>NW_020664446.1:35929274-36032187 GCF_002925995.2 Terrapene triunguis
GAAGAGCTTACAAACTAAATAGCCAAGAGAGAAACATGAGGACGGAAGGGGTATAACACATAAGCAAAGTGAACAATGTAATGGCGGCAAACATCATGTTAGTTCCACAATTTTTTTTGGGGGGGGGTGTTAGTTAGGAGGGGATAAGCTAAATGGAAAGAAAGAGGAGACATTGAAGGGAAAAGAGTGAGGGGGGAAAGGGAAGACAGGGTAATGGGCAGGTGTGAAAAGATTGAGAGAGGGTGAGGGAGCGGTTTTCAGCAAACAATCAGTCAATACAAAAAGTCTCTGAATGTGTGAAATTCCCTGTTTTGGCTACTTCTGTAGCTGGTCCTACTGGCTGGAGTCTCTTCCTGGTTCCTCTCCAACATTTTCCCCCAAGTCCATGTGTCTATGGGGAGGGGAGGCACCACCTGTGTCCTGGTGACTCAAATGTGTGTATGGGGGGGTGGGGGTCTCCCATGCACAGTTTTGGGTACAGAGAGATTACTGAGGGGGGAGGGATGGCCCTGAATGGGCCCCTTTTTATCTCCTTCCCCCACTACAGAAGTCAGTCTCTGCTTTGGTTACTTCAAGTTCTGCAGCTGCTTTGGTGACTGGAATCTCTGGGTGATTCCTGTCTGCGGTTTTTCCCAAGGCTACTTGTTGAGGGAATGAAAAGGATCCATCTGGGTCCTGATGTCCCAGATGGGAGTTGGGGGAGGAGAGGATTAAGAGGTTAAACTCATTTTGCATCAGAACTTGAAGTGAGATCATGGACGAGGGAGACTAGATGAGAGTGGCTGAAAGGTGACAACAGGAAGAAAGTGTGATTGCATGATTCCTGCACCTGTTGGAGACTGTAATGGGAGTGCTGGTCTCTTTCTAGTCCTGAGAGTTCAGGATGACCCACGTAACTATACTGTTTATGAGAAGCAAGCAATTAACTTCATGAATTTAGCCTGTCTTCTTCTGTTTGCGGAATGTCTCTGAGCACATTGCAATTAGTTCATTATTCAAATTTACTCAATTAATGTTTTGGCCATATTTTATTTCATGTATTGTTTATGCTCAGTTCAAAGAGTACCTGATGCTCAATATTTGAAATTCGAGCCATGCTGGCTATTTGTGATTGGTGAAATAATATTGTTTCTGTTGCCTGATTGGGTGAGCATAATTCTTATTAAGAGTGGGGACACAAAAAGTTAAACATGTTCTGAGTTTTGTCATTTCCAAATAAAAATCCTTTAGTTGTCTGGACTATGTTTGAGGGAATTTCTCTCTCACACATAAACATGTATATCGACCTCTCAAAATTCTGGCAAACCGTATGAGAACACAGCCAATCAAATTCCATCTTACAGTTGTTTCCTAGGTAACCAACACAGCTATAGAAAGAATTTAAAATACTTGCATTGTTTCCTATTTGAAATGCTAAAAATATTATAAAGTATGTGAAAATTATAATACAAATAATTTACAAAACAGATGGAAGTAGGATTGCTATCTTTAGTGGTTCATGGTGGTTCTATGACTCATACACCAGTGAGGAGAAGAATATTGTACCACTAACATCCTATGACATTGCACTCCATATGTTTATGGAAATATGCTTATAAGTGTAAATATAATGTAACTGGAATATGCTTTATGCAAAAGGTCTCTTATAAGGTATCATTACAAAGTTTATAATCTACTCAGTGTGTTCAACATATTTGTATGAATGTATCATTCTTGTATCTGGAGCTAAAAATATGAAGTATTACTTTGAAGTCCTATTGTAATTATGCAAAGTGTGGGCCATTAATGGTGGTTTGGAATCTTGATGGTTCCCATAGACTAGGACAATTGGTTGTGAATGGGTCTATTTATCTGCAAGCCTTCTTGTGTAAGTGAGGTGGGTAATGAAGACTGAGGTCTTACAGTGACATGTGACCATGTCACATGATACTGGAATCCATCTTAAACCTGGTGCTTTTCCATTTAGAAGGAGGGGTGGGGACCCAGAGAGACAAAAGATTCCCGCCTTGGGCCAAAGCAAGAAAAGGGGGTGGAACAGAACAAAGGAGGCTGCCAGTCATGAGAAATCCCCTAGTTACCACCTGAGCTGGAACTAACAAGCTCTGTATCGGGGAAAGGATTGGGCCCAGACTAGGAAGGAGTCTAGTCTATGAAAGAAGCTTATTGGAACATCTCTGAGGGTGAGATTTACCCTGTATTCAGTTTCTTAAACATATTAGGCTTAGACTTGCATGTTTTGTTTTATTTTGCTTGGTAACTTACTTTGTTCTGTCTGTTATTACTTGAAACAACTGAAATCCCACTCTTTATTCTTAATAAAATCACTTTTGTTTATTAGTAAACCCAGAGTAAGTGATTAATACCTGGGGGAGCAAACAGCTGTGCATATCTCTCTATCAGTGTTATAGAGGGTGGACAATTTGAGTTTACCCTGTATAAGCTTTATACAGAGTAAAACAGATTTATTTGGGGGTTGGATCCCACTGGGGTCTGGGTGCTGGAGACAGGAGTACTTGCTGAGCTGTTTTCAGTTAAATTTGTAGCTTTGGGGGTGTGGTTCAGACCCTGGGGCTGTGTTACAGCAGGCTAGTGTGTCTGGTTCAACAAGATAGGGTTCTGGAGTCCCAAGCTGGCAAAGAAAACGGGCTCAGAGGTAGTTTCAGCACATCAGGTGACAGTCCCAAGGGGGTCTGTGTGACCAAACCCATCTCACATCCACTTACTGTTCGTTCAGGGGATAGGTGGTATTTAGAAGACTCGTTTACGAAATGGGAAACTCCAAATTTGTCATGACGGGTATATCTAACTAACAATTTCTAAGATGTTTATCACCATGTTCTCTGAGTGCTATAGCAATATGCCTGTTTAATGCAAAGAAAAACAAGTCTTGTAAATCCTAATAGTTAGGGGCACAGCAGACAGTAGCCATTTATTGGGTCTTACCTGAGGGCCTATGTCATGGTTTTTGCCCAGTGGTTAATAGAAGCCCTTGCCGACAGCTTGTGTTCTTCAGTGCATTGCAAATAACTTTACCATCCACAATTTCAAATGAGATGCCCAACGTTTCTCAGGTATAACTGAAACCTGCAGCATACTTCTATCCCTATATTCCTCCCCATGTAGACAGAGTTCTCTTTTGAGCTGGTACTTGAATTTTCAAGACTTACTATTCTGGGGTATTTAAGTGTTCAGTGGCAATGACTTTAGTACATTCATTCATTATTTCATTCCCTCCATTAAAAAACTGGGAAATAATTCCAAGTGGGTTCAGACTCAACTCTTACCAGGGTATGCACTTTTGATCTTATTTTCAGGGTGGTATATGATGCTGGAAGTACTTTTTGCATTCGGCAGGTCAAATCCTCCAGGTCAAAATCAGGGTGTGTTCATCCTCTGTCAAGGTGGAAGACGTTTCTTGGTGGTCTGTCTAAAGAGGCTGGTGGATCCATTTAAGGTTTAGCATGTTTGCGTCATGCTGCTTCATGTCACTGAACTGCTCTGTTAGTGAAATATCATATCAATCATTTATCCATAGATGCTGACAGCCTGAAACCTACACAATCCTTGCATAGTTTTCGAAGGTGGTCATGCAACTAATGAAGTGACAAGGAGAAAGGCTAGTCTGATGATCATGGAAAATGCACTCCAAGTCAGATTGATTGCAGCATACAGAGTTTTATATTCCAGTGCTGTGAGTGTGACAGAGAAAAGAAGTTGTTGTTTACTCATGTTATGTTACAGCCAGTAGAACAGCACAGCATGATGGGCACTCTGATGATATCCAACTTGCCTTAGCACTGTTAGAGTCACAGTTTTTCTCATTGTGAACTCTGTTTGCTTTGAGGAAAAGACTGATTAGATTCAGAGTGGTTTGGCCAGTCTTCTGTGAGGAGTATAACAGCAGGATGTTAAAAATGAACTGCCTTTTTGGTGGAGTTTTATCCAGATTTGCTCAGTGAGGCATAAGCTGTATTGGGGCAGATGCAGCTAGATGTTTACGAGATGGGACTTTACCCTCACCATTAATGAAGACCACTGAGGAGGTTTGGGGCTTGTTAATGCTTTCCCTTTGTGGAGCCAGTCACCTTTAAACATGTGGTGAAGCAACTGCTCAAGTAGTCACCTCATCATTAAAACATTATTATTTATTTTTCACTCTGACTTACCATTAAAAGGAAGATATGTGAAAGTGGTATTGGAGCATATTTACTTACATCGTGATCCCCTGTGGGGCCTTAGTTCTTATCAGGCTGGCTTCTGACATGTGTATATCATGGAGATAGTTCTGTTATCTATGGTATACAAACTGGTTCTGGAGATGGACTCCCATAAATGTCTCTGCTGATTTGTTAGATCTATCAGCAGTCTTCAGTTCCATTGACCATGTGATATTATTTACTCTTTTGGGGAACTCTGCAGGATTGGATGGCAAGGATTGTGATTTTGTTTGCAAAGAGAAGTGGGTAAGAAAGTGCAAGCTGTGCCAGCCACTCCTCCCTGTTAAGTGTGTATTTATAAATGAACTGCCATTTTTTTTATGAAGTTCACTGTGGAAGATACATAATGTTTAGGGGCAAAATTTTCAAAAACACTTAAGTGACTCAGGACCTTAAGGCACTTACAAGCCCAAGTCTAACTGAAAGCTAAAGTTAATATAGGGGTCCACTTGAATGGGATGAAATGCTATGAGCAAATAATACCAGTTCTTTACACTCTTCACTGTCCACTAGGGTGACCAGATGTCCCAATTTTATAGGGACAGTCCTGATTTTTGGGTCTTTTTCTTATATAGGATCCTATTACCCCCCACCCCCTGTCCCGATTTTTCACACTTGCTGTCTGGTCACCTTGCTGTCCACTTGCTTAGGTACAATTTCAATTCAAGGTGTTGGTTGTATTTTATAAAGGTTTCTTGGGTCTTGCATCCAAACTTCTGAGATTTTGTCACCTTCCCTTTGCCCTGTCATAGATGTTACAATTTGCTGGGCTGTTACTGTCTATTGCTAGGTTTAAGTATCAGCTTGTGGCAAGGGGTTCTCATTGAAAGGGTCATGCCAGTGTTCTGCCAGAGCGTAGTTTAACTCACTTCAGAGCACATTATTATCCTTGTTTGATCAAGTCTTTGAGAGAGACTTGATTTGATTTAATAGTAGTATTGGTATTTAGTGTGTTCTTTAAGATGAAAGATTGGCATTGTACTCTTTTGTGTGGTTTTTTTTAAATAAATATAAAGAACCATGGTGCTTGGTGAACAGCACTAACATCAGTTTCTAGGTAAATAATAGGATTGTGAGTAAAATCATTACAAAGGCTATTTGGCAAGTAATTAACCTTACAATAGAATTCACAGTATTCCCTCTGCTATATTAAGAATAGGAACTTCCACTGTAATAATAAGCAAAAGTTCAAATCTGTAAGGAATTGTAATTTTTAAGCACTGTATTTGCCTGCCCTGTCAATAATTCCTACTCCTTCCTTGCCCACTTTCTTCTGTTCTTTTGCCCTACCTCCTCACCTGTTATCATACAACAGCTGCTGAAGAGGATTCTTCAGAACTCCAAACACTTTGAAACATGTGGCACCTCCTTTTAAAGCCTGCACACATAGGTGTGAAGGATCCTATAGTGTATCAGAGCATGTAAGATGCCAGCTGTCACAGCTCAGCTGAAAAGAGATTCCTGCTGTAAGCAACATCAAGGTTCTCTGGATTCTTTCCAATTTAAGAGTGAGAAATAGTTAGTTTGAAACAGTGGGCAATTTTTCACCTCCTCATTTACTATTATTACAAACTGTAGAATACTTGTGGTGCAATTAGCTACATTATCATTTGTGAGGATGAATAATTCATGCAAATCACTATTAGGAAAGAGCATGAAGCTTGATCTCCCAGAACATGAGCTCTGCTCTATTTAGTGCCATACCAGCAAACACAGTACATAAGTCAATTAGCAACAGCTAAAGTAAACTCTTGAATTTTCAACCCTTTCGATTGTCAATCTTTATCTTCTCTCAGGAATGCCCATTTAAAGGTAGTTGTAGGATGCTAAATGGAGTAGAATTATACATGCCACATGTTCATAGGACCTTAAAGTGCCTTTTTCCTGCTTCTATTTTTGGATTATATTTTTAAAGTAGCGATAAGATGAGGAGGTCGTGTTTAAAACTGGATCTGGAAAATAGGCTCCTTTTGGTTTTAGATGTGATCCAAAACCAAAACTGCAGGGGAAACTTGGCTTTGGGATTTGAATCTAAACGCACTCACCCCCAACCTTGCCAAATCAAAAGTTTTTTACATAAGGGGTTGGTTCAGGCCCAACTTTAGGTTAAAAACAATGAGTAGGAGTTGCACATAACACTAAATCCTGTGAATATAGGATACATGCATGCGTTTAGCAAGGAATGCTTTGATTTATTCCATATACCCAGGGGAAATTCACCTATTTTTCTTTCAAGTTTCTTTCTTTGCAGTAGCTTTAAACATATTGGATGCAATAGCTTTAAACATATTGGATATGGCATATTTAACACTAAAAGAGTTGCATTGCAAAACTATAACACTGGGAAACTATTAGTACTGATTTGTAAGTCCTATTCAAAATTATACAGAACTTTCCATCTTGCCCTCAGATACAGAATGAAAACTATTATAGAAGAGAAGAAGTTAGAGCTTGAATGTTCCTATTAGTTCCCATCTCTTTGTCTGTACTGTAAAGTCAGTCTTTTGATTTAGATTGTAAACTCCTTGGAGCATGGACTATGGCTTCCTCCACATCTGTACAGATCTAAGTACACTGTCAGTACTCATTAAGAACCTAATTTAGATAGATAATAGGGTACAGGTATCTCAGTACAATGCAAACCATCCACTCTCAGTAAGAGATTTACCTGAAGTCCTCACTCTTTATTCTTAATCAACTCTTGTTGATTTAAATGTGAGGTCTGCCTGAATAAATATTAAATAGGAAGTGGAGGATAGGAGCCCTAATAATAATAAAAATAAAGTTGTACACCGAGATGAAAGATATGTTCTGCAGCTTCCTTGGGTGTCCACAAATGGTTCAACAGCAGATGAACAAATCCTAGGGCAGAAACTAGAGGAATGGGTGTCAGGCTTCACATTTACTGTTAATGTTGGGGACTGGGTGAAATCTCACTGAAGCTGATGGGCATAACAGCCAGTCTTCATTCAGGCTAGATGTAAGAAGGCATTTAAGCTCCTTTAGGGAATAAGATAGCTGAAAAAATAGAGCCCGCTATATAAAACATGGAGCTCATGCAAAGCTGGTCACAATCCTGATCTATGTGGGCAGAGATGTGTCCCTGGGGGCTAGATGCAAATTCAAGAGGCTGGATATTGTTTGGTTGGAGCTGGTTGTGTGTGAGAAGCAACAGAGTAAGCACAGGAGAAGCTGACAGAGACAGCCAGAGAAGCACTTGTGCTCTCTGCTTTTTCTCAGGGTCATGCTAGCTACAAGTGCTTTTTGGGTAGAGTTCTAGCTTGAACTGAGCTTGGAACTGTAAACAAAGGAATTGTCTCCTGTTTTTTAACAGGATTGCATAAAAGAAATACCTGACTCAACATCAATTTCTCCCCCAATAGGAGCAACCAGCAAGACTCCAACTATTGGCTAATCTCTCGGGTCAAAAGAAGTAACACTGTAATTATTTATTATTAGAGATAGACTTGAATCAGAATCACTTGATGAACACCCCAATATGGTGGGTCTCAGGTCCGTGCCTGTCTTTTATTATTTTATTTTATTCATTATGTTTTAATATTTACAGGGTGCTTTACATTTTCAAAGCCCTTCACGAACATTGCACTCTGTTAGGTGGTGGACTATCTATCAGTTTCCCTTTTGCAAATTGTTTGGGATGGTAGTGGAAAGAGGCTACCTTGTTCAGTTGTCTTTGCCCAGAAAAGCTGTCACATGGAAATGGTATCTGGTGTAATAGCAGCTTTTACTGGAGCAGTGACAGTGAAATTTTGTTTTAAAGTGGTGAGTTCATTTGCTGACTTCATTTTACTAGTTCAGAGGATAGCAGCAAAACTCATTTTCTTCTGTTTCTTTCCTTTCTGAATCCAGACAGCTGACTTTTAGTTCATGACCTTGATCTCTAGACAATTTTGCAGTAAATCAGCCTTTCTAGTGCTTATTCACTTGCAGTGGAAAGGATCTCAAAAATAATAAACATTGAATAAAAGCACTGAAAACATTTTTGTCTTATTTGAATAATGCAAAAAATGAAAACTTCTTGGCATCTAATCAGCCTTAATTTGCATAGGAAAATTGGCTCCAACTCAGTAATATAGAGGTGGGGCTCTGCATGTGCATGCGTGTGTGTGTGTGTGGAGGTTGCTTAAAATTTTAAAAGATTTTTTGATTATTCAGGCGCTCCAGGTTTGAGTATTATCATATGATGGAAATCCTGAACAGAGTCAGTGTTTGTACTTCCAGTAATAAAAGCAGCAGTCAAGCAACATTCTAATCAGATGGAAAATGAGAAATGTCGAGATAATGTGAAGAATTCTTTAATTTCCTTTCCCCCTGATTTTATTACCCACTATCATGGCAGCTTTGAGGTTAGTGTGCGTAGCTTTGTCTAGAGCATCGTTGACTGTCTGGCAGGGTGTGATGGGGTATACCAACCCCGCACTGAGCCTGCAAAGATTAACACATTTATGTGGGTCTACACATCCCCACCACGCTACACCCCCACTTGCTGCCAGGTAATGATGTGGCCCTTAAAGAGAGAAGAGGATTACTCTGTAGCTGGCTGACTGGGAATTGGACTCCTGCTCCTTGCTTCATACTGACTGCCTCTGCCTTTTGGAGGAAGGTAGGCCTGGCACAGGGCTATTGAGTTTGTTTGTTTTTAATTGGACTCTTTCTTTGCCTTATTATAAAGCGACTATAGGGCTGTCTGTCCTGACTGGGAAAGACCTGAAAGGCCTAATGACACTATTGCAGGGAACCCCTGCCGAGAGGTAGGTGTGGGGAACTGTCTCAAACTTGAACTTTTTGCACCCTACTTGAGTTTGCCCTGTAGTTTGTCCTGGATCCTGAAGTGTGATCTCACAAGGGTTTGGGGTAAATTGTTTGGCTGTTGTTTATTCTATCTAAATATGGTAAGGTAGCTGCCATGTAACTTACTCTTCACTTTCCAAAGCTTGGAATCACTGCACTTGGCTGGGCTGGGCTTGGCTTAGCTGGGCTCGCCTCGATTGTATAGAAGCATCCATACCACACTTGACTGTGTCTATAACACTGGGCACTGCATAATTAATAAGACATCAGTTAAATTAGAATAAATCATGCCAGGCTGATATTTACAGATATGAAGGAAAATGTTCTGAATCTATATTACTAGGGCTTATCAGAGATGGTAATAGAGTTTGGGTTGAATTTCAATGGCTTGTCATTTGAGCAATGTAAATGCAAGGAAAGGGCAATATACACAATAAGGTTACTTACTTTCTATTGAAAAATGTTTAACTGTTTGAGTTCACCTTGACTTTATTATGGCAAGTGAGAGCTCCAGATATATAAAACCATGCAACTGTGACTGTTCTTTTGGTATTAGCAGATCTGCTGGACCTAGTATATTTTTGTGTTGCTGAAATTTTGCCTTTGTTTGGTCATCCTTACTGATATACTTTTTCTATTATTACAATTAAAACAAACTGAGCAAGAATTAGCTAGTTGTGGTGTCTAGAAGCTATGATTGATGAGTGCCTTAGAAATGTATTAATCAATATCACTATCAATAATCCTAATTATAATCCCCTTTTGATGTTTGTTCATATGCACACTAATAATAAAATGAAGAATTATCAATGAGGTACAGTGGTTAAAAAAAGCTTCACTAAAAGGACATATTCTGTTTGATCAAAACATCAATACAGTCACTAAGTGAATTCTCTTTGAAAGTTAAGCATTTTTATTTTTACTGTTCTTCAAAGAAGAGGGAAAGGAGAAGTAACTATTGTGGATCACAATCTCATGTCATACCTTTCACAGCTCAGTCTTGTGTAAGCACAACCAAAGGCTTTTATACCTATAACATGTAGGGCAAAACTCTGCTTTCTGTAAGTGCTCTAATAGTGTGAAAGGGTAAGGGATGCTCTTCACTCTTGTTTAGTAGGCAGAACAAGGGACCAGATCACCTCCTCCTGCTAAAAAGTCCACAGGAAAAATCTGCTAGGACCTCTCATAGAATCTCTTCCAAATTTTTCTAATGGTTGGAGTGGAGCCAGGGACTTTTTCCTTAAGAAGAACTAAAGGTTCAGACCCAAACTCTGCATGTCTTCTAGATCTTCTGGAGACACAGAGCCTTATGTTGCTACATCACTGCTTGCTCCTCTTCAGCTCCCTGATGGTGCACCTCCTCAGTCCACAGCTAATTAACTACCCCTTCAATGCAGGAATTCCTCAGCCTGGAGTAACTCAGGAAAGTTCTTATAGACTTAGGATGTATTAACTTACCTGTAGATGCTTCAGTGGGTTGGTGGGTGGGAACAATGAGCTTTTCCCTGCTGCTGCTCCTTCACCTCTGGCAGTGAATCTTGGTTTCTAATTTTGTCAGTGTAAGACACCAAGATGATATGCATTTCTTAAAGGCACAGCTTATATTTGAAGATATTTAATAAATTTTGAAGGCTAAAACAGATAGGTCTGCTTAATGCTAAAATTCTCTTCTGAAGAATTTATGGTCTGTGTCTGGACTCTGGACAGCAACTCAAGATTGCCAGGAAGCAGTCTGCAGCACATTTGTGCTATATTGCTACTACCTTTCACTTGATAGTCTGGGCTTTCCTTCCCTTTTACTGCCTTGCTAAAAACTCCTTGTCACCTAAATTGCCAATTTGTTGTAGATGTTTATGAATATTATAAATGTACAAAGCTTGATCTTCAAGATAAACTTTATTTTAGTGGAATTCCTTGGATATGAAAGGGGAAAGGTGTATAGGAATTTTCTTCAGTACAAGGGGCAACTGTTTTCAAAATACTATACTGTATAAGGAGGCAAAAATTGCTATGGCAATGTCTTTTTCCTCCCCAGTTAATTTTTTACTAACAGCAAACAGTGTTTTCAGTTTCCTTTCAATACATTTTAAAGGCCTGTGATGTGATGGTGTATTCAGGACAAATTGCTTTGCAAACAATGTCAGTAAAGTGATGTCAGATTACGGAAGCTGATGTATTAATAATTACATTATACAGATAATAAGGAACTACCTCAGAGGTAGCTTTGTAAAGAGCAGTGTATTAACATTATTGCTTTCAACTGTTTGCATCCATCCGATTGAACACGTAGGTATGTAACCGTGTGATCCTATAATGGTTACCTTCATTCTCCCTTCCTTATTGTTTTTTCTCACTTGTTGCGTCTCATTTAAAAATACACGGTTAAATCCCTGTGTGGGGACAACGTCATCTTGTATAGTTGTATAGAGCCTATCACAATGGAGCAACAAGGCTGATTGGGGTCTTTGGGTAGTACTGCATATACATATTGCCTTCCCCTCTCCCAGCAGCTTCAGACTCAGCGCTTCTTTTACTGGGGCTAACTCCATCCACGAGTGGGGTTGAATGTTCTGGGCCATATTAAAACAATCACATATGTTTACTGTGTTTAAAATCTTCTCTCTACCATTCCACTTCTCTTCCTCCACTGCTTTCTCCTGCCACCCAGGAATCACCAGTTTGATTTCCAGTGTGCCTCTCTTATTAGTCAACACTACCCCAAGGCAAACTATTGTTGCTTTTGCCTGGTTGTTTCCATTAGGAGAAGAAATTGATTGTCGGGTTTTCCATTTAGTAAAATCCTGTTTATTTACTAGGTCCCGTTTTTCTGAGTACAGCAAAAACCAACAACAGGAGGCAGTTTTCTTGATCACAATTTCCAAGCCTTCCTTTCCAGCTGTACTCTGTATTCTGGCTTTCTCTCCAGGCCACACTCACACTACTCTCTGGCTTTCTTATGGCTTTCTGGTTTCTCTCTCTCACACACATGCATGCATTTATAACCTGCCACCAAATCAATGATCCAGCCTCTTTATCTGCAATCAGTCTACAAGGAAGCCCCTCAGTCCACCTGGCTCAGCTTCTGGCTCAGCCTTCCCATGCTATCCTGTGCCTTGGGTGGTGGCTTCTATTGTTTCAATTATCACTAAGTAAAAGATCATTTAATCGCTTTAATAGTTTGGGATGACCTAACTAATACAGTCATAGTATCGCCACTTGTGAATGATGTGGCCATGCCAAGCACATGACAGTAAAATCCTTATACAACACTACATAATCAGGTTTTCTCTCTCGCTGTGTTTTTTTGATTAAGAAACTATATGCAGTTATTGCAAAAAATGTCTCATTTGTATTTCCTTGTGTTTAAATTGGAATTCACTGGTCATGCTTCTACACCTTTTGAGTTCACTTTCTCTAAACAATCAAAGGATTGAGTTTTATTCTCATAAATGTCTGTGAAAAGCAAATATTAAATCCACAAACCTCACTGGAATTGGCATATTTGATATAATTACACACACAAATTGCTGAAAGAATATTATTTGGGTTGCAAAGTCAAGTGCTCAAATTAAGAAATACTAGAATTAGGGTGACCTGTGCAACTTTAGTAATAGGCAGTGTTACCAGCTCAATGTATAATATGCTTGATGCAGCAGAGAGAGAGGTTTCCCAAAAAACCTAGCCAGAGAGAACCTGATGCAGAGGCGAAAGGAGGCTATAGAAAATCTAGCTACTCTTTGCAGTGATGACCATGCACATCACACAATTGCTTTGTAATAGTAAGGAGAGAAAATCTGAACCATGAGATAGGCTTACAGTAGACAAGTCTTACTAGGAGTTGCTGGGGCAGGCAAGGAGAACTGTGAACACTTTCTAAAATTTCCTAATCCTGGTTATCTGCTGCCTCTTCCTGATTTCAAAGCCCAAGTGGATTCTTCAAATGCTCCTATCCAGTACAGTTCCAATCCATCTCCTGTGGAAGTTAATGTAAAACTCCTGTGGACTTGTTAGTTTGAGTGTAACTCTGGAAAGGAACAGTCCAAGCAGAGAAAAGAAACAACAACATGTCAGTTGTGTTGCTTCACAGGCTAGAGGACCATACTAGATACTTAGAAATAAAGTGCAAGTCTTAAAACAAAAAAGAAATAAAATATTTTAATATAAACAAATACAAGTTATATGTCACTGTGGAAAGATTTTTTTTTTAATTTAAGATGAAAGAAAATAAAGTATAAAATGAGTTATATTCTTGTTGAGAAAATTGTTGCCAAGGTATATTCTACTGCTTTTATTAAATTGAAGTACATCATAAAGCACTTTTTGAGAGGAAATCTAAAAGCCTAACTACTTGGAAATGCTCAGTTAAAATAGACTTATGCCTTAAGATCTTTTTTGTTTTGTTTTGCCAGCTAGCTAACACTGCTGCTGTTCCAAGTATCCAGTATCCCAGCAAATGATTCATAATCAGTCTGAGTAAAGAAATTCATCAAAAAATGTGAAGGAATCATTGACTCTCATTCATTGACTAAAATATTCACTGTGAATTATTGGCTCAGATCTAATATCAGTGGGAGTTGTTAGTGCTGTGGAGAGTTGCCGGTGCTGCAGAGTTGTTAATGCTGCTACTGCTGCTGTTTTTGGAGCTCCAGTGTTAGCTGCGCTAGCCGAGAGTGCCGCTTGCTGATTCAGCAGACCTCAATGTTGTTCATAAAGAGAGACCACAGGCTCGGTTCAGTGGTGAAGGTGCTCGGCCAGGTCAGCAAAGCAGAGTACTAGCGGCCTATCCAGTGGGTCACAGGGACACTAACACATGTACGCCCGTGGCAAGGTAAAGGCTCAGTGAACATAATGGGATGCTGTTGCTTTGTTTGATATAAAAATGCCCCTCCTATGACTTCTCCTTTTATACATTGATATGAACAATTACATTACTATGTTCCATGTGCTTTCCATTATTATTCTATACATTCTACCTCCTAGTTCAAACAGAACATCCTTATCCATTATCCTGTCCTTCCCTCCTTGTCTTACAAGTCCCTCTACCATCTGCTAGGAATGTGTTTATGCAGTTACTTGAAAACTCTGGGTGTTTCTGTACCATCCTCTTAGGTCAGGAATGTGCTTACTCAGTTGACTAATACCTAGTGTGTTGCTATTCTGCCAAGAACAGCCCTACTCTGGTTCACAGACTTTGGTTCTTACTGTTAGTTATGCCTAAAGCTCCAGCAAGGCCTAAACGAGTGAGTGCTGTTCATTGTGAGTACAGATGGCAGAATATGCCCAGAGAGAATTAGTGAGATGGGGATGTACAACTGCAACATACAATGTTCTCATTTTAGATTCAAGGATTGTTCTACTAATATTTCCCACGAAAGTACTGTGAATATAAGAGAGATGTTTTAAAGCCAAGAGAAATAAACTGTATTGAAAACTCACTTAGTAATACGAGGATGGATGCAGTGTTTCACGATCAATGGGGTACATGTCTAGAAGCCATGCATGCAGTTGTAGCTCTGTTTTGTACTTCAGTTTTAATTATCTTCTGAATTGCAGCACAGTGCTTTTGCTATGTGTGTGTGGGGGGAAGATAAGAGTTGATGAAGAAAGAGCAGTAAATCTTCCATGACTTCCTTTCAGTACAAAAATGATCCAGAATAAGAGCAAAAAGGAAAAGGGGTTAGTATGAAAATCTTTCAGGGTTTTATGTCGGTATCTACATTTTAATATGTAGTTTTTTAAATCTTTTAGATAAAGGTAAGAAAGTAATTTTTCTTTCCTGACTTTTTTCTCCAATCAGTTGAATTTGATATAAATGTTTACATCAGCATTCGTAGATGCAGGTCACAGAGAGAAGAAAAAGCAATTTATTGTGGTGATAATGATTCCATTACCATTTTATTAACATAATTAAGGATACAGTATTGGGAAGCATTTCCATTTCTGTCCTGTGCAAGAAATCTTTATAAAACTGACATGTAAAACTAAACATACACTAAAAATCTTTATTTCTGTTGCAGACTCTTATTTTCCAAACATGATAAGCAGAATAAGGGGTGTGTAAACAACAGTGTGTCACTTCAGTGGGAGCCATGTGAACATCAGAGGGCAGAATTTTGCCAATAGTTTGAAAAAACAGCTATTTAAACAACTTCTGTTTTCATAATTTATATTATCTGCAGTGCGTGTTTTGTAGTTGAAGTCTGGAGGGTCTGCTTTCCTTTCCTTTTATAAACATTTCTTTCATTAAGATCAAAGGGAGTTGCCCATGTGTAGACAAGAATAGATAGTATCTAATTTTGGTTATACATCACATTTTACATAGTTCCTGAGTTGAACTTGTTGCAGTGACGAGCTTACATAACAATGTTAAGTGGCTTCACCTTTCATTAATATGCTTTAATCCACTAGAGAATATAATCTCAATCTTAGTACATAGTTTGACAAAAATTGTTTTCCGATAGTAATTGATGGTTTTTCAATTTTAGTGTGCAATAATCACAGCTGTTCAGAGTTGTTTTTGTAACGCTATCAGGTTTATAATTTGACTGTATAAAAGACTTCAATTTCACCGTTTCCTGCAATTTACTATATTTATTTACTTATTTGTTTATTCCAGTTTTTTTTCCTGTTGTACCTGTCTAATGCTCAAGGCACATCACAAATATTTAAAATGCAATACGTAGAACATAACAAATTAACTGTAGAACAATAGATCTGCTGAGAAAAAAGATGTTTCAAGCACTAAAAGTGAACTCTCTCCCATCAACCCTTTCTGGCCACCAATTAGCTCTTCCTATACTTGAGGGAAGTAAGGGAAAACAAGTGCAGCTTACAGTGTGATTTATGGGTCACCAAATCCAGGCTTTAGTGAGCAAATGGTGAAAGTGAATTCTTGATCCAAGTATTGGGTAGATTGTGCTCATACTAAAATTTTGAGCCCCCTCCCCCCCTTTTTATTCTGTTCCACAAGGATCAGGTCATATTTTATTTACTTTTATTGGATATTTGAACAGTATTAACATCTTACTTTCTCTGTTAGACAATATAACCAGAGTGTGGTTGGCCATAAGCCAGGTTCATTGGACATTACAGTCTAGAATCTAGGCATTCATTCATGGATATAAGATGTCGTTTCAACTCTCCTTGACATTCAACTCCTTCAACTCATCAGAAGCCAAGAGTTAATGACTCAGTCTGTGGTACACAATCAATTGTAATCAAAAGGCTAAGTTTTGCTCTTATGTAAATGGGATCGCATGGGTGGAATGGATGGCAGAATTCAGCACATACTGTTTCAACAGAACTGACCATATAATTTTTAACAGTGTGAATAAATTGACCATTTTCTAAATATAAAATGGTGCTTAAGTTTGTATAGTCAGTCCTCTTCCATGTCCTGTTCTCTTGGTCCAAATTAATGCCCTCACCGCTGTTTTCACTGTCCCCATGAACCTAGGTTCAAGCTGAAATTAATCCCTTCCTTAGTCCCTCTATCTCTAAGAAGCCCCCCACAAAAAAACTATCTACTGCTCCTCATGTTTCCTTCTAGTCTCAAGCTAGTCGCTCACTCCCACTTCACTCTCATTCTTCTGTAGAGATAATGAGCCACCAGGTGCCTCATTCTTCAACATCTCTTTCCTCCTTAAAGATGAAAGAAGGCAGAAGAGCTGTAGCTTCTCTCCCCTCTCTTGGCATACGGGAACAAATGGGTGGAGCCTCTCCTGCCCTATTCTCCTACTGAAGAGCAAGGAAGGCAAGATGGGAGTGTTTCTCACTTGCAGAGGTGAATGGGGAAGGGGGTGTATTAGGAGTGTGTTCTCTGCTCCCTCCCTTCTGTGGCAAGAAGGGAGTAAGCAACAAGGACCTCTGCTCCTTCCTACAGTGAGGGAGAGGGAGTCATCTGACGTTTGAAGGGCCCACCACATTTGGTGGTTTCTGCTCAGAGTCCTTGTGCTCAAGCAGGTAACACAGCTACCACTCTGAAATCTGGTAACAATGCAGGCTGCAGGGATGAGTTGCTGCTAGCAATGCTGCTGCAGGCTTAATCTACCTTCCTGTATTCAGTCCACAGCAAGTTCAAGGGATGTTGTGTAACAATACATAGTGCTATTCCTAGGAACAGCACTTAGGTGCTCGAACAATTTGTATAGTGGGGGTGCTGCGAGCCATTGAACCAAACTGTACACTCTGTATATGACGGAAACCACTTCAAGAAGGGGGGTGAGGCAGTACCCCTAGTTCCATCACCTGTGCCAGCACTAATAGGAAATGTCTGTAGAATGGTATGGAATGTACTGTTTGTTTTTAATACTGAAATATTTATAAGAATATCCTCCCTTTGATCTTGGAGATGAAATTCAGAAGGGTTATTTGTACTGCTAAAAGTTTCCCTGGCAAAAAAAAAAAAGTTTATTTCATAGCTTTTTTATCTATAGCCTATGTTGAATGCTGCTTTGGATTAAAAAAATAAGCCCTCCACTCCAATACAAAACAAGGCTGAGCCAACCCACTCTTTTTTGTGTGGCTGAAACAACCTAGCAAACCTTGTTATAAAGTACTACAATAAAATTGTGTCTGAATGAGGAAATTGGTAGATGACATTTATGGTGACAAGGTGCATAGATTAACATTTCCCTTAATATATTTTTAATAACGTGTCATACTGAGACCTACTACATGGGTCATTTGTACAGATTTATGTACTTGATTTTTCCTTTGCATACTTGTTCCCTTCTGAATCCTTGTCCTTACACTATGTCAGAAAAGCTTTCATTAGAATATTTCCTTTTTTGTTAACCTGCTTCAACAGAACACTTTGACAAAAGTCAGAAGTATTAAAAGAAAATGTTTTGTTTTATTTTTACATTGATAATATCATAGGTGCTGGAAGTAGAGGTGTGGGGGGTGTGTGTGTGCAGCCACACCCTCTGGCTTGAAGTAGTTTCCATTTTATCCAGGGTTTACAGTTTGGTTTAATGGCTCTCAGTACCTCCACTATAAAAATTGTTCCAGCACCATTGGATGATATGTTGGAAATGGTTAGGCAAGTGAAGTTCTTAGTATATAAAACGCTCTTATCCCTTTAACCTGTAACTCTGTTTGTCTCTCTGAGCAACATTTAATTTGAGTTCCTTAGGTGGATTTGTGAAAACAAGTCAAACTACATCCTGTACCGAACAGGTAATCTTAATCCTAGCAATCTCATAAACATCCTGAGACCAACCTAAATGGGAAGTTTCCCATCTTAAACCCTTCCTAATCCAATGAACCATTCATGCCCAAAGAGGAAACAGGCTAGCCAAAGCCATGTTGTGTGGTGGCTCAGATTCCTAGCCCCACTGCTGTTAACAGTGGGTGGGGTCCTCAAAGGGCTGATTAGAGTAATTTTGCTTTAGACAGTCAGCTCTCTTTCTCTGTTAATGACTGCATGTGACATCTCTTATTCAGTTCCCAACCTCATGTTTTAGTTGGCAGCACAATGAACTACTTCCCTGCAATTCAGTTGGCAGCAGTCCCTTTCTTATTTACAGCCAGAAAGTGTGATTAATACCCATTTGGGCTCAAATCCTGCACTGTATGCAGAGTCATTGACTTACTCCCTTGTGTACTGCTTACATTGTGCAAGACATTAAAAGCACCCTATTCACCTTATCCCCTCCCACAGACATGTCTGAGTCCTTGGAGCTGGCTGTGGCAGAGACTAGCACCTGGAGGCCAGCCACAGCTTCCCATACGTGAAGTTTGACCTCAACCACACAGAACCTGCTGTGCAGAAAGCAGTGTTGTATATTTAGTTCTCACAAACTTAGGGTATGTCTACACTACGAGGGTATTTCGATTTCACTTAAATCGAATATGTGGAATCGATATTGCAAAGTCGAACTTGTGTGTCCACACTAAGGACAGTAATTCGACTTTGTGAGTCCACACTAACGGGGAAAGCGTCGACATTGGAAGCGGTGCACTGTGGGCAGCTATCCCACAGTTCCCGCAGTCCCCGCTGCCCATTGGAATTCTGGGTCGAGCCGCCAATGCCTTCTGGGTAAAAAAAAAAGGGTCGAGGGTGCTTTTGGGTAATTGTCGTCATCCGTCTGTCACTACCGCCCTCCCTCCCTCCCTGAAAGCGCCGGCGGGAAATCAGTTCGCGCACTTTTCGGGTCAGTGACAGCGCGGACGCCACAGCACTGCGAGCATGGATCCCGCTGCGACCATCGCTGCAGTTGTGGCACTTGTGAACGCCTCGCAGGTTATCATCCACCTTTCCCAGAGGCAGATGCAGATGAACCAGGTGAGGATGCTACGGCACCGCGGTGAGGGCCTGAACTCTGAGAGGGGCACAGACCTCTCACAAATCACGGGACCCAGCTCCGAGGACATCACGGTGACAATGGGTCATCTGGATGTTCTGGAACGGCGATTCTGGGCACGGGAAACAAGCACTGACTGGTGGGACCGCATAGTGCTGCAGGTCTGGGACGAATCCCAGTGGCTTCGAAACTTTCGCATGCGGAAGGGGACTTTCCTGGAACTTTGTGAGTTGCTGTCCCCTGCCCTGAAGCGCAATGACACCCGGATGCGAGCAGCCCTGACTGTCCAGAAGCGAGTGGCCATAGCCCTCTGGAAGCTTGCAACGCCGGACAGCTACCGGTCTGTCGCGAACCACTTTGGCGTGGGCAAATCTACCGTGGGGGTTGTTGTGATGCAAGTAGCCAACGCAATCGTCAAGGTACTGCTCTCAAAGGTAGTGACCCTGGGAAACGTGGAGGTCATCATAGATGGCTTCGCCGCGATGGGATTCCCAAACTGCGGTGGGGCTATAGATGGAACTCACATCCCTATCCTGGGACCGGACCACCAGGCCAGCCAGTACATCAACCGAAAGGGCTACTTTTCAATGGTGCTGCAAGCACTGGTGGACCACAGGGGACGATTTACCAACATCAACGTTGGATGGCCGGGCAAGGTTCATGACGCTCGCGTCTTCAGGAACTCTGGTCTGTTTAGACGGCTGCAGGAAGGTATTTACTTCCCGGACCACAAAATAACTCTTGGGGATGTGGAGATGCCTACAGTGATCCTTGGGGACCCAGCCTACCCGCTAATGCCCTGGCTCATGAAGCCCTACACTGGCGCCCTGGACTCTGAAAAAGAACTCTTCAACTACCGGCTGAGCAAGTGCAGAATGGTGGTGGAGTGTGCTTTTGGACGTCTCAAGGGGAGATGGAGAAGCTTACTCACTCGCTGTAATCTCAGCGAAACCAATATCCCCATTGTTATTGCAGCTTGCTGTGTGCTCCACAATCTGTGTGAGAGCAAGGGGGAGACCTTTATGGCGGGGTGGGAGGTTGAGGCAAATAGCCTGGCATCTGATTACGCCCAGCCAGACAGCCGGGCGATTAGAAGATCCCAGCGGGACGTGCTGTGCATCCAGGAGGCTTTGAAAGCCAGGTTCCACAGTGAGCAGGGTAACCCATGACTTTTAACTTTCTGTACAGAGAAGCTGAACCTGCCCCCGTTTCTTTACCCAGTTAAGGATGACTATCCTCTCCAGTTACAGACCCCCTCCACCCCCTTCCAAAATAATAAAATCAGTTTTACTTTTGTTATTGAACACCGTTGTCTTTAGTACTGTTTTAGCGGGAATCTTTGAAACCGGGGACGCAGACTGTGGTGGGGAGCGGGTGTACTGTACTGATGCAAATGATCCTTCTAAACTCCAGGAATGACAGGATTAACAGTAGCGGACTGGTTGTTTCAACGTAGCCTGGCAGCCCTCCTGAGTGGGACTGCGTGTATGTGGGGGCTATGTGACTTTATGGCAGGGGGAGGAGGGTTACAGATCCCCTGCTGCGTGGCTCTGTGATCCAGGACAAGGACCGCTGCATACGATCTGTAACTGCCCTCCCCCGCCAAAAAGTCACAGAGCCACTAACCCCCCCCCCCGCCCCCCACAGAACATGAAAACCACCTCCCAGACTGACCAGGGTAACTAGTCACTGCACTGTGTATGTGCCCTGCTGCTGGACCTGCCCCCGCCTCGGTAGCCTGCTAAAGGTGACTGTCCTGTCCAATTACCAAGCCCCTTCCCCCCCTGCAGACAGACTCTCCCTCAAAGCAGCATGAGTGAAACAGTAATGAACAGAAACGTATTTTTTATTAACAACCACACATGAAACTGGGGGGTCAAACTTGGACGGGGACTTGGTTGAGGCGGCCAGGAAAGGACTTTTCAAATTTTGGTGAATGACAGCCTTCTGGTGCTTGAGCAGTCTGCAGGGGTGGAGTGAGAGTTTTCACGGACTCTGCCACCCCTCCTTCTTTGGACTTTGGGCGAGGGGAGTATGGGACTTGGTGGTGGGGGAGGGCGGTTACTGATAGACTGCAGCGGGGCTCTGTCCTCCTGCCTCCGTTCCTGCAGAACATCAACAAGGCGCCGGAGCGTGTCCGTTTGCTCCCTCAGAAGTCCAAGCAGCGTTTGAGTCGCCTGCTGGTCTTCCTGCCGCCACCTCTCCTCACGTTCCATGTGTGTCCGGTGCATTTGGGACAAATTCTCCCTCCACTGGTTATGCTGTGCTGCCTGGGCTCGGGAGCAGCCCATAAGTTCGGAGAACATGTCCTCTCGCGTCTTCTTCTTCCTCCGCCTAATGTGCGCTAGCCTCTGGGAGTGTGATGCCAGGCTGGGTTGGGAGACAGTTGCAGATGTGGCTGTGGGAATGAGGAAAAGGCAGTGAATTCCTCCGAAAGAGAAATGTAGTTGTGAATCAAGAACATAGTCGTTCTCTGTGAACAAGACCATGAACCACAGCTATCACATGCGCACTGAGGACAAGGTCGAATTTTCGAACCTCGCCTTCAGTGCCTGGGCTTTTGCACTGCCGATCTGGGAACTGGGGCAGGACACGGTACTCTCTGTAGCAGGCAAACATGGTAAGCCGTAGACTTGTGGCAGATTAAAACTTTAGGAGTACCACTGGCCACCTTTCACATTGAAAGCACTGCCAGTCTGTGCTGCCAGCAATTGGCCAAGCAGGAACTCTGGCACTGTCCTACCCCCTCGCGGATGTGCCAGGGAAACATCCCTGGATGCTGGCCCTCTCCCGCCCCCACCGCGTGGCTGTAAACCAGCGGTCACAGTTCTGTAAAGGAACTTGTTGCAAGCAATCCCAATACTAACAGTCCCCTACCTAATTCAAAGCAGGTTGTCATGAGCGACATAACTCTGATGAGGATCCTGGACACCGAGATCCAAAGGATGCTTCGAGAAAGCCTGCAGAGACCGGGGCCCTATGCCGCCATGCTATGCAAGGCAATGATACCAGAGTACCTGCTTGTCTCCTGGCGCGGGAACGTCTCGTACTTCGGAGGACCAAGTAAAGCCGCTCTCCCCAGGAACCTGATGAACAGGCTATCCCATTACTTGCAGGAGAGCTTTGTGGAGATGTCCGTGGAGGACTACTGCTCTATTCCCGGACATATTGACCGGATTTTTATCTAGCTGCAGTAGCAGGGACAAAAGAGTGGAGCAGCTTGGGCAGCACAATCATGCACAACCGGACACTGTTTGATTTTTTTATAAATAGTTGTTACTGATTATTTAAGCGCCCAGGGGGAAGAAATCATGAATCACAGATTGTTATTAGTCTTAATATTCAAGTTTTGTAAAAAATAAAGGTTTATATGTTTAAAGCACTTACCGCTTGATCCTTCCCCTGAATCTGTGTCCGGGTTACATGCTGGGGAGGGTTGGTAGGGGATCTCTGTAAGGGTGATGAAGAGCTCCTGGCTGTCGGGGAAATCAGCTTGCCGACTGCCTCGTCCTCCTCATCTCCTTCCTCATCTTCCCCGTCCGCTAACATGTCCGAGGAACCGGCCGTGGACAATATCCCATCCTCAGAGTCCACGGTTAGTGGTGGGGTAGTGGTGGCGGCCGCACCAAGGATGGAATGCAGTGCCTCGTAGAAACGGGATCTGTGGGGCTGGGATCCGGAGCGTCCGTTTGCCTCTTTGGTCTTCTGGTAGCCTTGTCTCAGCTCCTTGATTTTCACGCGGCACTGCGTTGCATCCCGGCTGTATCCTCTCTCTGCCATGGCTTTAGAGATCTTCTCATAGATCTTTGCATTCCGTCTTTTGGAGCGCAGCTCGGAAAGCACGGACTCATCGCCCCACACAGCGATGAGATCCAAGACTTCCCGATCAGTCCATGCTGGGGCCCTCTTTCTATTCTGGGATTGCATGGCAATCTCGGCTGGAGAGCTCTGCATCGTTGCCAGTGCTGCTGAGCTCGCCACGCAGGAAATGAGATTCAAACTGGCCAGACAGGAAAAGGAATTCAAATTTTCCCGGGGCTTTTCCTGTGTGGCTGGTCAGAGCATCCGAGCTCGGACTGCTGTCCAGAGCGTCAACAGAGTAGTGCACTGTGGGATAGCTCCCGGAGCTATTAGCGTCGATTTCCATCCACACCAAGTCTAATTCGATATGGCCACGTCGAATTTAGCGCTACTCCCCTCTTTGGGGAGGAGTACAGAAGTCGAATTTAAGAGCCCTGTATGTCGAACTAAATAGCTTCGTGGTGTGGACGGGTGCAGGGTTAATTCGATTTAACGGTGCTAAATTCGACATAAACGCCTAGTGTAGACCAGGCCATAGTGACATCGGTTCACTGTGTGTGAAAGTCAGGTTTTCTGCACAGCTGTGTGAGAATAGCACCTTTCCCTTGGGATCTCTCTCTCTCTTGTTGCCCTTTGCAGTTTCCTGAGGGTGAGTGCAGCTCCTGTTTTTGTTTTTGCTTTCTCTTTCCACACACACACACTGCTAAGTTTTTCAGACCTCTTGTTTTGGGGGGCAGGAGGGAGATTGGGCAAGTCGCTCTGTTGCTGGACTGGCCTAAAGTCTTCTGTGAACACCTTTTCTGGCTTTGGTTCTGCTATTTGGTTTTGGCACAGCTTTTCTTATTCCAAGGCATGCCCTGTCTGTGGGTATTGACGCTGTGCTGCCTTGTCAGCTGTCTGTAATATTGCCTGGCTATTGTAAATGCACACTTGTTCCATCCTTTTCTGATAGTGAGTGCTTTCTGTCTCTGGATGCCAGCATGTGTGTGCCAGGTCCATTGTTGAACACAAATGTTCTGGTAACCTGTGCTGTGTCTGGTGAGCTGAGATTGCCACTGAACAGCCATGCGTCCATATGGAATGGCTTGATCTGGTATTATGCTCAGGTGATCTTCCTCTGTGTTTGAGGCATGTGTGTATGAAAGGACCTGCTTTAGTCCTAGTGTTTGACTGCCTCTTACGAAGTGGTCTCTTTCTCCCCTGTAGCCTTTAGTACTGAGAAGAGATGTAGAGTTCTCTACTGCCTTTATATACCAGCCCTATTCTATTCTGTCCCCTAACACAGCCATTTGGGGTGTAAGCAGTCTGTAGCAGATAATATACGCATAGGAGCTTCCTATTGGTGTGCAAAATAATATGCAACTGGCGTGGGATACGTAATAGTGATTGCTCCCCTAATTAACTGGTTTATGCACCAGAATCAAGGAGCATCTGCTTTACAGCTATGCGCCCTTTGCCCCAGAAACGGACTAGGGCCTTAATATCTAATTACAGCTTTATCTACACTATCTCATCAAACACAAGGTTCCTCAGCTTCAGCCTCTTAAAGGCAACCAGCATTCTTTACAATGCATTTCATGATCACTGCCCCTCAAAGATGGATGAATATTTAAGGATCACAGTCTTGGGCCTTATGTTTCAGGAGGGAAAATCATTTCAGTACAAGAGACTGAAGTTTTGGTTCGTTAGGTCACCACATACAATCACTATTGTCTGTGGGCCAGTCCTCGCCCACAGACAACCCGCCAACCTTAAGCATATTCTCACCAGCAACCACGCACCGCACCATAACAACTCTAACTCAGGAACCAACCCATGCAACAAACCTCGATGCCAACTCTGCCCACATATCTACACCAGCAACACCATCACAGGACCTAACCAGATCAGCTACAACATCACCGGCTCATTCACCTGCATGTCCACCAATGTTATATATGCCATCATATGCCAGCAATTCCCCTCTGCTATGTACATTGGCCAAACTGGACAGTCACTACGCAAGAGGATAAATGGACACAAGTCAGATATCAGGAATGGCAATATACAAAAACCTGTAGGAGAACACTTCAACCTCCCTGGCCACACAATAGCAGATGTAAAGGTAGCCATCTTACAGCAAAAAAACTTCAGGACCAGACTCCAAAGAGAAACTGCTGAGCTCCAGTTCATTTGCAAATTTGACACCATCAGATCAGGATTAAACAAAGTCTGTGAATGGCTATCCAACTACAGAAGCAGTTTCTCCTCCCTTGGTGTTCACACCTCAACTGCTAGCAGAGCACCTCACCCTCCCTGATTGAACTAACCTCGTTATCTCCATACTGATTTATACCTGCCTCTGGAGATTTCCATTACTTGCATCTGAAGAAGTGAGGTTCTTACCCACGAAAGCTTATGCTCCCAATACTTCTGTTAGTCTTAAAGGTGCCACAGGACCCTCTGTTGCTTTTTAAAGATTCAGACTAACACGGCTACCCCTCTGATACTTGACACATACAATCAGCTACTCTTTTTATGGGACAGCGGTATTGCTCTTAAGGGATCTTACTAGGAAGCACAGGATATAATATATCTGTGCTGTAGTAGAGGTTACAGTGTTCTCTACTAATGAGTAAACTATGGGGAAACACTAAAGGTCAGTTGTGCAACTGAGGGGAAAGGCAACCATTCATACAAGTGGTAGAAATAGGCTTTATTCAAATCACCCAGAGAAACTGAGTGGAATGAATGTAGCATCTTGAAAAATAGAAAGAAAGCCATGTAAATGAAATTTGTTTTTATTTCAAATGTATTTATATAGCATCCATCACAAGAGGATCCTTATTTAAGTCCAATCATTAACTGCTGCTCCCCTCCCAACAAAGGCTATAAATAAAATATAAAGTCTGAGAAAATAATCTTTTGTAGATAGTAACCCACTCTCCTTTGCTTCTTCTAAGCTCTTCTCACCTCTATCACCAATCTATCTTCTATTTTTGTGTTTTTCTTTAGGTAATATCCACTTCTAGGGACTAAACTTTAGTCTGTACACCTAACATCGTTGCACTGATTTATTTCAGTTTATAAATATCTGCACACACAGAGCTCTTGTTACATGTACAATGACTATAAAATAGTAATTAGAATGTGATTCTTCCAAGTCTCCTAGATCTCCATGCCCAAAGCTCTTATTACTCCATCCATTAATGCATTCTTCCCTAGTCCCCCAGACAAAAGCCTAGAAGAACAAAAGGGCCTTGCAGCTTGAGCTGCTAGTAAACAATTATGGGATTTGGCAAACCCATGAGGAAGAGGAAATGCTCAGCTGCAGGCACTTCAGCTATTTTGTCAAGGGATGAGGATAGAAGCTGTTTGAGGTAACCAGAAACCATCCCATTCAGAGCTTTCTAAATTAAAACCAACACCTTAAATTGCACCTGGAAATGGATACATAGGCAGTTTCATTTATATTATGGAATATGCTCTCTGAAAGAAACTGCTTCTAACAAATGGACCACTGCATTCAGATCCAGTTAAAATTTCTAAATGGTCTTAAATAGGGCTGTTGATTAATCACAGTTAACTCACACGATTAACAGTTAACTCATGCAATTAAACCATCAGGATTAATTGCACTGTTAAACAATGGAATACTAATTGAAATTTATTAAATATTTTTGGATGTTTTTCTACATTTTCAAATATATATCAATTTCAATTACAATACAGAATACAAAGTGTACAGTGCTCACTTTATATTATTTTTATTACAAATATTTGCACTGTAAAAATGATAAAAGAAATAGTCCTCTGGAATGGTGGTTGAAGCATCAAGAGACATGAATCTTTAGCACATCTGGCATGTAAATATCTTGCAGCGCTGGCTACAACAGTGCCAAGCAAATGCCTGTTCTCGCTTTCAGGTGACATTGTAAACAAGAAGCACAAAGCATTATCTTCTGCAAATGTAAACAAACTTGTTTGTCTGAGCGAATGGCTAAACAAAAAGTAGGACTGATTGGTTTTGTAGGCTCTAAAGTTTTACATGGTTTTATTTTTGAATGCAGGGGTTTTTTTTGTACATATTTATACATTTGTAAGTTCAACTTTCATGATAAATAGATTGCACTATAGTACTTGTATTAGGTGAATTGAAAAATACTATTTGTTTTGTTTTTTACAGTCCAAATATTTGAAATAAAAATAAATATAAAGTGAGCACTGTACACTTTGTATTCTGTGTTGTAATTGAAATCAATATATTTGAAAATCTAGAAAAATCCAAAAATATTTAAATAAGTGGTATTCTTTTATTGTTTAATAGCGTGATTCATTCCAATTAATTTTTTTAATCGCTTAATAGCCCTAGTCTTAAAGTTGAATCCATGCAGGATTCAATACAGTAATTGAGGGACAGAAGCCTGGATCACAGCAGCGAAATCCACATCTGAAAGAAAAAGTTTGCTACCTTCTGGCTAAGTGCAAATGATAAATATCCCTTTTGGTCACGGCTATTATCTGGTCATCCAGAAGCATCTGAGAATCCAACAGGGACTCAGAGGTTGCAAACCTGAAATTCATCCAGATGAAGATTATATCAATTCTGCCATTTATGCCCTTGAACTATATGTAGTAATAACCCCTGCATTCACTGGCATTTCTGCAAAGTAAAAGATACATCTCAGATGTGTATTTTTGCAGTAACAAAGGAAAATATTCAAAATTAACTCTTTGTTGCTCAGAGTTTGAGGAGGAAACACATTCAAAGAAAAATATACAGGAGACAGGCAGGGCACTCAAGAGTGGAAGGAGAGGCGTGTGGGTGAGAAAAAGAAAAGGATCAGAATGCACAATGGGCAGGATGTTGGCTAAAGGGAGAAATGTGAATTGCTATGGTTCAGCAGCAGCTGCCTATTTTTGGACTTCTGTATAACTTATGAATTTTATTCCAATGGATTCTAGACTAATAGCAACCCTTTTAACATCTCTCTCTGTTTAAATACATATCAGCTATTGTAAAATGTCAGTTTGGAATGTAGACTGCCTGAAGGCAAATCCTCACCAGTATGGACAACTGAAAATAACCAAACCTCCTTTTTTTGGTTTCTAGTTGCCACTTGTTATTCTGAATTTCAACATGCATATGTTTACCTGTGTGCCAGTGTTTAAAATGTTTGGCTTTAAAATCCCCATATGTTTTATTGCAGACTATCTAATTCAAACATGAATAATTAAACTTTCTTTTGGCTCTCTGAAGAAGATACTGTTTTATGGCATTACTTAGCATAAAACGATTGACTGTGAGCTGGAACAATTGATTGTATTCAGATCAACACCTGTATTTTCTGAAAGTTCTTTTTT
This sequence comes from Terrapene triunguis, assembly GCF_002925995.2. Classification (NCBI taxonomy): domain Eukaryota; kingdom Metazoa; phylum Chordata; order Testudines; family Emydidae; genus Terrapene; species Terrapene triunguis. Next base: position 35,957,755 of record NW_020664446.1, read on the forward strand.
ACTGTATGCTATCAGATTTTTTTCCCCGTGGCCAGGAGCCTGACTTGATAATACAGAACCAAAATGTGATTTTCCAATCTATATTACCTCCATCGCTTAATGTCAGTGCACTGATTTTTGCCTTTGTGTGATGTGCACAAAGAGTAATAAATCATGTGTGACTGAACTGAGTCAACATTCTTATTGGTAAACATCAAGTAACATCTAATAAAAATACACATTTTTGATATTAAAGGTCTAAGATCTTGGCTTACCTTGCAATATTGCAAATTGTAGCTTTATTGACATAATGGGTTGCTTATTGAAAATTACCCAGTGTATATGTGATGCACACAAATTATTAAAATTCAGTTTGCTCTTGGTTTCAGGAGAGACTTTTCAAGTACATCTGACTGAAAAGTGACATGCATTTACACAATATATATTTCTCATTTTTTAAGAAATGCCTCTTTCTATTTATCAAATCCCTTTTAAACAAGGGATTCTCCCATCCAGCCTATCTTCTCCTACAGTGTTTACCCAGACCACTCTTGAAGTTGATTTTATAACTAAAGAATGTTACTTCTGTGTTTACAATGGATAGGACTCAAGTGTTGTACAGCTGTGTGCTGGCCCTCTTCCCAGGAATGAATTTCACCCACTGTTCCTTATGTGTTGCCTATACCACGTAGAGAGAGTATCACAATAACTCTGTAAAGATTTTGAGCAACCACTCCATTCATTCAGACACAAACTTATGTACTTTGTTCACATCAGGTGCAGATACCATTCCTTTCATAACTTTCTCAAGGTTGGCAGGTCATCATCGTAGAGGACCAGTAAGGAAATGGATAGATGGTGTTCCACAGATCTCTGGGAGGTCAGCTGTTCACTATTTGAAGTTAGAGATGGATTGAGAAGGCTTCTGAAATATCTGCCATGATGTCACCAATATTCAGAAATGAATAAATGGATTTTATTTACTGCTCTGTTGTCAGCGGTGGCTCCAGGCACCAACGCTCCAAGCGCATGCCTGGGGCGGCAAGCCGTGGGGGGCGCCCTGCCGATCCCTGCGAGGGTGGCAGTCAGGCAGCCTTCGGCGGCATGCCTGCAGGAGGTCTGCCGGTCCAGCGGATTCGGCGGCAATTCGGTGACGGGTACACCGAAGCCGCGGGACCGGCGGACCTCCCGCAGGCATGCCGCTGAAGGCAGCCTGCCTGCCATGCTTGCGGCGGCCAAAAAGCTAGAGCCGCCCCTGTCTGTTGTATACTGAAACAAAGTTAAAATTGTCAACTTATAACTTTGTATCTATGGCAATAGACTGTGATGCCAGGGTTAGGACTTCACGGCAGAAGCATGACAGAGACACTAATCTGTAAAGCAGACAGTTCTTAAAATTCATACATCTGGGGAAAATTTTGGAACTCATTTCACCCTGAAACGCAGCTACGAAATCATTCTCTCTCCTCAGGTCCATGAGGGATGGGTAGAGGTGATAGAAGAGAAGGGCACCCAGCAGCTTGTATCAAACAGCCTCCAAACACCATATCTACCCATACAAGCACAAGTCCACTCGGCATGCCTAGTAGTCCACAAACTCCTGTTCAGAAGCCAGCAACCCAGCAGCTCCGAATCCAGAACCAGCATTCTCACATGCCCCCATTCAGCAGGCATTATTCCTCCAGCCCCAAACCTAGCCCTCCCACTCAGCACAAGCAACCCCTTCCACTACTATATCATACTCCTTGCATCCCTAGCCCTCACTATCCCAGCATTCCTGGCAGCAAGGCCCCTCCCGCAGCAACATCCTCCACCAACATCTCCCACTGTGCATAAAAAGACTATTGCTGATTTCTTGCTCTTGATTTTACAAGGCCACCTAGCTCTTCCAGACCAAAACAAGAGCGGTAAAAAATGCTGATTTGACTGAATCAAAATGTTCTGTGGGAATGTGTTGATTCCATCAAGATGTTTGATGGAAAGTGGGCAGGCTCCAAGGAAGATTAAGTTACTGTGAGTAAAGGCCACTTCACTCTTGAATGAAAGCATCCACAGGAGGTGGTGGTGGTGGGTGGTTAATGAGCTATAACTTACGGATGTTAAGTTCACACCTTTAGTTGATTTGCCTTTAACTTTCTTGAGTAGACATGCCCTAAACCAGGGGTCGGCAGCCTTTCAGAAGTGGTGTGCCAAGTCTTCATTTATTCACTCTAATTTAAGGTTTCGCGTGCCAGTAATACATTTTAACGTTTTTAGAAGGTCTCTTTCTATAAGTCTATAATATATAACTAAACTATTGTTGTATGTAAAGTAAACAAGGTTTTTAAAATGTTTAAGAAGCTTCATTTAAAATTAAATTAAAATGCAGAGCCCCCCGGACCAGTGGCCAGGACCCGGGCAGTGTGAGTGCCACTGAAAATCAGCTCGCGTGCCGCCTTCGGCACGCATGCCATAGGTTGCCTACCCCTGCCCTAAACAAATGAGATCCTGCATTAAGTATCCACCCTTGCCTTTGCCTCAGCAGTTCATTGCCATATTTCATATCCTTACTCACCTTATCTATGCTCCTGTTCTCCCTGCGTAGGGGCCTTGCCACCTGGACAAAACTGTTTTTGTTCTGTTGTTTTCCTAGCCATTAAAGCTGATGGCTCCAGGTATTTGATAATGATCTTTAAGCAGAAACTGTTGGAGGCCTTTTTAAAAAAAAGAGCCACATCCCTCCTGCTCTTCAGCTCTGACTCAAAGAACCCAGCTACTCCCTGGAGCAGGACATGCATGTGGTATGTCATGTAACTCCAAGTTGCCACAGTCAAGTATGTTGTTAATAATTAGCAAATAACACCTCCATATTCATCACATCCTACTATGCAGCCCCAGTTAAAATGTGAGATTTAGATATTTTACAGAATGAAAATGTTGGTGGACCTTGGTTCTGGATGGGAAAGAGTGAAAGACACTGCAGTTGGTGTACTGACTAATTTTTCTGGAATTCTGGAACACACATTTTTTGTCCATGTCTCCTTTCTCTGCAGCTTTCCTGGGAGATTTGTTATCCACCTGGCATCCTTCAGAAAAGGGGCTTAAGCTTTGTTGGGAGGAGGGAAGGAGATGCCAATTGCAGAATCTTGCATGTTTTAGAAATTACAGCTAAGTTTCCTTGCTTTGCTGTCATTAGTTTGCTTTTTTCAGACTCAGCACAGTAAGAAAATCTCTATTAAATCTAACCTATTCATCTTGTCTCATTTTCTCATTAATCAGTTAACTTTATTTTTTTAGAATTATACTTGTGTAGTGGACAAAAGAGCTGGTTACTAGCTTTGTCTCATCCACATTGTTTTGGAGGTTTGGGAGTTAGTCCATTTGACATGACTTCTGGGGGTAAATTTTTGGAAAATATTGCTGGAAAGATACATAAACAAATTTGGTTAAACAAATGAGTCATAAGCTGTGCGCCCGGTTCATATCAGGTACGTGGACTACTATGAGGATTCACATATTTGGCTGCTGTTGACATCTGTTGTATATTCTTGGTTATTATGTTGATTGTTTCTGGATGGGTTTTGACATACCTGACATTCAATATAAAAATTTGTACCAAAAGAGGCATGCTATTTTCCATAGTCTCTCACTGGCCAGCTGAGTTGCAAACTGTCCTTCCTTCATCTCCAGAATGCTCTTCGGTGTTAAGCCAGGCTTAGTAGTCATTGCAATGCGACATAAAAGCAGTAGAGTAATAGCATCCTGAAAAGACAGCCTGGTTTTTGGTTTTCCTCTTTCAGTTTGGAAATAAATAATACAGACTGTATAAATGTAGCATCTCTCTAGCCCTGCTGTTAATTTCCCCCCTATTTATAGTTCTATGATGTGCTCATGTTCCAGGGAAGCTTCTCTATGTTGTCTCTCTGTGTGATTTTTCTGCTGTTACAGATTTCCCTGCGTTGTGTTAATGATGCTAACTGTTCTGTTGGGTAGGTGTAGCAATGCTGATTAGCTGCAACCTCCCCTGTGCTGTATTTAGTGCCCAACATTTATTTTGTCTTTAGCAGATGTTTCTGCCTGAGATCAATAGGGAGTTTATAGATCACTTTACACTTTCTGTATAGCAATGGAAACCAGCCTGAGGTGCAATCATGATATTTTCACCTGTCGAGATTTAAAACCATTCCACACACTCTTATTCATTACTGTGTTCGGCCACTTAGATGGTAGAGAAGAATCCAGCTCAGATTACGCATGTTAACAGTTTGAGGAGAGCAAAATTACTATGGTATTTACTTCCAGTGGAGGCTAGCACTAATGGGGCATAATAAGGGGGAAACCTCTGTGGTTCCCTTGAAGGATATATTCGCCTTGAGAGGAGTACATTGCAATGACAGCAGTCTAGTTTTCTAGTTTGATAAATGAAAACAAAGTCTAATAGTCTATTACGCTAACCACTAAGAGTATTACTGCAAAGCAGGATCTGTTTTCCCATTTTTATATTGCATGAATGTACACCTGATTATTAGGAAGGTGTAAACTGGCTAAAATAATAATGACCAAACTGAGCCAACCAAAACCTTTTTGGAAAAATGGAAAAGTTCAGTTATGTGTTTTTGTTACAAATTAAAGCAGATTGGAAATTTTCCACCATTTTTTTTTCAGTTGAAATTTTTGTTTTTCAATTAAATGGAAAAACATCTAGTTTCATTGAAATGTTTTTGGGTTGTGATTTAAAGTGAAAAAATTCAAAGTAAATATTTTGACAAAAACATTTTTTGTTATTGAAATTTTTCACAAGGGGAAGAAGAAATATTTTTCTGACGAGCTCTATTTTAAACATTAAATTGCAAAATGGAAATTGGAATGGAAATTGGAATTGGAAATATATAAATACTACTCACTGTAACTCACTGGAAAGCTGGGCATACTCTGAATCTTAAAAGAAAATCTAGTTTAGATGAGGCCTTATTCCGTACCATTTGAAATTAATGGAAGCTTTGCCATTGACCTGAATGGGTTCAGGATCGAGCCCATATTTTCCAGCTTAATTCTGAGACTCAAGAGATCTATGTAAGTTTGATTGGTTTAGTTTAACTTGTTAACTTATTAATTATTTATTAATAAAGCACTGAAAATGTGCCAGGAACACCAAACACAAAACCGAAGACAATCTTTTCTCTGAAGAGCTTGCCACTGCTAATAACATTACTGAAGAAAAAGTGAGGAGAAATAGTGCAAAAGAACTTGATAGGATTTACTTTACAAATAACTAAAGATCAAGAACCCAAATCCCTTCACATTTATGACTCTCACTGAAGTCAGCCTATTTTATTTCCACAAGAAAAATGTAGGTGGAGATGATAACCATCTGATGCTCTCAGTAGATACTGGCAACTAGCCAGGTAGACAATGATTTCTCCCTTTTCTCCTTATCTTAAGAGAGAACAACATTGGCCCTTTACTCCAACAGTTTAAATGTTCTGTAAAACACTTTTTTATCCAAGAAGTTTGACTGACTTAAATTGGAGATAAGACGAAGAACTTTTAAAGGAGAAATATCGATAGGACTTCAGCACAGAAATCTAAGGACATATAACTTGCTTGTTAGTATTTAAGGAGGACTGTGTTGTTTCCAAATTATACAAAGCAAAATTACATTTTAAACACTTGATGTTGTGGTGTTTTGTTTAGTTTCTATTACCTGGCTTTCCAGTAGTGTACGGTAATGTGCCATCAACCACATTCCAAATATTATAATAGTGGAAATATCAAGAACACCAAGATTATCAATGATATATTTTCAAACTAAAATAATTACTTAAAAGATATATAGAGGCTTTTCTGGCACAGAGACCACATCTGTTGTTCTGGTGGGATAGCCATCTCCTTTCCATAGACAAGGGAATATATCTGTACTCCTCAAGCTGAACTTCTCGAGGGTACTTTGATACTAATGATCACGAAACAAACCTGTTTCACCTCCAAGAAGTTGGAGAGGTGAGACATGGAAACACCAAGAAATGGATCCAGTCTTTTCTCTCTGACCAAACCGTTTGGGTTGTTACAAGGAACTGTTCCTCCATGTTCTAAACCCTCACACTTTATGTCCCAAGGCTCCATCCTCCGTATTATTTCACATCTCTATAAAACTAATGAGAGAGCTAGTGAGGCAACATGGGCTGAAGTGTCAGCAGTATGCAGGAGGCACCTAGTTTTACGTATTCTTTTTGGAAACATAACCAGCACCATGTCCCTTCTCTCTGAGCCTGGATATAGTTGAGCTGGATAAAACTGAATCCAGAAAATGCTGGAGTGTTGCAGAAAGAGAAGTTCTTTGAAGACCTTGCCTCCTTCAGGTCATCCCCCAACATCAAGGGTATCTGCCTTCAGATTGTTAAATCAGTTCACAGCTTTGGCATCCCTTTTGACTACTCAGTTCCCACTTCCATCTGCAGCTGTCCAAAAGATACCTTATTTTATAAGACACCAGACCTGGTTACCATGGATTCATGACCTCTAGGTTTAAGTATTACAGTTTATTGATCCATGTCTTCTATGGCAAAAGACCAGAAGGTGGAGGCAAAGGTGAGTTTCAGCCACTTCTTGTGCTCTTCCAATTCTCAGGCCAGAATACTCTCTGGCATAAGTGATCTCTGATTTTTGCCCACTTGTTGTTGAGCAAAACGGGTCATTCCAAAAGCCAAGAAACAGTAGAGTGGAAAGATGCACTAGCCATGTTGGATATCCCTTAGTTATGTTGCCAGTGCTAGACAAGGAGGAGTTTGGTAAGAGTTGCTGAACGGCTGTATTCTATCTATGGATTCCCTGGGGTAGGAGTTCCTTCCTTTTCTCTGCCTGTGGCACACAATAATTTAGTCTTCTGAGGGTTGTAATACTTTGATCTAATTCTGGTTGTTGAGCTTGGTGTGGATGGTTTTGGTGGCCTGTGACATACTACAGGAGGCAGACTAGATGATCTGGTGGTCCCTTTTGGCCTTGAACTCTGATTCAGGAGGCTAGAGCTCCTGGGTTTATGGCTACTTTGTCATCTCTGAGCTGACCTCCACTTAGCAGAGACCAATTCAAGATATCTGTCCTAATATTCAACATCCTCTCTGCCATCTGAGATAACATGTTACCTATTTCGTCTAGCTATCTGAGATAACAACTCTCTTCTTCTGCAGTCATGGTCTCTGATAACAGATGCATTTCACAAGAAGTCAATTGAGTTATATATATTACTATACATATGAATTTGACATATGTATAGTAATAAAATTGTGTGTGTACGCCTACATGTACAAACAATTTTAATACTACATAGATACTTTCTCTCTCACATTCATTTTGGGTTTTTGTTTCTTAGTTTTGTGAAGCTATTAGTATTTTATATTGGGCCTCTCTGTTGTAGTAAGAGGTTATTTATATAAAATATATTATGAAAGGCTGGATGGACAAATATGTATATACTATAGCCAGCATGCATTGTTCCACAAACAAGGCTTGCTTTTTGTTGTGTGGGACAGTATCGGCCCACTTACGCATAATTAATAGATAATGGTGGATCATGAATGAAAGAGAGACTGAGGTTAGCCCTTTGAAAAGCAGAACACTCCATCTCTGGTCATGTTTCAGTGTATGCAATAATGAGACATTGCAATGTGTGCTTCTCTTTACTATTTAGTATAGTACATACCAAACGTTTTTCATTTTAACAAAAAAATTAATTAAAATTCCCCTATCTGGTCAGTTCCAATATTTCACAGCATTATAGTTTTTAATGTCTGACTTTTAGATAAGATCCTAAAATACTTCTAAAATATTTTCAAAAGCCAGGAAATGAAAAACTGAATGCTGAAGAATAGGGGAGGAGCATTATAGCTAAAAAAATCAATTTGAATAGCATAGTCCAACAGCTGTTTAAGGCAGATGAACAAAAATGCATCTTGTGTCCTAGTGAATTTCAAAGAAAACAACATAGTGTTGTGAAATATATCAGATCACCCAAGTGACACAAAGGTTCTGGAAGGTTATGAAACAAGTTAGGATATGTTAGTGTTTAAAGATCCTTTAGTAACACGCAGACTTTATTTACTGAAACCCAGAAACTGTAAAGACAACATATCAACTGCATTATTTTGTGAAGAATTAAGACTGGTGTAATTTTAGGCACCATAATCTAAATCTTGTGTGTGCTGCTGCCTCTCTTTTGGCCATAAAGCTTCCTTAAACAGGCACCTGGGATTTCTTTGACCTTGAACATGACAGTTGACCGCATGGCCTTCACTGTCCAATCCTGTTCAGCCCCATCTAGACAATTAATTACCTGATCCCAATGCTGAGTCCAAATGTCTTGTTCCATACCTGACAATTCATTCTGTCCCTACCCCCTTCTATAATAATAAAAAAAATCCCCACCCTCTGCATTTTAATCGTCCCTTTAACATCTATTTTTTATTAATAAAACATCAAAATGGGGGGGAAACCCACCTTTCACTGTTGTCCTATGACCATTTGTCTCAGAATAGTGGAGATACAAAATCATAATAATGTAGGGCTGGAAGTGCCCCCAAGAAGTCATCTAGTCCAGCCCCCGGACACTGAGGCAGGATTAAGTATACCTGTTTGTATAAGTATAAGCTATTTGTATACCCTGTTCTTAAAACCCCTCAGTGACAGGGATTCCACAACCTCCCTAGATAGCCTGTCCCAGTGCTAAACTATTTTTAGGAAAAACTTGCTAACTATAATATCTAAGCTCAGTCTCCCTTTCTGCAAACTAGGTAGATTACTTTTTGTTCTACGCTCAGAGGAGCAATTGATCACTGTCCTCTTGACAATCTTTGACATATTTGAAGACTGTTATCACATCCCTCCCACTTACCCCCTCAGCCTTCTCTTCTCTAGGCTAACCATGCCCATTTCTTTCAACCTTTCCTCGTAGGTCATGTTTTCCAAATCTTTTATAATTTTTGTTGCTCTCCAGTTTGTTCGCATCTTTCTTAATATGTTGTGCCCAATACTGGACACAGTACTCCAGCTCAGGCCTCAGCCATGCCAAGTAGAGCAGAACAATTACTTCCCATGTCTTACATACAGAACTCCTGTTATCTCAGAATGACATTTGTCTTTGCGACAGCATCATGCTGATTCATATTCAACTTATGCATTATAAACCCCATATCTTTTTCTACAATACTGCAGGCTACCCAGTTATTCCCCATTTTTTATTTGTGCATTTGATTTTTTTTTCTTTTAGTACAGTGGCACCTCCCTCAATTCCTGTACTGAACTCCACATGAGTGGATGGTTGAATTGGGCTCTAGACTAGACAATGCACAGTTTAACTTTGGAGAAACAAGGTTACACATCACAAACATCCAAGGTAGACCGCTGTTAAAGCATCATTTTATGTGACATTGTCTTTTGATGGTACAGGTGTAAAAGCACTAGAAAAAAATCTGAAAAATGTTCAGAGTTCTTTCCTGCACTGCACCAGTACATTGCAAGTGAGAGCAGTAAATTAACCATTTTGCTGTGTGTGTTTAACAGTCCTGTCTGATTCCAACACGTTAAATATCACAGTGAACTCCCATTCATAGCGATCAATCAACGTATGTATGCGCTGGTGTGTCAGACTCATAAGAGATCAATGACTCAATATTAAAAAAAAGGGCAAACTGCACCTGTTAGAGCAGTTGCTGGCACCGATTTAAGGTATCTCGTGCCAGTCAGCAGAGAGAGTGTAAATGATTCCAGGTTAAGGATCACTCAGCCAAAACCTGAATTTTAAATGAATACAGAAGCTAGCTAGGAAGGAATTTCTGTTGCAGCAAACCCACCTGCTTTTTGGGGGGAGGAGGATTTTGTATTCTGTTACTAAATTTCAATCTCAATGAAAAAAAATATTTCTCTAGATAAGAGACATTAAAATGAAAAAAAAACCTTTGCAAATATTCAGACGAGTCAGGAATTCATTATCTATGAAAAGTGTATGTAGTATTCTTCATTTCTATTATACAGTCTTCTTCATTTCCCCGTAGAAGGCTCAGAATCAAAATAATAGATGTATGAGGATGAGCTGACAATAAATCTGTCTATATCCTCCACCTCGCTCACTGATTTTAGGAAAATAATTACTTTTCTTGGATTTAATCTTACCTGTTTGAGATTCCCAAAACTGAGAAATATTAACCAATACGTTCTGAGATTGTCTAAATGTAAATCTAAATTGAAATTTGTCTTAGCACACTTTAAGTCATCCATAATAAAAGGCTGAAGGATTATCAACTATGAGAATTTTAATGTTTGATTTTAGTTACTTCTGAGTTTGCCTTATTTAGTGTAATTATTTTAGCACATTCAGGAAAACATTCCCAGAAAAGTAGATTTTGTTTCTTTTTTTATCTTTTAAAAGGAAAATTGGGCAGGCCTAAGAGAAGGACACCAAACACGCCTCAGGCCCACCAATTCTCCTCTTTCCCTCCCTCCCTCTTGTCTCCTTGCCCACACCCACCTGAGGCAGGTGGCAGGTTTACTGTGAGCTCTGCATTTGCTGTTGTCCATAAACAACTTTTATAGGTGCACCACCAACAAAATAGCAGAACTGGCTGTCAAAGTGCTGTCAAATGCACAAAGTAAAATCTCATGTCAGTTACAATAATTTCAGGGATAACCTGAAACAATAGTAGGTTCAAAATTTTAAGATGGGAAGGTAAGTAGTAAGCTGACAGTGTCTTGTAAACACATAATTTTTTAAAGATTTTTTTATGAATCCATGTTTATAATAGAAAGAATTGGTCCCCTGTCTTTATTCTTCATTAGATTCCCTAAGCAAACGAAGGAGTAACTAGAATCCAGGTAGCATAGGCAAGAAATTCATTCTGAGCTTTAACTGTGTTGTCACAGATGAAAAGTATTTGTTAATGAATTATGTCAAAAAAGTGAAGAGGTTGAGATCCTCACAAATCACCTATATGACTTTAGTGCACATTTCATTAGTATTTCTCACTTATTACTGTCACAAATGTGTCTTGGAATTTCTTTTCTGTGCTAAATGGTTTCTAGCTACTCCGTTGTTCTTCAAAGAAGTCTTTTTTTTTTTTTTACCTGCTGGATGGTGTCCAGGAATATTGTGTAAAAGACTGCACCAATAAACCTAATAGATGAATTTCAAATGGTTTTATTAGGAAGGGTAAGAACATCTCACTTTTGTGCTTGCTCTTTATGTTCTCTTATTCCCCAATTAATACTTTGTTTCAAGATGCACACCTCTAGTGGCTTTATTCTCAGAGCATTGTCCTATTGATTTTAACCTTGTGCTATGCTTGTATTACAAACTAACTCAATATATGAGTATTGGTGTTGATGGCAATGTTGCAAAACGTGAAGAGTTCTCCTTCTATGGACTAGACAGAGAATTGAATTTTGTAGTAGAAGTAGATTATACTATGTTCAGTTTGTAAGACTTTTAGATTCTGGAGCAAGTACTGTCTCTTTATCTGTGTTTGTACAGTACCTCTGCATAATGGCCCCCAATCCTGACTGGGACTTCTGGGTGCTACCATAAGTTTAAATATTTATGAATAATACTTTTTGGATCCTTCAGACTGTACCAGGGCTGTCTAGAAACATAAAATATTATAATTTAGATTTAATATAATTTAAGCTAGAGACTTTAGTTCAGGATTTACTTGTGACTACTTTTGACTTTTGCTAATTATTTCTTATGCACTACACTGACACAGATAGAGAACTCCTTCAGTCTGTTTATTCTCCTGAAATAATTCATTAGCAAACTGTATTCACCCATGATAATCACAGTTAAATTGCTTGCCCTTTTAAAAGGGAATGCTAGTTACTCCCCCTAAATAGCATTGTTACCCAAGATTTTCAGAACCCAAAGCACTGGTAACTTTATTGTTTCTCTCCAGGAGGTGTCAGGAATAAATTTATGGGGGCACAGCTCATCCATCCGATAAATGATTGGTACAAACAAGAGTACTTTCACCTAAAATAGGGTTACCATATTTCAGCAAGCAAAAAAGAGGACGGGAGGAGCCCCGCCCTAGCCCCTCCCACTTCCCGCCCCCCCCAGAACCCCCAACCCTCCCCCCGTTCCTTGTCCCCTGACTGCCCCCTCCTGGGACCCCTGCCCCTAACTGCCCCCCAGGACTCCACCCCCTATCTAAGCCTCCCTGCCTCTTGTCCCCTGACTGCCCCAACCCTTATCCACACCCCCACCCCCAGACAGACCCCTGGGACTCCCACGCCCCATCCAACCACTCCCCACCCCCTGACAGCCCCCCCCCCCGAACTCCCAACCCATCTAAACCCCTCTGCTCCCTGTCCCCTGACTGCTCCGATCCCTCTCCCCACTCCTGCTCCCTGACAGCCCCCCCCCAGAACTCCCAACCCCCCACCCCCCCACCCACTCCTTGTCCCCTGACTGCCCCCTCCTGGGACCCCTGCTCCTAACTGCCCTCCAGAACCCCACCCCCTACCTAAGCCTCCCTGTTCCTTATCCCCTAACTGCCCCTTCCTAAGACCCCCCCCAACTGCCCCCCAGGACCCTACCCCCTACCTGTACCCTGACTGCCCAAAACTTTCTCCACTCCCCCCAAGAAGCCCCCCCCCCCCCGAACTCCCGACCCCCCCCCGTTTCTTGACTGCCCCCTCCAGAACCTCCCTGCCCCTTCTCCTGCCCCCCTTACCCTGCTGCTCAGAACAGGGTGTTGGGCTCTGTGCGAGCCGGACACGTGGCTGCGCTCCCCAGCACAACACACAACCCGGTCCCTGGCCCTACACAGTGCTGCTGGAGCGGGGCGCGGGGCTGCCGGGGAGGAGGAGCTGCCGGCTCAGAATGCAGGGAGGGAGGGGGGAGGAGCTCCTCTACAGCTGCTCCAGAGTCCAGCCCGTGACTTTCCTGCAGCCCTCCCAGCCGCTCGCTCTGCTCTGCTGGGGGAGGGGGGAAATCCCGGACATTTTGAGTGATTTACAAATTCCCCCCGGACGCTATTTTTAGCACAAAAAGGAGGACATGTCCGGGTAAATCCGGACGAATGGTAACCCTACCTAAAACTACTTTTTTATTAGATCTCAAGCAAACACACACACACGTGCTGTCACAGTAGTTTTAGAGCATCCCAAAACATTTATATTTACTTAAAGTTAAGAGATGGTTTCAAGGAATCAGTGGCTAGGCTTCAGGTGGCCCTTCCTTCCATCTGACTGATGGAGAGCTCAGATGCCAAATCCTTGCCCAAAGAAAACTTCCTTGGACTGCTCCAAAGCATGCTTTCTAATTAAACTTTTTATAAATTTTCTCCAAACAAATCACATAACTTATAATAGCTCCTAATAAGCTAACAATTTCCCTAGGAACAGCAAATAACAATTCATTATTCTCCTTATCAGCAAAGCACTTCTAATCATAATAATACAACTTACATGTCAGAGGTGCCTAATATCAAAGTTGTCTGTCCAAACATTCCTTCTATTCCTTAACTCCCTGTCCCAACCTCCCATTCTGATTAGCAGAGCTGCAAAAGTGCAGCTGCATGGCTTTGCCGCTCAAGTCCTAAGATTATCCCTAGCTATTTGATGTTTGAGTTTCAGCTGGCAGTGCTTGAACATACAAAATGGCAGACTGCAATATTGTCCAATTCGGGGGCTACAGCATAAGTGCTTTACAAGTAGTTTGTTTTGGGTAGAAATGTCATAGTAGGTTCAATGATAACATTTACAGGCAATTTAATTGGAGGAAAGAGATTATAGAAGGTGCGGACCATAGTCTATCACAGTTAAACCAGTATCTATCCAAAGTCCAGTGAAGTCAATGGAGTTATCATTCTCTGGATTTACAATGATTGGTGTAGATGAAATCTGAATCTGACCCTGAATAAATTCAAGTAGATTTTTCATTTTTGTAATTCAGGCTCTCACGCAATTCCTATGGCCCACAGTCTTGTTTGTGCTACTCTATAACTCATTCTGTAATGTAATGTTGTCCAAGGTACTTTTACATTCAATAGCCAATATAGATATAGTGCTTCAAGTTTTGATCCATATGATTAACCCATTTCTTCTGAAATAACTTTACTTATCTTATTTGTCTCTGTCTTGCTTTTATTTTGTACAGTATTGCACTGCAAACCCATTTTGTGTTCTCTTGGGCTTTCTTTCACCTTCCCCCTAAGTGAATGGATTCCTCTCATCTAAATTTTTGCACCAACATTCTTACCATTAAGGCCCACTGAAAGATTCTTTATTTTTTTCCCCCCAGGTACTCTCAATCCTTCAAGGTTGCTCTCTGCCTCTAGCCTGTTACTCACAAATTTTGGTGATCGGCTCCGTTATTTCCTTTCTGTATTTTAAAAAGATTTTTCCCAGACCTCATAGAAACTTAGGTTCAGATCTGTTCCAATCATAGGAAATCCTTTGCTTTAGAGTAATTCTTGGTTTAAATCTAAGAATTGTTATTTTCTTAAAATGTTTCAGGCCTCAGAGATTCTACATGTTAATAGACTCTACATGTCTATTTCAAAAGTCAACTCATTCAATGCCAAAAGACCACTACAGTTTAGCAGTGCATGAAAATGTTCATGTGCTACGTACTACTGAATTGTGTGCTTTAGACCTCATGAAACTTGCCAAATATTCATTCACTATAAAAAGATGGAGAATATTTTCATTTAAATTATTTTGAAATAACTTTTTAAAAGGGAGGGAGAGGAAAAATAAGTTATCACTCTTGAAAGACTGAAACTCAAGCAAATAGTAAGGGCTTTTGTTTACATGGAATGTTACTTCATGGCAAGTCAGGTTGTGAAGCTACAGCGCACCAGATTCTAGCATAGTAAGATCCCATGTGGGCACTGCTACATTGCACTAAAAGTTCTGTAGTGCAGTTTGACATACTGCTGTTTGAAACGGTAGCATGACAAAGTGCACTACGAAACTTTTAGTGCACTGTAGCAGTGTCCACATGTATTTTACTGTGTGACAAGCTAGTGTGAACTGTAGATTCACACTTTGGCTTGCAGCGCACTAACTCTATGTAGACAAGCCCTAAATGGAGGCAACTCTATGTTGCTAGAAAGTTTTAAACAACAAACAGAAGTGATGCAGCAACTCTGCATAGATATCCCTGTAAATGTTTTAAACTTCCCTTTTGGAGTATCCTTTCTTAAAATGTGCCTAAGATTTCCATTGGAACATAGAATTTTACCATATGGGATCTCACCACTGGTCTGTAAAATTTGCTATTCTGCCTCTAGCAGTGACAAATCAAATGATAAAATAAGTCAACCCACCTGACAAATTGTGTAACATTGTGCAAGAGAATCTGCTAAAGCCAAGGCTTTACGATCTTTTGGTCCTACTAACAGGTACCAGATTTAATTTTATTTAAAATATTTTCTTTCAAATATTATAGGTAAGTCTGGTAGCAATGCCTATTATTAAAGTTGTTCAATATTTCCCTAAGACCTTGTTTTCAACTGCTTGTAACTTTACAAACTTTAACTGTTTTGGGGGCTGAAATTTCCATGCCAGGTGTCCTCCTCAGGCTGACTTTTTGCGGGGGAGGGGGGAATTACAGTCAAAATGGTTCAACCATTTCCATGAATGAGGCTAGGAAAAATGCATTGTTTTGCTAATGTTAAAAATTCTGGCAACCTTTTCTTTGAGAAGCTCTAATGCCCTCATGCTTTGGAGCAGGGACTTGAATTTTGTAAGGGGGTACTTTGTGACAGGGTGAAAAACTAATAATTCTGTCTTAACAGAAGGATTTGAATAGTGTCCAGTAAATAAGGCATGAGCCAGTGAACAATGAGGAGAAAACAACAAATTGAATAGATGCTTACTCAATGAGCACAGTTCATCTTGTGGACAGAATGAGACAGGGAGACTGTTGGAAAAATAGCATGTGATCATGTAACTAAAAACTGTTTCATAATGCATATGCACAAGGAGACCAAACTGAAGTTGTACAGGAAACCTTTGCAGCCTAAATAAAGCTTTTAGTGTGTAATAGGCAATCACAGATCACTCCCACTTCTTGGAAGAACTCATCATTGTCTGGAAAGGTGAAAGATCTAAAAGGTGAATAATAATTTGAATACTGACAATGCTGTGATCTCTTATATGCTTTCTCAAAATAACAAACTGAACATCAAAAAAAGATTCAAACCCCTCAGTCACCTCATATTTTGATCCTGCAGGAGAAAAAACAAACTTAAAATATCATTTTTCCTGACATTAAAGTTTTTACAGTAAGATAGAAGGATATTACCACAGTATAGCAACAAACATCATACTGGTACAAAAGCACACTTCTGAAACAAAAGGAATATCTTGGAGACTGTCTAAAAGCAAAAAGAGTTAGGGTGAGAGTCTGTTGTCTGATGGTGTATTGTTGAAGATGTTCTTTGAATTAAAATAGCCTCAGGTAGTTTTTGATGCTTTCTTTAAATTGTAAGGAGGAAAGTGAAAGCCAATAATATACCACTAGATTATTGGTCATTATATGAATTACATGCAGGCTGACAAATTCTTGACGTCAAGTTAATCTGTTTTCTTCTGCACAGGAAAGAGAAAATGACCATTTAATTATCAGAAGAAAAAATTATCTTACTAATTGAGAGAGTCACATTAAGTCTATTTAGTTTATAGTCCGATTTATTTCAGAAATTTGAATGCAATTCAGCTAAGGATGCTGTTTAATTTTTAATTGGATGGACTTGGTATGCTAAAGTACCAAATGTTCCCATCATAATCCAAAAAAAGGTCTTTAGCTTGTTTTTATTATTATTATTATTTTATTCTAGAGGACAAGAGAATGTACTTTTCCATAGTAAAACAGGATTTTCTGAGATGGAAAATTTCCCAGCAAGTATTGTATCAAACTTTATGCAAAAGTAGTATTTTATGTATGAATACACAGGTGGGTGTCAATATCTAACTATTAATGGGTCAATCTGATGAGATCCAGGTTTGGTGCAGTCAGGGCCGGCTCCAGGGTTTTTGCCGCCCCAAGCGGCAAAAAACAAACAAAAAACAAACAAAAAAAACCCAACCGCGATCGGCGGCAATTCGGCGGCAGCTCCACCGTGCCGTTTCCTCTTCAGCGGCACTTCGGCGGCAGGTCCTTCCCTCCGAGAGGGACCGAGGGACCCGCCGCCAAATTGCCGCTGAAGAGCCCGATGTGCCGCCCCTTCCCCTTGGCCGCCCCAAGCACCTGCTTGCTGAGCTGGTGCCTGGAGCCAGCCCTGGGTCCAGTTTCATCAGGACTCAAACATTTGGATATTTACTCAAAATGTATCCAGACTTGTCCACAACTGTCTCATCCCTCCCATATTTCTCCCTAATCCTGTGAATCAATTGCTTGTTTATGATGATTTTGATGATGGTTTGTATATAATCTTTCATTTTATAGAATTGCAAAGTGTTTTCCAAGCATTTCATAAGGTATAAACACTGAGCACCTTACGCTCAACACCCATTTTAATCTTACTAACACACAGGTGAAATGAACTGGCTTCCAGCAATCAATTTGTTAGTGCTCAGCTGAAGCCTAAAGCCTTGGCAAAAGCCGGCACTTGGTTTGCCAGCATCACGGTGGTCATGTTGCAGAAGCTGGAAAGATGCCTCCTGATGTTGCCTGGTGGCTTTTTGTTCTGAGCTGTCTTATTGCTCCTGCTGTTTGCTTATAGAGATGAGTTAAAAAGGCTCCGGTGAGATACAAGTGCTATGAGCATAAGAGAATAAACATGTGTAGGAGTGCATTAGGGTAAGGATAAGCAAGAGCATAAAAGTACATGTCTTAATTCAGAGGAATTTATATTCTTCTCTTTCCATAGTCTCTCTGAAGGTGGAAGACACACCTCCTCTTTCAGGGACTTAGCTGGCTTCAAATAATAGCTGCTTTCATCTTTCATTGGCTCTGCACCTTCATTAGATGGTGTTGACAGCATCTTCAGCTCATGAATATGCTATCTGTGATGCATATGCAACAGGGTTGTATTTCTTCAACTTTATGGTTATATTATTTTTGTCTTTTTGTGGTGGGAAATTCTCAGAAGATCTTTAAGGTTGGAGTATTAACTCTTTCTTTTATTCAGTTAATATTTTGAGATACCCCTTTAATTACATCAAGGTGTGATAGACATAGAAATCTGTTTCAAATTAATCCAAACACTCTATTTCCTATATAAAAATCTGCCAGCTTCTAAAATGGCTCTTTTAAAACTTAAATGATTCCTAAAGAGAGTCTTTAAATGTAATTTGTCATCAAAAAAGATATTGTATTTTCTTAGCATCCTTGGAGAAGTTTTTGTTTTTCTGAGTTTGGTAAGGAGTTGCATAAGTATTGCCAGATAATTAATTTCCCAGATAAATAATTTCCCAATTAATATAAATAATTTTTACTCAGATTGCTTCTTACATTAGTAACTAGTTATAGCATCAAATGATCTTGCTATATTTGTACATAAAACATCTAACTATTCACAGGCATTTACTATGAGAAGAATGCTTACATTTAGAAACAAAATATTTGAAAATATACATGTCAAAAGAAGCTTATACCATCTTGAGCAGTTGAGACACAGCAAAGGTTATCCACCTTTAGGTGGAAACATGAGTTGGACGTAACCAATATCATCTTTAATACATTTCTCAACCACAAGTGTTCTCTTTAACATCTGAAGATTGCAAACTTTATTGAAGTGGATCTATTTTATTAAACTCTGAAGATATTTCTAGAATTCTTTGGCTTTAAAAAAAGGCTTTTCTCTTTGCAAAGAGGTAGCCTAAAGAACCCACTTTTCTGACTTGGTTTATAGCTATGATAAGACATCCTATCCATCACTTCTTTTGGCATATGTTAAATAAAGAACACTCTCACAATCTTTTACACAATCAGGCCTTTTTCTAAACATGAATATCTTACCAAGTTTTTTAATCTCAAAATCATGTCTGTATGTCTTCTACAGTATAGAGTCTTCTATAAGTGGGGAGATCTCCTGTTCTTTGAGAAGATGTTCTTGTTTAACTTTTAGCGAAATAATTCTTAGCTTTACAGTATACTGTTTGTAGTACATTTACAATTTGCAGTTGGACACACCTATCAAATATTCTTTTCAAGGCACAATTCACAATAACTATAATTTATATGTATCCTTCAAAACCTAATATAAGAGAACAGGATAAAATGTTAAAGCAAAATAGAAGTGATAAATCTGCATCCCAGAATCGGTGTGAACACTTGGAGATAATAAATATGATTTTATGGCTAAGGAGGTGTCATTCTCCTTGACACTTGGTTGACAGAAAGCAGAGAATTCCTAAGAACTTCCTCAGTTAGTGTGAACAGTTCATCTAATTAAGTAAGTAACCACAAACATAAGCATGCGAGCTATTATATTCTCCAATCATCATTTGTGTGGAAATAAGTTTACGTATCTCCTAAGATTCAGTAAAGGTGAAGCGAACATTGTAATAACCTAAAAATATAAGAATAAATATTTTAAATAAACATCTTTGCATCAATATTACCCCCGTCAGCATCCATGTGTGCCCAATCCTAGACAATTGAGTGGTTCAGGTCCACACACACGGAAAACCTGGAAGAATCACTGATAGTGATGTGTGCGCTATTTGAGGACCTATGACTATGGACAAACTGGAACAAATTTATTCTGACACGTACCCAGAAAATAGCCCTTTTTAGTGCTATCCCTTGGATGTTTCCCAAACCTTATTCCTTTTTAGGAAGACCCCAATAATTGTCAAGAGTTCTGGCTCAGAAATATGCATCTCATGGTCTCCTCTGTATGCACTGCTTTTTTACGTTTGACTACAGAGGGCTTCAAAAGAGTAGGATAAAAATGTTTCCAGTAGAAAGTATTCAAACATGAGCCCATTTGAGAAATGAATATAAAGTTATGATTTTACTTTAATTCTTCTAACTGTATAATACTTTATAAACACCACAATTAAGAGATACAGTAGATAGATTTTGGCAAACTCCCGTGCATAATATAGGCTATTTAATTCTGCTTTTGAAACAAAAAATATTAACAATCTTAATCAGACTAGACTTGATCTTGGCCAGCGATAATGCAATTAGAGTTTTAATTGCCTAGCAATTACATTTTTTGTTACAAAGCAATTTTGCAATTACAGTTTTAAGTTACAAATGCTTAACTGCAGTCCAGCATTACCAAGGATTTGGGAAGCAAAACTAGGTGTCTCATAGAACAGAGTGGGCCTATGCAAATTTATTTGGCGGTCACGCTAAGCCACAATGTTCTTATCAACAATGTTCAAGGCATGAAGACCTGCAGGAGATTGTTACTTTGCAGTCCTCAACAATATGTGTCATAGTTTGTAGCTGCTCACATAGACATACTGGACTGTCTCTAAAACACCACTGAAATTCCAGTGCAGCACAGAAGGTGGGGGAGGGGAGTGGGAAACAGTGTGAGGAGGAAGTAGAATAATTTTTATTAAGTGCATAAACACTTTAAGCCAGGCACTGTCTACTACTCTACTTTTGTACCGTATCTAGCAAATTGGGACCCCACTCTTGATGGGTCCCTAGGAGTGAACATGAACTAATAAACATCATTAACAAAGTTAATAGCTGTAGAATAGGAGGCTACAAGCTTTCATGGACCTGCCTTCAGCCACTGAATTGGTTGTGAATAATGGTGCCAGGTTGTCCACATAATTTCAGTTTGTGATTTCCATAATTTTTAAGAGCTTTTTGTTTAAATTGTTCTCTTCAATGCTGTTTTCTTTCAAATTGTACTTGGCAATCTCAACTGTAACTTAGTTTCTTATGTTTTGGAACTGGAGTATAGTAGAATGGGCTCTGCTACAAAAAAAATTTCATTTATTTTTTGGAGTACTTAGCCAGTCAGAAATTTTCCAACAAAGCTCAATTTCATTGGAAAATGCTAGTTCCAAGAACCTGAAATGTTTTGTGGAGGCATCTCCGGTTAGATGAATTTGTGGTGAATCAAAGGCAGTGTTCCTGCCTGGTTTCCTTCCTGCTCACCAGATAGCTTGGGGTTAGCCATGCCATGCGGACTGCCCTGAGGCAGGGGACCCTATTCTTTCAGGATCTGTGGTTATGAGGAGAGAGCCATTCCAGAGCTCCCTGCCTGCTAGAAGCTCTGGGATCCCAGTACAGTACAGTACAGGGCAGTGCATATGGTGGGACTGCCAAACAGCCACAGACCTTGGGAGCCCAAGCAGCTGCTGAGTAAAATTGACATTCTTGTCAGTTTCACCGTTGCTAATAGCAAGAATGTCAATTTCACTCAGCAGCTGTCTGGGGCCTGGGGAGCCTATTTTGTTTCAGAAACACCATGTTGTTTCTGAAACAAAATAAGTTTGGGATTTCTGGTTTCAGCCAACTTGGTTAAATTTACCCTGGTGTTTATCATATTCCCTATTCACAGTGTGGGAATAGTCTATAAGCAGTAGTATAGGAACATATTGTGAGGCAGTAAATATTAAGATTTTAATGGTGCTTCATGGGAGTGGAGAGCTGAGAGCCTGGGTAGTAGCCAGGCTCCAGCTGGGAGCCGGGAGCTGAGAGTCCGGCAGCAGCTGAGCTCCCAGCTGGGAGCTCCACGGGGAGCTTGAGAGCCCAGACTCTCAGCCCCCCACACTGCTCCTTTTAAGCTGATGCAAGTGCTCCTGGTGAAGATGGGCACCACTGACAGAAAGAAGGTAACATGGACATGAAAAACAGCCGTGATTACTGTGGTGGCTGTAAGCGGATCTAACATAGGTCAACTTAGTTGTTTAGTGTAGACTTGCCTCAAGTAATACACCCCAAACGAAAAGAAAAGAAATAATTTAACAAACCTAAAATAGTATGAGGTTAACAATTTACATATGTTCATTGTCTAGCTATTTTCATATCACCAACACAAGAATTTTATTTCATCTCAAATCTCTTTGGAAATTTTCCCTCACTGAGTTTCCTTTCATCATACTCTTAAAGTGTCTGTTGTTTTTGTGGAACTTGCTGGCTGTGACAGTCCCTGCACATTCTGTCCAAGTGCTGGAGTCATTACTGTTATGACTTTCCCAGCCTCAGCTTCCACAGTTATGTTCTCAGTTCTAGGTGGCAGCTATGCTGAAATCCTGTCTCTCTGATACTTTTTAGATGGTTCCTATATGTAACTCTGGGTTTAGTCCAACTATATTCTATACCCAGATACTTCATTTATCTGGGTCAGTACAGTATAAGGTACCTCCCAAGGTTTATCCAGCTTACAGCTCCTGTCATTCTTTCTCATAGGATTGTGGAACTTGAGCTGGTCTCCTCTCTTAAAAGTTCCCCCGTATGAACTTAAATAAAGTCTCCATTTTATCAGAGGCTATTGTCAACTTTTTCTCAGCAAAGGGGTCAACTTCTTGGATTGTAAGGTTTCTACATAGTCCAAATCAGTCACATCCCTTTGTTCCTCTTCAGGAACTCAATACCAGAGGTTTGCTGGGGTCCTTAGCTCATGCTGAAAAATAAGGAGTGATGGGGCACACTTTGTACTCATTGACTACTGTTCCATGAGCCATCAGAAAGAATGGGATGTGCGGGTCTCAGTCCCTAGCCATCCGAACCCCCCAAAATCCTATTGAACCTTTTCACCATCCCATTCAATTGTGTATGTGCTGTGATTGTGTGTGTTTTGTGGATGCCTAGAATCACTCAAAGCTGTTAGCAGTTTGGATTCAAAGTTTCTACCTTGATCTGTATACAACTCACCCAGGATCCCAAATATGGTGAAGAATTCATTCACTAGGACCTGTGCTACTGTCACAGCCTCTTGATTTCTTATTGGATAAGCCTCAGGCTGTTTTATGAAATAGTCCATAGCTACCAGCCTCTGTCTCAGGCCAGGGCCCAAGAACATCGACCGCAAAGCACTCTATTGATGCCCCCCTGAGATATTACTACAGAGGAGCTCACCCTGTTTTAGGGGGAGCCTTCTTTGCAATGCATGACATTTCCTGCACCAGTTTGCTACATACATTCTGGATTTTACCTAATGGAAATTATCCCTTAGCATGGCTAAGGTTTTTGCAACCCTAAAATGTCCAACAGTTTTAAGATTGACATAATCTCAGCACCTCCTTTTTCAGTTTAACTGGTACAACCAGCAAGTAGCTGTATCCATCTCCTCTACAATATTTCATCTTTAAATTCCAAGCTTTCCCACTGTGACCAGAAAACTTTTACTGTGGTATTGTGAGGGGTCACTATATTCCAGGGTAGCTGCATTTGCCAGCTGATTTTCCAATCACACTCTAACCTGATATCAGGATCCTTTCTTTAGGAAATTTAGTTACCCTGGGATCTGTTCCTGTAACCATATCCCAACTGTATGAACCAGGAACATGGGTACTTCTGTGAATTAGAGGAAGAGAGGCACTCCCATTTCCTTGCGCAACTAATTCCTTGCTCTCCTGCCTAAGGCAATGTTTGCAATTAGCCTTCCAACAAGGCCATCTGGACAAAGCATCTGTATTATCATGCTTATGGCTACCAGGCCCATGGGTAATTGTGAAATCATAGCACTGCAGTCTCTTCAATCACTTGGCATGCTGTCCCTCAGGTTTCCTGACTCTGAAAAGCCATTGTAGGGAAGCATGGTCTGTCCTGACCATATGTTTCCTCTACAAATAGTAGTGAAAACATTCTATAGATTTAAACCCTACTAGGAGTTGCTTTCAGGTGGTGCAATAATTTCTCTTGAACTTAGATTTTTGCTATAATAATCTACCACCCTCTCAAATCACTTGTATTCTCCTATCAGTACTGCTAAACCATGAAGAACTAGCGTCTGTGTTCAATATGAAAATGGGTTTGAAACATGGATAGGCCAAGACAGGAGCACTTGCCTAGAGCCTTTTTCAACTCTGAAAATGGTACATCACACTCTGCTGGTTTCCCTTTCTCATCCAACCTATGCAGTGGTTTTGGATTATTGGCAAACCTAAAAATGATCTTTCTGTAACAGGTGCACAACCCTATAAAACTGCACATCTGGTCAACTCCCCAGACACTCGCAGTTCTTCAGAGCCTCCATTTTCTTTTTGTTGGTGGAAATTCCCTCCTCGCTAATTGTGTGCCCAAGGTAAATTAACTCCTTTTGGAAAAACTCCCATTTCTTTGTGTTCAGTTTCAAATTGGCAGCCTTCAGTTTATTACAGACCATTTGTTGATGTATGGTCAAATGTTTTACCATGCACCAGGATAGTATCTAGGTATAATAATAAGCAGGCTAAGAGGGGTATGTCATGTAATACTCTCCATTAGCTTCTCAAATATGTCTGGCGCATCACACAAGCCCAAATCCATTACTTTAAATTGCCACAGCCCAGCCCTCCTATGAAAGCAGTTTTCCCCCCTCTTTCAGATTCATTTCCACTTGCCAGTAACCACTTATAAGATCCAGTGTGGAAAACAGTATTGAACCTTCCACAGCACCCAGGGTATCATCTATTTGCAGTAATGGATAAAAGTCCTTTAAAGTGACTTCATTTAGTTAGCTATAGTCTACATAGAATCTGATGCAGCTATCCATTTTCTTACCCAGAACTACGGCTAAGGCCCAAGCACTGGTTGAAGGCTAAAATATTAATAAGAGAACGGACAATCCTCAATATCCACCCCTGAGACATCACCAAACTCATCCATTTCATCCTCACCCATAATAATTTTACAGTCAACAACGAACATGTTGTCAAAACCATGGGAACAGTCAGGGGTACTTGAATGGCTCCCCAGTAGGCCAACCTCTTCATGAGCCACCTTTATGAAGAATTTCTGAACAAATGCACCACCAAATGGATGATATACCTGGGATACTTCAATGATACTTTCATTCTCTGGTCAGACAACTTTAACTCTTAGTGTCTTTGCTGGACACTAACAAATTATGGCCTGAATAAAGTCACTGGATTTATGGCTTATTACGACATTTTATAATCTACTATTCTCTCTCTCTTCTTCCCCCCACCCCACCCCAACCCCAGATGCCTTTCCTTTTTCCTTTCCCCAGGATGACTGAAGGGATCTTAATGGGCCACTTTACTTTGAATGGTCCCTTGAAATTTGTGTTAACTACTTATGCTAAACAATCTGTTCCACCTTGTATTTAGCTGTGACATGCCGAGTATATTTCCCAGACCTGAAGAAGCGCTCTGTATAAATTCAAAAACTTGTCTCTCTCACCAACAGCAGTTGGTCCAAAAAAGATATTACTTTCCCCACCTTGTCTCTCTAAAAACCTGGGACCAGCATGGTTGCACCAACACTACATAAACTGTCTTAGTAGCATTTTACTATTTTGCATGTCCTGGTTTGGGCAAAGGCAAGAACTGGAAATGCCAAAATACACTGAGAGAAACCTGATCCACAAAAGGCCAGGAAGCATTGGACATTTTCTTAGAGAGCTGGATCTCACAAGTAATCTCTGGATAAACATCTGAACATATTTGTGTTTAGTGGTTTTTACAGCACCATGCAAATTTATGGATCTACATATGCAATAATTATATCGCATATAAAATATCCTCTCTTAGCAACATGCCTGTAAGTGTACAGGCAAAAAAAAAAAAAGAATTAATACAATAAATAAACTATTAAGAAAGTTTTACTTTTTCTTAGGCCTGGTCTGCACTTAAAAATTAGATCCTTCTAGCTATGTCACTTAGGCTGTGAAGAATTTTGCACCCGGTGTAATGTAGTTAGTCTACCTAACCCTCGGTATAGATGCCACTAGGTCAATGGAAAACTTTTTCCATTAATCTAGCTACTGCCTTTCAGAAAGGTGGATTAAACTCCACTGATGAAAAAAACCCTTCCATCGATGTAGGAAGCATCTACGCTGTGAGACTACAGCGGCATAGGTGCAAAACCATAGCTGTGCCGCTATAGTAGCGGTAGTATAGATTTGGTTCATTGGTTAAACGCCTTGTAAACTGGTTGTTAGTTATGACAGATTTACATCAATATAATAGAGACCCCACTGCAGCTATGAGAGAGAGAGTCCCATTTAAAAATGGCCTAGATAATCCAGTAATCTTTTATTTAGTCTGTGTGTTTACTGTAACACTTACAACAATTAGATCATTTATTTTTGTCATTCTTTTACTGTATTTTCTTCTACAAAATCAGTTTGTGGGGGAGATATGCAGAATTCAAAACAGAAATGAACATACTGAGATAAAGAGGAAGGGGAAGACTGCATGAAAAGGCTGACATCATTTTGACATAAGTAGAGCGCACTTTAAATAACACAATCGGACAGAAAGCCTCCTGTGGAATGGACTGTCTTCTGACCATTTGACAGAAACAAAATATTTTGACTAGTGTAGCATGGTTTATCAGGGTGTGTGTGGCAGTGGGTAGTTGGTACAGTGGATATTGTATGCACATATGACATTTCTAGTGAATTAGGTGAAAACAAATCTTTAAACAAATCTTTAAAAAATAAACAATTTAAATGAGATGTTGCATGAACTCCTACCATCTGTGCTGCATCAGTAGGGTAAGCAGAGCTGTTGTAGGTTATATTCTTTTTCTATTTGCATTCTTTTGGATGTTTTTAAATTAATTGTTCTGTTTTGATCACAAAGCTGTGGTGAAGCTGCCCCTAAGACCATTTTCTACACTACAGAGCCTAATTGAGCATAATTTCAATTTTTTCATATTTTAGATTCACCTAATTTATTAGCTAAATGGATCTTGGTGGTGTTTTACAATTTAAATTATATGTACACACAGCAAAGCAGAAAATCAGTTATTGGCAAGATCTAGTTTTATTGTCACCATTATTTGTTCGCCAGTCTGGGATGACCGTACAAATCACCAGTGCTGTACCTATCTCAGCTCAGTATTGTCTCTTCTTTTCAAAGAAGGAAAAAAGATGCCTGATTGTACAGCATTCAGGAATATTTTCCTCTTTAGATGGAAACATATAATTTCAATTAACATTGCCTAACGTGGAGTTTGATCACGACACCAAGAAAAGTATGGCAATGATAAAGCAAACGTGGTCATTCCATTGACTCCCAGTCAGGTTTCACTGCCATTTTAAGACACTCGTACTATTCTTGAAGCCATTAATATATTAGGTTCCAGCTAATTAGAAACTGTGTCACCATCTACGATCCTCCAAGACAATTATGATTATTTGGGACAATGCAGTTAACAAAGCATCTGAGAGCCAGAGCCAAAGCCTTCTCAGTTAAGGGGATCCATGTTTGAAACAAAACTCCAGGGAAGTTGAGGTGAATCCAGAATCTGACTACCTTAGGAAGTGTTGCAGAACCTTCTATTTGATAAAGCTTTACACCATAACCAGAATGACATTCACAATGTCAAATGCTGTCTCTCTTCTCTTCTCCTTCTCCTCCCACTCAATAAAAAACACAAAAACCTAACTAAAGCAAAGTTTTCCATCACCTGAAAAAAGAGAAGAGCCAGAGACTCCATGAAAGGGCTTTGCTATTGCCAATCTATTTTATATGAAAAGTGCTCAGATTACTGCAGTGTTGTGTGGCAGTACAAACCCCTAAGATTGATAGATAAGGCACAGTTTTGATAATAACTAGAGCTAAGTAAAATAAGCTCAGCTTGAAATTCAACCCATTTTCAAGTTAGCAATATGTCTGCAAAAATGCAATGTTCCTTTTTTGTGTCAATTAAAATGTCACTTGCTTTGTTCATTGTTTGTGAGTGGAAATTACACTTCAGATTTTCAAATTTCAGGCTGGATTGATTGGCTTCATTACTTGGTCACAGAATCTCATGGTATTTCTTCCAGTTTCCTGATTGGCTAGATCCACTCCATATGTTCAGAATATATTTTTCTCAGTGGAAGATTGTGCCAACCAGAAAAAAAGAATCACAAGTGGATCAAATTAATTCTCTTATTTATACCTGTACTAATCCATTTACTTTTTAGCAGATGAATTTGGCCTATATTCTGTTTCTCTAGTATTTAACATTTCAAATTCTTTAATAACTATACAGCTTGGGAACTGACTACTTTTTCCAGTATATGAAATTCTAATTAAACTGCACATTTATTATATCATATTAGTGGAACAACCCCTGCAAATCTCTTTATTTGCTGTGGTATCAGAGCACCAGTATATTTGTCTGTTTATTGATTCCTGCTCTCCCGTAGGCTATTGTCCTGTCGATCCTTCACTTACGCACTCTGGGAACAGATTCTTTGCACTATTGGCATTAAGCCTCATGTTTATTAGTATATTGCTCTGTAAGGGAACACATGCCCCAGAAAAGAATTGGAATTATGTTCTGAACCAGAGGCATTCCTGGCAAAATGAAAAGGCTCGGGAGATGCCACAGCAGAGTGGGTTCTACATTCACAAAATCAGCCTCTTCTCCAAACAGATACTACTAGAAAAGAATTGTAGTGGGATGCTGAGGACCAAGCTTGGAAGCTAGTTAAATAGCTTCTTAAGCACTGGCTTCTCTCAAACCAGACCATTTTGCCTCTAGATCTGTGGGAGTCGATACCCAAAAATCTAGGTCCAATTTTCCAAACCCAACAAGGAGGTCCCTTTTGTCAAGGAAGCACTTTCCAGAGACAGACCGGGGTTCAGGTTGCCCAGGGGAGAAATGAGGTGGAGGGAGGCAGTGTCTGCTGTTGCTGCTAAATTTGGAAAGGAGGATTCTTCTTGTGTCTGGAAATAGATGAACATGCTGCCATGGAGTCCATCAGGAGGAACAGCAGGAGGCAACTGAGGATTGGAAAACCAATATTAATTGCTAAGAGATGGCAACAGATGGAGGTCAATCCACCTTATCCCAGTGCACTGCCAATGACAGCACCTCTAGTTTTCAGGAAGCAGAGCAGCAGCTCCAGCAGCAAGATGTGCACTGAAGTGTTGTTCTCACTTTTACATTTGCTATGTTTTCAGAAGTGTTGTGATGCTAGTTGGCATACCTCTCCACTTGATAACACCCAAATGTGGAATGCAATGTGTGACCCAGAATGAAGGACACAAATATTTTATTCATGCAGGAAGCTTAAAATGACGTGGGGATTCCTTTCATTAGCATTACTGATTGTTTTTTATAATCTTAATTTCATGATTCTTTATTTCTTATGTAAATTTTCAACAATATAAATGAGGAGACACCAAATCTGGGTGGAGTGCAGTAACTTTGGGACTAAAGTGAGAGACATTACTCAAACTGAGGTAGGCATGCTAATTGGGAGCAGTATGGAAAGACGAAACATGATAGTCTGTTGTCCTGTAACAGAATGTAGTGTATAGATCAGATTCAATGCTGCTTAAATTAATACCAGAGGAATTCTGCTCTTTGGGACAATGATAGTGTTCCACATGATGTTACTGCAGCAACTAAGCTCCATATGCATGTACATATACAGTACCTTCTTATCTAAATTATGCCTGCTCTTTTGATCCTACTGCTGGTGGTGTTTGATGCAGTGTGATGCTCTTGCTGTCTGTGCCCTTCCTGCTTTGCCTAAATTCAATCATTCTCACTTTGTTCTTTTTGTTTAATGCCAAACTGACAAAAATGCTGATACTTGACTTACCAGTGTTCTCTTTTGTTGAGAATATATGTGAAAAAGGCAATTCATCTTACAGCTACAACATGCAAGGGGCCAGATCCAACCGAGCAATATTGAGGATGTGGCCCATTCACTATGACCAGATCACTGATAACAGAGCAGCAAGAGCAGAATTTCTCTCATATTATGTGCAAGGGATATAAACAAAGGGTAGAACAGAAGCAGTGCAGTGCAAGGTCCACGAATTGGAACATGTTTGGAACAGGATAATGGTTAATGTGACTGTTGACACTGAACTCATGGACAGGATCTATTTTTAGGTTAAAAAAGCAAAAACCCATTGTAGTGATAGTATTTAGGTCCTCAGTAAGTGGTAATGTTGGAATTTTAGTGGCAGAATGCCCCTGGTTAGTTTTGATACCACATAGTATTGAAATGTATGAGTGTATAATGTTTGTTATGACCCAAGTATAATAAGACCATTTACTGTATCTTGTCATTTTTTTATTATATTATGTTTCTACATTTGCTTTACACTTAAGGTTTTTTTTAGTTGGAGTTGTGGATCCCTTCTGAATCAGTACATTTATTAAGCTTTATGTTGTTTCTGACCTCTTCCCTATCATAGCCTGGGATCTAGTTTTTCCTGGGCAAAGGCTTGTGATAAAATCTGTCCTGTCCTCTAAAAGAATTTTGGGGGAACCCAGGTCATAATTGAGGGAAGGAGTGTTGAGTGGTTAGAGCACAGAATTGCCCAACAAGAGGCTGGAGAACTAGTGGTGGCTCTGCTAGTAGCTTGCATGTCTTTGGACGTTACATTAACATCTGTGTGCCTCCATTTTCTCACCTATTGTAAATGGAGAGGATAGCACCATCCTACTCAATAGGTCTGTGAAGACTAATGTTTGTAAAGCTCTTGAAGACTCTCAGGTAAAGGTGCTATCAAAACACAGAGTATTACTTATATTATTAATAGTTCACAAAGGTGCTAATATTCACTGGTAAAATTGTAGTTCCCAGAAATAAAAGAAGGCATCTGAAATGAAAATGCTGAGTTCAGAAAGGCAAAATCGGTAAAATGTCTTAAATACAGTAGCTGCAAAATATATATGTGCTAGTTTGTTCTTTCTCATTATTCCATACTGTAGATGCGGATTGTACAAAATCTTCTTTCCTAACACAGAGCCCATTCTTCTATTCAAGTCAATGGAAGCTTGGCTGTTGGTTTCAGTGCTTGAACCCATGTCATTACATGGATAGTGTACTGCCAAGATTCTTTCTAACTTATTCCTTTTAAAGAGCCTAGTCCTGCTAAATTCTTCCTACTCCATCCATTTTGTTAGATGCTCAGGAGGCTGGCTCCGCACCTCTAAAATCAAGCTCATATTAGTGGCAGTGAAAAATAAGGTTTTGGTGTTAATTGATTATGAATTGAGCTTGTCAGGAAAAAAAATTGTGCTTACAGTAGAACCTCAGAGTTACGGACACCTCAGGAGTGGAGATGAAAATCTCTGAAATGTTTGTAACTCTGAACAAGACATTATGGGATGCTCCTCAAGGAGGACTGCTTGGAGTGGGGGCTCACATCTGTGCCTGCAAACTTCAGCGTCTTCACATCCTACCTGTAAGTGGCTGCCCGGTGAGTGGCGGTGTGCACAGGCAGCTGGTTCTAGCCCCTGGCTATAAGGGTGATGAGTGAGGCGCCCTGGGTCATCGCAGTGTCAGAGGTCATGTGGTGCAGGCTGTGGGCCTTTAAAACTGAGCTGCTCCTCCAGAGCACAGTGTACAGGCAGGAGTTTGGGTGCCAGCTCCAGCAGCAAACACTCCGGGCCAGGTTCCAGCAGGAGCTCGGGAAGTTTCTTTCCCAGAGGGGGAGGAGGGAATTGCGGCTGTGGCTTACAGGAAAGCTTCAGACCCCAGCATTACTCCTGCTCTGCCTGCTGGGGAGCTCACAGCTGTGCCTGTGAAACTCTGTGTCTTCACCTCCTACCTGTAAGTGGCTGCCCCCCGTGTGGTGAGTAAGGGGTGGGGACAGGCAGCCCAGATGTGCCTACCTTTAAGATGCAATATAGGCAGAGTACAGTATTTGCTGGGGGGAGTGGTGGGGCGGGGGGTTGTTTGGTTTCCACTGCTACCTGATTGTTTACTTCTGGTTCCATGTGGTGTCCGGTTGACCAGTCAGTCCATAACTCTGGTGTTTGTATTTTTGAGGTTCTACTGTATTTCCAAGGAAAGTGTGAGACATTTTTGTAATAATAGGTGACATACAAAAACTGTGTGTGTTAATATCAATGTAAATTAAATATAAAAACACTGAAACCCAAAGGCCAGTTTCATCAAAATGATAATGGCTAGAAAACTTTGTGTGAACTAATGAACAGATGGGATTCTCACTTGTTACAATTCAAATAATAAATTTTAATATATTTATAGAAAACAAACACTTTAAAGATAACTGTCACATGTAAATTTGGGAGATGCAAATGTCCTTCTGGTTGTTGTATCACAAGAAGTCCCCCACAACTTCTTGCTAGTCAGCATTTTGGATTCATTCCTTAGGTGAAATATGTCCTATGCTCATTTTTCATTGTTAATAAAACCAACAACTTTAGTTTGCATTTAAGAACATAAGAACAGCCATGCTGGGTCCATCTAGCTCATTATGCTGTCTTCCAACAGTGGCCAATACCAGGTGCATCAGAGGGAATGAACAGAACAGATAATCATAAAGTGATCCAAATGGGCAGGGAATCAAAACCATGCTCTGAAGTGTCCCTAGCCTCTGTTTGCCAGAAACTGGGAATGGGCGACACTGGATGGATAACTTGATGATTTAAATGTTGTTGAGTTGGTGGTGTTTTTTTTTTTAACAAATTAAAATTGTAACCTGTTAGAGATCCACAAAACCAGTCTGAGAACATCCAAAACACTGGCAATTGATTAGCGGTTTCCATGGGCACATACAAAAACCTGGATTTTGTCCCTCAAATGTGCCAATCTTTACAACCACTGCACCTTTTAAATTCTGTATTTATCTATGTATCTGCTGGTTATATAAAAAAAAAATCAGTGTCAGTCTTTCAGTGAGTAGCCAAACTCAAAGCCTATTTCCTATTGTTAAAATTCTCATTTGTTGTTTTTTCACTTTTGAATAGAGCTGTGTGAAATTTTCTTAAGTCACTGGCTTTTTATTTTGTTATGAACCTGAACCTGTTTTGAGCAAGTTGCTGCCTTCCCAGAGATTTCAGGAAGCCTTTGATTTTTATGCTGAACTCTACAGTTTCTACTTGAAACTCATAGTGGAATGTAGTTGGTACAAACCTATACAAAACAAAATAATAGTGCTAAATTTTGTCATTCCCACCACCCATGAAGCAAAATTGGTCAATTTCTCTTGGCTCTGCTTCTGAATTCTAATGTATAAGGCAATTACTCATTCATTACCTCCTCCATTATCCTTTTTTTTTTTTAAAAAAAAATCAGCCCCTAAAAGGCAACTCTCCATCTTGCATATTGATAGAAAAGGCTAATTAAATAACAGAATAGTGAAGATGGTTGTGGGATTCCCAAAAATCAATTGGGGCCATATTGCACCATTAGTTTTTAAACCAGTAGTGCCTTCCAACTAAAGATTTCCAAGTACTTTGCAACAATTATCTAGTAGTCCTCACATTACCCTAAGGTAGAACAGTGGTACCTCTACTTTATAGATGCGGAAACTGAGTTATAAAGAAGTTAAGGTCACAAGGGAACTCTGTGGCAGAGCTCGGAATAGTGTTGTGGCTTGTGACTAACTCTGTCATGTTTTTACCTTATATAATTATTACAGTATATCCTTCCTGGAGAATACACAACATACAAAAAGAGAAAACTGTAAAAATATTAAGGTTGCAAAGGGGTTAAGGCCCCAAACTCCAGCTTGTGCTTGAGTTAGGTGACCCAGGGTCATATGGCTGCATCAGGGAGGCGGAGCCTCCTATGAGATGGGCTGCCTGTTTACACAGAGATGAGACTGGGAGGGAAGAGGATGGTTTTCTTGTGGTAGGGCTAGAGTGATGGCTTGCCAGGACTCAAACTATCCTAGTGGAATGAGAGCGGCGGGGAGCAGAAAGAGCTGAGAAGCATAGTGGACCAGTGAGCACTCAGGTGGAGCCATGATACATGGTTGGGCCAAAAGAAGTGTCTGAGGGCTAAAGGGAGCTTACTGTGCTCAGAGAAGAGCCAAGTGACAGCGGGAATGGGGATGGAAACTGTAACCTTGTCCAGCTAAGCTTGATGTAGAAAAATAGTATGGGAATATGTGCTAAAAGTAATATGTGAAGACTATCTGTGACTTGAATGACTAACAGAGCTGTTTGTGGTGGAACCAAATTTCTTACTACAAGAAGAGGAATGTTGATCAAAACTCCTGGGTCTGTGGGAGTTGTTTGGAGAGTTGTAGTGGAAACTGAGGTGCAGACAGATGATTCAGTGGGTTATGCTGACTCTAGTAAAGTCCCATTCAGAGCTTGAACTCTGCGTAGAATGTTGGAACAATGGTGATGCATATGCTATGTTCTGTAATGATGGAGGGTGTTGGGAATATGCCCCAAACAAACTGTACAATGGATACAGCAAATCAGAGTTAGCAGTTTTCAATAACTTGTAACTTGTCCAAATCTGAACTGGCGCTTATGAAGTCTTGATCCTAGGAGTATCTTCCTGCCAAAATTCAAGGGCCTTTGCAAGTCATAGAGACTTCAAGCTTTTCAAAAAAACTATTTTGATGAAAATGTTAGGCAAGCTCACCCTAGCTTCTGCTACTCCCCCTTTAATAATATGGAGAAACATATTTATAAGTTAGAATCAAACTCATAGTTTTCAAATGGGAAGAGAGAAGTGGAATACACACAGAGAATTCTAAAATGTAAAATAAGAAGGCTAGGTTCTAATCTCTTGATATACCACTGCTACCAAGATCAGAATCTGGATGTATATTTCTAAGTATAAAAAATGGGATTTGACGTTGATTATAAACATAACCTGGTTTGTGAAGCAAGAGATGACATCTTGGACAGTATGACAGAATTTATAGTGCTTTCAAACAATGTAATCTCTTTAACCATTACTACAAAAAATTTGGTGGCTTTATTTTCTCTAAAACCATTTATGAGCTGTAAACAGTCAGGCAAACTCATTCACTTTGTAAATATTTGTCAACATCCTTTCTGCAGAGCACTCTGTGGAAATATCCATGCTGTAGCTCTGCAGAAACCCTGCAAAATCCTCTAATAATCCTGCAAAACTCTGCAAGGCTGTACCAAGTATGTGCTTCAACATTCTGAATTTTTTTGGAGAAGCATTGGAAATTGTGACATCTATTAATTGACCAGGTGGGATAACAGTACAGTAAAAGCTGTGTTATCTGGCACTTTACCACCCGGAAAGCTCTAGAAACCAGCATTTCATATATCCATTAAAAGTCTGGTTGGCGTGGGGCTGGCAGGCTCCCTACCTGGCTCCATGTGGCTCCCCAGAAGTGGCGACATGTCCCTGCTGCTCCTAGGTGGTGGAACAGCCTTGGGGGTTCCATACGCTGCCTCCACCTGCCCTAAGCCGCCTGGCCGCATCTCCGCCTAGGGACATATCTCCAGTTGCAGGGAGCTGCTCAAGGTGAGTACTGGCCAGATCCGGCACCCAAAAACCCCTCTCATGCCCCAACCCCCTAACCTGAGCCTCCTTCCGCACCCCAACTCCCTCCCAGAGCCCGCACCCCAGCCCTGATCCCCATCCCGCATCCAAACTCACTCCCTTCATTGGTAAGTATTACTCTTAGTTAACTATATTTTTGTCTACCCAGCACCCTCCCCTTCTCTCAACATGCCGGATAACAAAGCTTTTACTGTACATTGACTCAAACCACTCCAACAGACTAGAATAAAATACATCTTGGAATAAAGATTTTAATGCAGTTATTAAATGAAAAATTTCCAAAAGCTGTATGCCTAAGGCACAGACAATGAATACCAGGAGAGAAATTCTGGCCCATTTGAAATCAGTGGCAAGACTCCCACACATTTCAGTTAGCCTAAGACTTCACCCTTGGTCTTCTATGCATTCTGATGTACTCTACTATCCATTCTAACATTTCCACTCATTCCTTGTTATTATGTATGTTGATGAACACATTGTTTACTGGGTATTTGGCAATGAATGCTTTACAGGGCATAATCAGTGGCAAGTATTAATATCTGGTTTGAGTATCACAGTATCTTTAGACTTTCATTTCCCTTTTCGCATTTACAGCATTGACATATAATTTATTTCCTGCTGTTATGTTAGGAACTGAAAAATCGTGCACTCCATGTTGTACTGATCCAAAGTAACTGGCAAATAGCTTCCCAAGAGAATTCCATAGAGCCCTCCTATGTGGCTGCTACTGTGTTGTGTGCTGATAACATGGATGATGATGTTTGAGACTGCTGTTGATTATAGATTGGGGTTTCTTTTGTGGTGATGGTGAAAGATTTGGTCTCAATATTGCAGGTTTATTCTACTACCCAGGATTACTTACATGTGTGGGATTGAGGCAGCTTTTTTTGAAGGAAGTGTGAGTCCATCCATAGTAGTTCTACCAGCATTAAGCTGCTGTTCTACAAAAGGGACATATAACATTGTTTTTCTCCTTTGGGCAGGTTGTTTTTAATCTTCTAAAGCTCTGCTCTGCAACCGCTCTTCTCTGCAATGGCAGGCTGGCTTCAGTGCACGATAGCAAATTTAAATGAAATTAGATGTAACTGTTTTTATAATCTAAAGGGAAGACACATAGCAATTTGTTTGAGAAACTGAGACAAATAAAATGTGGATTAGGTGTTGATGCTGCTTTCTGTGGTATTTGCTGTACAATACATGGAGGAGTTATCACAAGGAAAGTCTGCTTTTGTCAATTCATTGCTTTCCTATAAATAAAATATGTGGTAAATGTGAACAGCATGTGTAAGCTTTTTCTGTCTTGGCCTCGGTTTGGATCTTTAATTTCCTTCATTCTACATAATCCTAGATACATAATCTGGCACCATGCCATCATTCATTACTCCTTTTTCTTTCTCCTTTTTGTGCTTCCCTATAGAGAACAGCTGCTTTCAGGAGTCTGTCAGAAGTGCATTAAAAGCAAAGCCAAGCCTCAGGGCTGCTGCACCTTTACATAATGTCTGTTATCAAGAAACAATGATATGCAACAGTTGTTTTGTTTTTCTTAATTCAAATGACTCTAATAACAGAAGCTACC
The DNA here is from genome assembly GCF_002925995.2 of Terrapene triunguis. NCBI lineage: Eukaryota > Metazoa > Chordata > Testudines > Emydidae > Terrapene > Terrapene triunguis. The sequence goes on from NW_020664446.1 coordinate 35,994,586, forward strand.
TGTAACAGTTTATCTTTTGCCGCCTATTTAATATATACACTCAATGCTGGTATCTCATTGTTAATACAACCTGCACAAAGCATGTAAAATGCATGATTAAATGAATAACCTGACCCAAATTGTGATTTTTAAGGTGATCGTTTCTATACTTTTTCTCAAATATGAAGCTGAATTTTTCTTTGGGCTTGTTTACGCTGTCTGTCAGTGCATGGGAAGCCAGGGAGTAAACGTACAGCACTCTACCTTTTGCTGCACAGTAACTGCCTGCATGTACCCTGCTACCATGCATTAGAAGTTTTGTAGTTCTCTTTGACATATTGCCATTTCAAACAGTTGATGGAGATAAGCTGTTTCTTGCAACATGTGTTTTAGTTTTACATCTTGTAGTTTATTTGAATAGCACAGAAGTAAATATGCTCTGAGATTTCGATACGAGTTCCACCTTATCAATTGCACAGTAGTGGAACCGCAAGACTGATTTGTAGCTTAAGGATTTATTAAATAAATATACACAAAGGAACTACGTGCGCCTATCTTATGCTCAAACACTTTAAGAATAGATGTGTTTTATACAGTTTTCAAAGCATCATGAAGGGCATGCTGGTTTTTCATTAAACACAGCCTCCATTGTATTCAACTGTGGACCAGAAGTTGATATATTCAAGTTGTGTGTGCGTGTGATCAACGCACAAATCTGGGCACACATGACTGTGAATATGCTTGTTTGAGATGGCCATTTGACTCGTATGTGACCCAGTGGAGACCAATGATTTAATGTAAGCAATAAAGTGTTACATTCATGTGAAGTCAAAATTGGCAGAGGTGCTCAGCTGATTATATCTCGTTTGTTTGTGTATTGTTACTGTTTGAGTACAGTCAAACATGAATTCTAAATACTAAACTTAGGTACAACAAAAAACAAAACAATTCAGTAGGGTACTTAAGCAAGTGCCTAACTTTAAACATGTGAGTGGTTCCATTGATGTCAATGAGATTACTCTCATGATTTAAATTAGGCATGGGCTAACTGTATCACTGCCTTGGAAAATGTCCATCTACTGTACGTAATACAGAAATAATTTGAAATAATAGAAATAAAAAAGCATTTATTCTCACATAAAAAAGCTTTGCTTTAAAAACATAGGATGGAAATTACATTTAATTGGAATCCAACTAATACAGCAATTATCCAAAATAACGTTTTTTTGTACAAAAATTGTACACCTTTAAAAATCACCCAAACATTAAAATCTGAAAAAGAACAGATTCCCCCTTCATTGCTCACTATAAACCTCATTCAATTTATACTGTGCAGTCCAACTTAACATTAATTCCTGCACGCACACATTTTATTCCATAATAGAAATATTTGGTTGATGTTTACTGTTGAATTATTTGTTAAATATCTAGAAAGAAAATGGTATATTAAGTTATGTCAGAGTTCTATATGTTTTCTTGTAGAGTGATATGTTGATAGAACAGAATAATAATATGGATAGTATTGGAATGATTGTTGTGCTTGTTCTGAAATGTATTTATTATAGTGTGGTTTAGGTTTATGTAAATGTATGTAGACTTTGTGATCTTTAAGTAGATGCAGCCATCTATTCCATTTATGTGCCAGTGCACAGAGCTCACTGGAGTTGCCTAGCAATATCCCTATAAGGGCGGTACCGCCCCGACCCCCTCATTTCTTTCTCACCGCCCATGGCTAGAGTTCTCACTCTGTGTGGTGTTTTTACCTCACACTTTCGGTCTGTTTTCTGAGAATTTTTTTTTCTCGTGTATGTAGTACTTAGTACCTTATGTAAAATTTAGTGTTTAATATAGTATTAGAATAATTGGCTTTCCTATGTGATGCCCTCACCAGGGTTCAAGCATTGTGCATTGGGGGAGGGGGAGGGCAATCCCCACCAGTGATCCCCACATGAGGTGCTTCTCGTCTCAGTGAAGAATGCAATAAAGCCCTGTGCTCCATCTATAAGTCGTTCCCAAAGAGGACTCGTGGTGAGATACTTGTGGCTGAAGCAGCACATTCCTGAGCAGGCTCTGAGACCTCCTTTGGCACCAAGGCCTTTGATCTTCGGTTGACTTCAAATCCAGCACATGTTGTTGCTCCACATTTAGGCTCTGGTGTTTTCCCCAAAGAAGATGGCGAGAAAGAGGTCCCATAAAACAAATTAGGACCATTTCAGGGCTCAGGAAGATTCCTCCTCATTTACTAAGAGGAGTGCTGACTGGCACAGTACACCCTCTGGCACATAGGATGAAGCAGATCTGTCCAACCACTTCCTGGTATTGTGTGGAAATCAATGAGAGCCCATACTCTCAACTCCATTATCAGCCATGAGGTGTCCATTGAGTCTGGTACCGATTATGCCAGTGCCAATTATTTCCACAGTGACAACTTACCAGGAGGCATCAGACCTGCCTTGAACCTGGGTCTGCAGGGTTCTGAGTGGCCAAGACCTCATTGCATTGCTATGCTTCAGCCCTCCATCTTGCAGCCTGCTGATGCTTGCCTACCTGGGACCTGTGAAGCTCAGCCCAGTTTGAGGGTCTGCAGCTGAAGTAATTTTTGCCAGTCTCAGAGCAGCTGATTGGCCTGCTGGCCCTCCTTAAGCCAGCAGCAGGAAAAGGTAACTGTCTGAATAACTGGCTCCACTCTGTTCTGGACTCTGTGCCCTGCTCTCCTGTTGTGATTTCCTGGCATCTGATTTGTGGTTCTGACCCTTCAGTTTGTCTCCTGACTCTGACCTCCTGCCATCTGACTCCTACTCCTGTCTTGTGATTGCAGACTCTGGCTTTGACTACTAAATCTGGCCACCTACGACCTGGCCGTGACACTTTGCCTCTCAGTCCTGGACTCTTAACTTGTTCAGAAGTTCTCTGATACCATGGCTCCTACCATCTCATCCGCTTTTATACCCTTGGCACCTTCTGGCCTCATCAAAGAGCTGCCAAGCTCAGGGTGCCAGGGGCTCAGATTGTAGAGTTGAGGCCCAAACCATGCCCGGCACCAAAGGCCCCCCTCGATGGTGGTGCATCCTTGAGAATCATCATTATCTTGGCGGCAGATCCCTTCACCAAGTTTGGTACTGCCCTTAGCCTCGGCGCTGGCACATCTTCCAGTACCAGCTGGGAGTCTCATTTAGTATTGCCAGTATTGATCCTTCATTCCTCCTCAACATTGATGCCATCCCTGTTTTGGGCTTCAGATGAGTCTGACCGTTTGTTTGTCCCATCAGGGCTGGTTCCCCCATGGTCAGCAGAGAACCTCCAGGACTCCTCAAGATCCAGGTTAGGGTCATCCTCCCCATTGTTGTCACCCAATAGGCACCAGATATTGCCCTTGGATCACTATCAGTACTGATATTGGCATCTGTGCTCTGGTTGGGACAGGGGCTCTTGGCTCAGTGCCTACTGGCCACAAATGCCTTACCTTTATGCCCAATGGTCTCCTTGGAATCCTTGGGATGCTCCTCAGTCCCTGAGGTCCCACCCTTCAACTTGCTTTAGAGTGAGATCATTGGTCTCAACACTGTCACCCACTTCCAAACCACCTCAGCTGCAAGAGACTGCTGAGCCTGTTCCCTCTGGACCTCCAGGGCTATCCTGACTGGATCCTGTGGTGCAAGAAAAGAACCTATTTTTGGCACAGCAAACTGCATCTTCATCCTCTCCAACTCTACTGGGCCAGTGTCTGTCTTTCTGCTGGTGTCTGAAGACTTTTAAGGGATATCATGACCTCCTGAGGCATCCAGATGGAATTCCTGCCGGAGAATACACATAAGCTGCTGGATAGTCTTCAATAATTATTCAGCTCTGGAGGGAGTAGGCCTCCAAATAAATGAGGGTCTCTTGGAGCCTGGAAAGACCCCCTGGAATACTCCAGCCTCATTGCCAATCACACTGAAGTGTTCAGAGAAGTGGTACTTTGTCCCCATGAAGAGTTTTGAGGATTTCTACTCCCACCCATCCCCTAAATCTCTGGTGGTAACTGCAGAAAATGACAGAGCATGGCAGGGAAGGTATAAATCCACACTTAATGACAAAAAGTCCAAGAGGAAGGACCTGATTTATACCTCCTCTTCCCTGAAGATGAGTTTTGTGAACCAGCAGGTATTGCTCTATAAATAGGACTTTGTTAACTGGGTGACCATATCTAAACTTGTGGATAAGTTGCCAGAAGCCTCAGCAAAGAGTTTAGGTAATTAATTTTACATGGCTTGTATGGTGGCCAAGACCTCATTGCAGTGGGTTCTGGATGTGGCAGATGCCTCAGCCAGAATTAAGAAATTGGCTGTGACCATGAGAAGGACCTCATTGTTGCAGTATTCAGGCATTGCTCCCAAAGTGCAGCAGACAACTGAAGATTTACTTTTTGATGGACGAGTTTTGTTTTCAGAAAAAAAGATGAAACACTGCACTCTTTTAAAGACTCCTGAGCTACTTTGCATTCTTTGGGAGTATATACTCCAGCTGTGAAGAGACACCACTATAGGAGCAACAGCAGCAATACCACTTGCAGCATTTCTTTGGGCAGTTCTCCCTTCCTGTAAGGCAGTGGGACTACTCCAGGAAGGGCCACAGATCCCAGAGGAGAAGGTCCTCTGGTTTTGGGTTTAACCAGCTGGCTTCCCCCCCCCCACACACACACATGCACACCCCATCCCCTGGCCATTCAGCCAGGGCCCATTTTGACTCGTGTCCTGGATAGCTATCCAGGGGTGACCTCTCCTTCTCTGACCTGTTGGGGGACTGGCTGGCTCATTTTTGCTGTGCTTGGGACTCAATTACCAAGAACAACCTGGATCCTAAGCACCACCAGATTGGGTTATGCCATACAGTTCCTTTCCATCCCTCCTCTTAGCCCCACCCCATCCCTCTTCGGGGACCCCTCTTACAAGATTCTGCTCCTCAAGCAGGTTCAGTCTCTAGTGATATTGGGGCTGTACAGAAGGTCCTCCTTCAGCATTGGGAATGGGGGGCCTACTCCTGGTATTTCTTGATCCCGAAGCCCAAGGTAGGGATGAGAACTATCCTTGATCTCTGTGATTTCAACAAATGCATCAGATACATCACCGTAGAAACTATCCTCCCCACCTTTAAATCACAACAACTGGTTTGCTGCCCTGGACCTTCAGGATGCTTATTTCTAAGTAGCAATCCTTCTGCGTTACAGGCAGTTACTCAGGCTTATCATGGCTGGCCAGCACTAGCAGGACAATTCGCTGCCTTTCAGTCTGTCTTGCACCTCCTGGGTTTTTATCAAGTGTATGATTATGATAACAGCGGGGAATTCATATCTTCCCTCATCTGGATGAGAGAAAAGTCCAGAGAATAAGTCCTCTGTCATGTTCACTTCACACTATGCCTACTTGATCATCTAGGGCTAAACAGTGGGAAGTCAGCATTGGTTCCAACTCAAAGAATTGAGTTAATTGTGACCATGCTAAACTTAAGTTCAAGAGCCTTTCTACTGACAGAGCATTCCAGGCGATTTGCCACCTATGTCTGGAGCTGCAGTCTTAACCCTAAACCACAGCTGGGTATGCCTGAAGCTGGTAGGCCATATGGCTGCGTGCACACAAGTAGTCCAATATGCCAGGCAAGCCTGCATCCTCTTCAGATGTGGCTGAAGACAGTCTATCATCTGATTCGTCATCCCTTGGACAGTAGGTCCAACTCCCCCTGCCAGTCCTGGACTCCCTACAGTGACAGACAATTGAGGACAATGTATGCGAGGGCATTCCTTTCAGTCAGTTCCCACCGACCAGGACTATAGTCACTGATGCCTCCTTACTAGGTGGGGGACCGAATCTGGGATCTCTGACAGTTCAAGGCCTGTGGTCAGAACCGGTCTTTGAGCTACTTGCCATCTAGAATACCTGTCAGATCTTTGATCACTGCAGGAATTTAGTTTTCATACTCTTCGACAATACCACTGTAGTGTATTATATGAACAGACTAGGGGGAGCAGACTCCAATGTGCTGCATCAAGAGGCAATCAGGACTGTCTTCCTTGCTTCAGGGAAAACATTATCTCTTGGCTAATCACTTACTGGGGATTTGGAATCACCTGGAGGTTCACCTCAGCAGAAATTTCTACCTGAATCAATAGTGGTCTCTGAAGCCCTGTGTCCTGCGGACCATTTTCACAGTTTGGGGAATCCTGATGATTGACTTGTTTCCCATGAGAGATGACAGTTTTTTGGCTGATGCTTTTTATTTGAGCTGAGAATCAGCACTACTGTTTGGTTTCCCCTCCCATTCTGATCATCCCACTGGCATTTCTCAAGCTGAACTTGGACCATGTCAAGCTCTTTTTCATTGCCTGAGCCATGATGGAGCAACATTGGTTCTCCAACTCCTCATGTTATTGATTCAGCTCCTATATCCTTTCCTCTTTTATCCCGACTTCCTGACTCACTATCACAGTCAGGTTTTGCATTCAGCTCTCTGTAATCTCACAGTGTAGAAGCTGCATGGTTAGATGAGGAAGAGCTTCTGAACATCGTTTCAATCTGGCAAATCTTGCTTAATAATAGGGTGCTCTCGAACACAGCAGCCTATTCAGCCAAGCGGAAGTGGTTCTCAATATGGTTGTTAGCCCAGGGAGTCCAACCAAAGCCAGCTTGCATCCAGGACATTTTGGACTACCTGTTACATCTGTAGGCTTCTGGTCTTGTTCTTAGTTCATTGAAAGTCTGCCTGGAGATCATTTTGATGTTTCCTCTGCCCATCCATGGGAAGTCAGTTTTTTCAAACTGCACTACAGTGAGGTTTTTGAAAGGAGTCACTTGTCTCCATCCACCAGTTAGAGATGGTTCTTTTGTGGGACCTTAATATTGTCTTAGCGGCTCTTATAGGACCTCTGTTTGAGCCTCTGACAACTTCTTCTGTCTACCTTCTGTGTCAGAAAACTACCTTCCTTGTGGTAATGTTTACAAAGAGAGAGGTTGAGTCACAGGCTTTGATGGCGGAGCCTTCTTGCATGCAATTTTCTATCAACAAAGTAACCCCACAGTGACACCCTGGATGGTTTCCCAGTTTCACTTGAACCAAACTATATTTACCAGTGTTCTTCCCTAAGCAGCATTCAACTCTAGAGGAACACATCTTCACACATTGGATGTCAGGCAATGTGTTTTTTACCTGGATAGGAACAAACCTTTCCTCTTCTCATCTCGTTAGTCTGCAAAGACTGATTGACCCTTCATTCAGTCTGCGTATGAAACAAAAACTATCTCTAGATGGATAATTTCCTCTCATGACAGTATATGAAGTAGCTCAGGCTATGCTTCCTCAATGGCTGCATCTACTTGAAGAAGAAAAGTGTTACTTACCTGTAACTGTTGTTCTTCAAGATGTGATGTAGACGTGTATTCCACAACCCACCCTCAGTCCCCTCCGCATCAGAGTCAGGACTTTGTTTGGTGCGAAGAAACTCGGGGTCAGGGTGGCACTGCCTTTCCATGGCCAGGGGAAGTCTAGGGCTGCAGGGTGTGAATGCCACCCCTAGAGGTACTGCTCTGCAAAGTTCTGTGACTCCAGTGTGCTAGGCATGCACACACCTAAGTAGAATACATGTCTGCATCACATCTTGAAGAACAACCGTTACAGGCAGGTAATTTTTTAACATTAATTATATTGTGTAGCGACTAGCATAGGTGTTTGTAGTGAGGTAATATTTGGATTTTTTGATTATGAAGTGAAATTTTATAATCTCTTACATCTAACTTATTTTTGAGTTGCTATTTTTTTCCGGTAACTTTAGGTGACAAAATTAAAGATGGGCAGTGTAGATTTTTGTGAAGTGATTCATAGATTTTAAGGTGAGAAGGGACCATCTAGTCTGACCTTCTGCAAAACACAGGCCAGAGAATTTCATTCAGTAATTCATGAGTGATGAAGGGTTGTATGGCAATAAGGAATTGGCTATTCATTCATAGAGTTTAAGGCCAGAAGGGACCACTAGATCATCTAGACTGACCTCCTCTCTCTCTCTCTATATATATATAATCTATCTATCACAGGCCACCAACACCACCCAGCGTCTGAGCACTTAACCCAACAACAAAAATTAGACCAAAGTATTATGACCTATAGAAGACTAGACTATCTTGTGCCACAGGCAGAGAATAGGAGGGAGCAAGGTGCACCAATGTCTGAGGCCCCCGCAAAGGCAGGGAGATGATTAAGTGAACTAACCACAAAATCTGGGCAATAATCATTTCCTGATTATTTTTTTAAAGGTTTAGAAGTTTTGTAAACTGTATAATATTTTTACAAGGGTACTATATATGGATTCCCATAAAATTCACGTGCAAACTTAACTGTGTTTTAATAGCTGGTTTTGCTCCTCCCACAGGTGGGGGGAATGGGCTGTACTTCTCATATAAATAATAGTTCATGATGCCACTTATGCCTGTTGCACCAGAATTTTCATGATGCATATGAAATTTCACTAATTCTTGCAGCAGACATTCTGTAGAAAGGTTTTTGCCTATGGAATTGGGGGGAAGAAAGCTACATTTGTAGAACCCTATTCCAGAAAGAGATCAATAGTTAAGGTGTGGGGGGATGGGGAGGATGGTTGGGTTTTTTCGTTGGTTGGGTCTTTTTTTCTTCATTATTCACTGGTGTTTTGTTTTCCTTTCTTGTGATCTTTTGTCTCACTATAAATGGCAACACTGGGCATAATAACCATGCATTCCCCCCACATTTTACTATACTTACTTTTCATGTTGTCCCTTATGAATCATACTTCAACACTATTTTTAAATCAGTATGCTTATAGTAGGTGGTGTGGCTGTTTCTTTCCATTTTCCTCCTCTGGCAGTCTTTTGTCTGAAGTTGGTTGAAGAATATAAATTGGCACTGACCTCCTTTCTATCTCTGCAGCCCTTGCTTTTAAATACCCTGTATAGTCCTACTATATGTGTACTGTTGGTAAGCAGATAAAGCAGACTTGCCTGAGAAAGAAAAGATACTCTAAGATGTGAATTAAATAATGGCCATGAGTCAAAGTAATTTTTCTTTTGATAATAGCTGCCTTATTCATGGATGAATGTTTCCAAGGATTACTTTTTCTGTTAAAAAAGAGCAGAATTAGTTAACACGTTTTTCATGTGTGATGTTAAACCTGAATCTCCTGATTTTTAATACAAAACATCTGAGAGAATTTCACTTGAAAGTCTTAAGTAAAATAAACTACATGTTGTTCTAGTGTGCCATTAAGCTTTTGTCTCCATTAAGAAACTTCAATAATCAATACCTCTTTATAAGCATTATTTATAAAATAATTGTTTCCAAGGTTTATGATGATATAATTCCCTTTCTGGAACATACTTTTAAATTAGTTTTAGAATTAAAGGGTACTGGTACTCTCAATACATTATATCTAGAACAAATTTTCAGAACATAGCTGAGAAAGAAGCTTGCAACTTAAAATGGTATTTTTCCCCCCACAGATGGAAAGGTTGAAGTGACAAAAGAAGGTGTGAAACTGTGTACCATGGGACCTGGCAAAGTATTTGGGGAGCTAGCCATCCTTTACAATTGCACCCGGACAGCAACCGTCAAAAGTAAGACAATTTTAGAATTTAAAAGCTTCAAAATATTTACGCAGCTATTAATGCTTGGCTTGATTGCACTTAGGTCAGTTCTCAGTTTCATAGGGGGTTCTTGATTGAAAAACATTATTAAAATATTTCAGATTTATTAATTCAGTTGCCTTTTTCCAAATTGGTTTTGGATATTGTAGCATGGATATGTTGTACTCTGGAATGTGTTTCATTCTTTGCATTTCAGCAGAGTTGACGTTTTCTTTGCTGGAAGGATTTTATAAAAAAGAAAAGCCAAGTTTTTACCTTCTTAAGTTGTGTTGTGTCTGCAATAAATTTTCCCTCACTCAAACTCTTTAAACTCATGAAAACAAGAGAATATTTTCCCATATTAAACAAAAGGAACTTCAGTAACCCAGTTGTCACCGAAGTACAATGAATGACCCCGCTTCTCTATGTTGGAAAGACTGGTGGCAGCTAATAGATGCAAACTGTTTTGGCATCATCCACTTTATCATTCCAAACTGTTTCACTTTCTACTTCTGCTAGGAAAGTCAGACAAGGAGCTTCACTGACAGTGATGTCATTTGTTTGGGCTGAACTCCTGATGTAGCTGCTTGTTTAATGTGTTAATTTAAGTCTTTTTATGGATTTGAAGAAGACAGGAAGAAAATGTCTCACTTGTGCAGGACATTCAGCTCTGACTTTGTTCTAGTAGAAACATCCCACATTTGTGTTGTGACTTATGTTAGCTCATCCAAGAGAACAGCCTGTGGCTAATTCAGTGCCTTCTCTTGCTACATTCTGAGGGTTAAGTGGGGGCCCCAAGGATCAGAAGTTTGATAGTGAAGATGGCAAAGACTGAGATCATCATACCACATGACCTCAGGTCTTGAAAATGTGGGCAGTTTTCTTTCTAAGGTTGCCATAGGATTTAGTATCTCCGTAGTCTCCCATTACACTCCAAACCTGCTGTGCACATTCTCAGCCAATACACCACAGTGTGGAGCCAAAGGGAGCTTTGGTATGGGGATGGGTGCAGAATGGTAAGTCCCTGTCTTTATTTTCCCCACTCCATGGTGACGTATTATATGAGGAGGATGCTAGAACTTCAAATGTGGTTGCACCAGATAAGAAAATGTCCAGTAGCTTACAGGTTTAGCCTTCAGAAAGAACTCTATAAGAATAGGAGATACATATTTTTTTGGCAGGTCAATTTCAACTCTATGAAATAGCTGGTTAATGCATATTGGAATGCCCCTGATTCTAAAAGTCCTTTTTTTTGCAACACAAGCTGACAAGCAGCTGGATGGTGCTCATCCCCATGTTAAATACAGTTGCCATATTCCATTGTTCCTCTCTAAACAATGTGTTCTAGGAACATGCTGTGCAAAAATGTGTTGAGAGGTGTGAGGGAAATTTTTACCTCATACATGAGAATTTTAAAAAAAAAATCTGTCGTGTAAAATGAGATTACAGGAGGTCATTCAGATTTATGTTCACACATTCAGAACCAGGGATGGTAAAATACACTGACAGCCCTTTCTGATCTTGAAAGACCTTTTCCTTAAGAAAGAAGTAGGAAGCATTATTATTAGGCATTCTCTTGCTTTCCCACTGGCATATTAAAATGGTAGTAATTATGCATCTTCTTCTGTAGGCAGCTGTTGTGAATGTAATCTCATTTAGAATGCTAACAAGTGACTTTAATGCAATTTCTCTCTCTCATTATTGCACTAGTAAGTGAGTGGCAGTCATGAGTATAATCAACTCTATATCCTTTCAAGTCTAGTGACGTGAGGTCACCATTTGACTTTTTTGGAACCATTTTGGCTAGACCTACATGTATATATCCACGATTTTGAGGTGCATAGGAGACATTTTAGGAGACATTATTGACTAATAAACTTAAATTATAACAATAGCCGCTGACAATCTTATTAAAACATCTGTGGGTTTTTTATTTTTTCTGTGTCTAAACAATTAGTAAACGTACTTGTTAAAACTCTAGAAAGTCAAGTACTAGTAAGAATGATAAGTCTGAAGGGAATGATTCAGCTGAAACAAGCACTTTGGAGAGTAAGCTGCTAATTCTTTATTTGAGAAAGTAGGTTGACTGAATAACTGTGATAAAAGTAAACATTCATCTGGTTTTACTGATGGTGATTATAAAATATACCAAGGGACATATTTTGTCTTCTATGAAAAAAAGTTAAAAGAAAAACATTCTGTAGTAAACCACTGTCCGCAGGCCTCTCCTCGTCCTCCTATCCAGGACCTCAAACTTAACCATGAACAGATTAAATTTGGCAATCCTAACCATACCAGAAATAACTACTTATAAAGTTTGTAAAAGCAAATTTTAATAAGAGATACAACACTTTGAACACACTCACACATGAATGTGATGAATGAGCTGTCTTACTGATGAAAGGTGTTCCACAGCTGGTTAAAATAGGGAAATAAACAGATTTAAGTCTCTTGTGATCAGCTGGTGAATGCAATTCTTTTTTTTTTTCATCACTTCCATTTAAAAGAAACTTGACTTGTGATATTCAAGAAAGAAATTGTGATGAAAATGTTCAAGTCTCTGACAACTAAATCTGGGCATTCCTTCAGCAACAACCGAAAATCTGCTGATCTCCTAGCTAGATAGAAGGTGCTCTCATAGAAGAGGTCTGTCATTTTGTCTTGTCTTGGCCCAGACTTAAATTATAAAGCCAGATGAGACTACTATGATCATCTAGTCTGACCTCCTGTATACCACAGGTGATAGGACTTCCTTGAATGAATTCCTGCATGTATTATAGCGTATCTTTTGGGAAAAAACAGCCATTTATATTCTCCATTAGTGGAAATAGCAACAGAGGGTCCTGTGGCACCTTTAAGACTAACAGAAGTATTGGGAGCATAAGCTTTCGTGGGTAAGAACCTCACTTCTTCAGATGTCTTGCATAAGCTTTCGTGGGTAAGAACCTCACTTCTTCAGATGCAAGACAACTAAATCTTCTTGCATCTGAAGAAGTGAGGTTCTTACCCACGAAAGCTTATGCTCCCAATACTTCTGTTAGTCTTAAAGGTGCCACAGGACTCTCTGTTGCTTTTTACTGATTCAGACTAACACGGCTACCCCTCTGATACTTGACATTAGTGGAAATGTTTATCACAATGCTTAATAAGCTGTTCCAATGGCTAGCTATCCTCATTGTTAAAATTTTACTCTTTACTTTTAGTCTGAATTAGTCTAGCTTCAATTTTCAGCCACTGGAACTTGCTACACCTTAGTGTGGTGGAATGAAGGGCCCACTATGCTCAGATTTTTTGTTCCTTATGTAGGTCTGTGATCAAGCCACCCCTTAACCTTTTCTTTGTTTAGATAGACTCAAGCAGCTCAACTTGTTTATTACAATAATGCATATTTTCTATTCCTTTAATCATTCTTGTGGCTCTTCTTTGAAACCTCTCCAATCTATCATCATCCTTCTTGAATTGTGGGCACCAGAACTAGACATAGTATTCCATTAGAGGTCATGCCAGTGCCAAATACAGAAGTAATATAACCTCCTTCTCAAGATTCTTCTATTTATACATCCAAGGATTGCATTAGCTCTTTTGGCTATGGATTTACACTGGGAGTTCATGTTCAACTGATTATCCACCAGGAGCACCAAGTCCTTTTCAGAGCCACTGTTTTCTGTGACAGAGTTCCACCATCCTGCAAACCTACATTTTGTTCTGAGATGTATGACTTTATTTAACCATATAAAAACACACATTGTTCGCTTGCATCCAGGTTACTGAGCAACCTAGAAAGCCCTATATCAGAGACTCTTTATTATTTACTATTCCCCCAATCTTTGTGCCATCTGAAAAATTTATCATTAATGGTTTTGTTTTCTTCTAGTTCATTAATAAAAATATTAAATAACATAAGGCTAAGAACCAGTCCCTGTATGACACCACTAGAAACTTCTAATCAATGCTGCTAAGTAAACATCAGCTTGAATGAAGATGTGATTCACTGGGAAAATAGTCCTAAGCAGGATGCTGATGAGATTTCCTGATCATTCCTGACTGGTTATTCAGTTCCCTCATGAAGTCTGAAATCATGAAGCTGTGCTCAGTATTACCAATTTCCAAGCTGTCTGATGAATGCTTCTAACCCATCATGTATGAACCGATCATTCATATTCTGCCCCGAGAGAACAGCTCAGCTCGTTAGATGTCATCAAGGTAAGCTAAGCATGCCACCCAGGATAAATGATCGAAGGTTTTAGAAAGGGGTGATAGCTGATCATTCAGAGAAACCAGCATGTGTACTCTGAATTGAGAGTGCCAAACTGGTACTTCATCTAGTAAGTACCACCTCACATTAGCATTACAGGAGTTGCAGCTGCAGGAAACTCATGCCATTGCAGAGCAATTTAAACAGTCCAGAATTCATTGGATGACCTTTATTAAAGCTTACTACTAGCACACATTTTTAAACACTTTCTTAGAAGCACGAGCCTGATGGTCTATGAAACAGTAAAACTATGAGACATAGGTACAATGTTTGGGATCTGTGTAATAAGAAGTTTGTTCTTAGTTGTTGCCAAATTAGATGTTAGCAAAATTAGACCATTTTATTGGGGGGGGGGAAATCATTTGTTTTCACAACCTACAGTGCAAAATTTAAGTTAGAAATTAGGTGAGGAGGCAATGATATCATAAACTCTTCCTAAAGAGAAGGAAATGATGATGCCAAAAAATTTAAAATAGGAGTGTAAACTTAAGGTCCTATATCCATACGTAAGTGCCTAAATTAGTGGCCAGATTGAAGTGTTGATACCCAACATCTCGTATTGACCTCAGTGGGTGCTGCTGAGTGCTTGGCATTTTTGAAAATCTGGCCATTTATTTAGATACCTAAATATGATTTTGGAAGCCTAATTTTTGGCTCGTAACTTTGAAGTTTTTCTTTTGGTTTCCAAATACTAGAGCAAAAAGAGGATGTGGAGAGTCTGCTTTATATGTCTCCAAGTGTGTCATTATCATGTTTTTTCTCAAGTACTGCAGTAGCCCATGATTTCACTTTCACCACAAATACCTCAAAAGCAAAACTGATTACTGTTCTTGTATTGTGTTTCACTCCAAGTTCTTTGAAGGCCAAAATACAAAACTTGAAGCTGCAGACAGCTGAAAGTAGAAACATAGCAGAAAGGACTGAACTTCAACAGTGTTTACCTTCTCCCCTTGTTCCCTGAAATCATGAGAACTCATGCTGAATTTACCAACCTGATCCTAGTAGTATGCCAGAATAAAGAGAAAACAGCCCCGGTCTTTAGTTTCTGCAGATATGCTCTACAGATAAATTATTGTCAGCTCTATATTTGGTAGTCACTTTAATCCTCTGCATGGAGCAACATTTTCCACAGATAGACATCTGATCACCTATATATCCCAAATTATTACTGCATCATCTACACGGGAAACTACTTTAACTTCTTAAAATGGTAACACTTAAAACTGTAGTTTCAGGACACTAAGGCCTGGTCTACACTAACCCCCCAAGTCGAAGTAAGGTACGCAACTTCAGCTACGTGAATAACGTAGCTGAAGTCGACATACCTTACTTCGAACTTACCGCGGTTCAGACGCGGTCCACACACGGCAGGCAGGCTCCCCGTCGACTCCGCGGTACTCCTCTCGCCGAGCTGGAGTACCACAGTCGACGGCGAGCACTTCCTGGTTCGACTTATCGCGTCCAGACCAGACGCGATAAGTCGAACCCAGAACTTCGATCCCCAGCCGCCGAACTAGCGGCTGGGTGTAGACCAGCCCTGAGAGACTACGTTGTTTGCAGGTATAGTTCTAAAAAGAGCATTTTAGTATTCTATTAGTATTCTAAATAGCAAATGTGGATTTTTTTGTTTTATTTGTAGCTACAATACTTATGCCAAATAAATGTATTCTAAGGAGCAAGATAGCAATAGGATTCTTAATCTTTCACTCCAGAATTGCTTGCTCAAATTTGATAGATGGAGATAGTGACTAAGAGGTCTTGTCCCATAGAGACTGTTCAAAATGAACTGGTGGACAGGTGTCTGCACCACAAAAACACCATTGCAACTGACACTAATCAGTAATCTTGCTGGCAGATCCAACAGAGGATGAAGACTGGGTATGTTATTGGTAGGTATGAATAATCCTACTAATCTCCAAAAGTAGCTTGCCAAATCAGGAGAAAGCAAATTGGTGCAGTAGCTTGCACTATCCATGCTGTACTTGCTTCATGACTTTGGATTTCTGACTGGACCAGAGACTATTACAATGCTGTTTTCTTTACCTCCTTTTAAAGCCCTACTTCCTCCAAGCTATTTCTGCCTACTCCTGAACAGTAGGTAGTGGCTTCCCTTTGCACCTAACCTTATAAGCTAAATTGTTGTATGAGGCGAAGAGCTACTAAGTGCTTGTACATTTAAGCATCTCTGAACACTGTTCATCAGCTGAGTTTTGGAACAAAGCCAGAAGTCAAAATTCAGTTGTTGTTTAAAGAGGTATTCCATTGCTCTTCCAATACCAGTAACATATGCAGCTATTAGCAGAAGCAGGCCTGGATTAAAGAATTTTGGGGTCTAGTGCATTATGGAAATGATCCTCCCCATGAACCAACCCTGCACCAGCACCCACTTATCCTAACAGCCCACATGCACATCCCATCTGCCCTGACATACACCCTGCTCACCATCCCCTCACCCTACAGCCCTCCAACACTCTCCATTCCCCCATAGGCCATGAACAACTCATTCTCTGCCCCCACCAACTCATCCCCACTTATCTGCACCTACTTTGCTCAGAGTTCCACTCCTGCCCCAGGCTAGGGTGGCTCCACTTGCTCCCAGGACCAATCCTGCACTCGCATGGCCCTAAGCTACTCAGGTTTGGCATGACTGCCCCCATCATGTGGAGGAGTGGCTGGCCTGAACTTGAGTGAGCAGTGTTGCAAACCAACACAGTGGTTTGGCCTGGCTGCTCCTCCCTCCAACCCCCCCTCGTCCCCCTCGAGTCACCAGGGCCTTCTGAGATAGGGACAGTGTGTAAGAACACGAAGTGCACATCGGTTAATCTGGGCCTGAGCAGAAGAATGTGGTTTGAATGAAAGGGATTCTGGGAAAGTCATGTGGAAAGACTCCTGGTATAGACACATCTTGGCTGCACATTCAGCCCAGTCGCTCCGAACTCAGTCACATGCTGAGCTACATAATACAAAGCCACCCAGAAAACCAGTTGGAAGGACAACAAAGAACAATCCACTCCCCTATTACAGAGTCATGAACCTTGGAAGGTAGTGTCCTTGAGAGGGATGGACTGTATGTAAGAAAGACACTGACTTCCCCCTTTGTCAATTCAACAGAGTAGACTTTTTTATTAAGTTATTTGGATCATGGCCTATAAGACCTACAAACAAATATGCTGGAATATGTGACATTTTGCTAATGCAAAATTTAACAGCAACAAATATTTTTTGAAAGTGAAAAATTAAAATCTACTTGCTGATTGAGATCTCAGTTCAAAAAGTGAGGAAACCTAAAAATCTTAGAAAAAATACTATTAGGTTGGGATAAAAGGAAAAGCCAGAGTAGGTATTTTACTTCTAATTCAGCATACTAATTCACAGATTATACAAGCATAATATTTTATGATATAGATGCTTCTAAATAAGAAACTGAAACAGCATGCATTCCAGGTGACTGACAGAGAAAACAATTAATTATAAATGCAGTTATCTCTAAGTGTAATGAGGAAGAGTGATCCTGCACTGTCATACTTCTTCCACCACCCTGGAGAAAAAATGAGGTTAATAGATAAAACCCTGCTAATTAGGAACTTTCTCTGCATCCTGATAGGGAACTAAGTAAAGGAAAACTTTGTTCTGCTTATTCCTCTGTAAGCAGAGCCTTATTTGCCACTGGAAGAATCAGAAAGAAGGAAGCAGGAAGAGAGAGCGAGAGATAGACAGAGATCGATAATATAAAAATTGAAATTGACTGTATCTATGAGGAAACATTAACAATGAGGCAGTAGGTAGTGAGTCGAAGTGAAAAAGTCAACTTGTATGTACAATTAAGCTTTTTTAAAAAATCAATATTTGATAAAGGAGTAGACTTGTTTAGCAAATGAAAATTTGTTTCACATTAACAATGTGCAATGGCTGTTATGACTCTTAAAGACTAATCCCAATAGCGCTAAAACTCAAGTAAATTCTGAGAACAAAATAGGGTTAAGAATGGAATAGATTATCAATGCACAAAAGAAAGATGTTGTGTGTATTTAAGAGATGTCCTCTGTGTCCAAATTACACTTTTCGCAGTAGGCATAATTCTAAAAAAAAAAAAAAAATTCCCTTGCCCCTTCATGAACCAAAAACATGCTGAATTCAGTGGGGCTATGCTTAGCCTGAACTGAGATCCATATGTTTAAGAACTTTAAATTACGGATAAAATAGAGAAGCACAAACTAAAGACATTAAATGATAAGTTATGCAAGTCTCTTTGGTAGAACTAAAAATGCCTCTCCACAAACAGAAGAATAATAGTTGCTCCAGTTTTTATGCCTATCAGCAAAACTAGTTGTACAAAAATCACCTCTACATTGCAGAGCAAGGGGAGCAATTTTCCTGTTTTGCTGTAAGCTTGAATAAGTTGGAGTTTTCTTGAACTACTGTTTATTGAGCCCTCTGGATATCCATCTCCAGCATAATAGCCAGTTACATTTACAGAGAAAGGCATTATATTGACAGAGTTTGGTACCAGTGATAATTTGCTGAGAAAACTAAGATAACAGACTTCCAGTTGTCTATGAAAACAAATACAGCTACTCAGGGTAAGAACCATTTGAAAGCCTTAGTGATGGAAAGTTGTCTTTTACTGTGTGTGTTATATAAACTTACTGTGGAAAGTTTATTCAGAGCTCATTGAAACAATCAAATTGCTGTAAGAAAAATAGCAATGCATTCTAGGTACATCTCTACCTCGCTATAACACTGTCCTCAGGAGCCAAAAAATCTTACCGCGTTATAGGTGAAACCGCGTTATATCGAACTTGCTTTGATCCACCGGAGTGCACAGCCCCCCCCCCCCCCCCCGGAGCACTGCTTTACTGTGTTATATCCGAATTCGTGTTATATCGGGTCACCTTCTATCGGGGTAGAGATGTATTCAGATACTTGGTTAAAGCCTATTAAGTATTACTTACATTTGTCAAAGAATAAAACATTGCAAAGCCTGCAATCAAGATCAGGCCTCAATACATTTTGCATTATAAAAGGACAAGTGGCCCTCTACATGCTTCATGATGGGTAAGTGAGAATACAGTACTTAGTTTATAGGTAAATTTAAAAAAATCACTTTAATAAGTGGAACTAATTAGCAAGGTTGAAGCATTTTGGAATATTGGAGTGAATAAACTTGCCCTTGTGCTATTGATGTGCAGAAACAGTTGTGGGGGCAAGTAATAACTTCAGTCTCCAGGGCTGACAGGCCATGAGTGTTGCACACACATACATAAAACTGTTCTAGAGGTTTTCATTTTTCTCTCTTACATAAATGTGACAACATTTTAAGTTCTACAATAGTTTAATATGTCTCTGCTAATACAACATTAACTTAAAGTTGCTGAAACCAATCAAGAATATAAGCACTAGCCTAATCTTTTTATTATTATTATTATTATTATTTATTTGGAAATGGAGATAAAGACACAGAACTGAGTGACTGTGAAAATAGTTGGATTTGGTTCCGATTGTGATTAAGCCTCTCAGAAATGTTGGCCTTTGTTTAAACTTGTATCCTTTTAACGTGGTTAGAACATTTTATAAGCATGATGTCAATTTGTAGCCTTGGATTTCAGCACTCAAATCAGTGAATAGAGTATCAGGGCAATGTATCATGACATGATCTCAGTACAACTCTAGCATTTCCAAACTTTTACTGCAGATGGCTGCATTCCTAAACACACTGTACAGTTCTTGTTCATCTCAAGTTTTCTTTATTTTCACCATAGTTTTCAAACTTTTAAACTGGAACTTGTCTCCAGCTAGTGGACTGAATCAGAATTAACCGCTGCAAATACAGAGATAAATAACAGCGAGGGAAAAGAAATGTCAGTGTATAAAAAGGGGGGAAAGAGATGTTCTCAAATTATGAGCAACTCAGCAACTGCAGTATCTCACCTACATGGTTCCATATGGAATTCAAAACAGACCGGTCACTGGGCCTGTTACCCCTTCCCTCTTCTTCTAATCCCTCTGCTGTGGTGTGGCTGCAGCTGAGGGGTTAGAAGATGTGGGAAGGGGGAGGAATTCCCAAACCCAGCATGAGATGGACAAAGTGGGGCTCTGGAAACCCCGGGGTTGGGGGCTGCGGAGCCCTGGAATCTGCATGGACAAGGGGCAGGGCTCAGTACCAGTGATAGCAGGTCACAGCGTGGTCTGTCTCCCCACCAGGAGATGCCACTCTCTTGAGGAGTAGCTTGGGTATTCAAGAGGAAAACTGTCCTACTGCTGAACTAACTATATTAGACATTGTGGTGTGTGGAGAGGAGTGCATCCAAGAATTGATTCAAGTTGTGCCTGCTGTTGCTTCAGAGGTTGTATCAGCAGCATTACAAGGTTTGTGGGTTGCACAGAGTCCAGAGGTGAATGAGCTACCATCAGGACAGGGGAGGAACATTGTGAGAGGCACAGCTGATGGGTGCCTGTGATCAAACTGGGGGTGGTTGCAGGACAGCAGGGTTCAAGCAGGAGAGGTGGATTGTGCATGGCGGGGGGAAGAATGGATCTGCATCCAAGGGATAATTATGGGGCAGGGGAGGCATGTGATTGTGAAAGTTATGGTAACTCCAGTGTGGCAACTTGTGATGGTATGGGGGACTGGGGTGGAGCTCAGGACCCTTACCCACTGCTCTAAATGGGAGAGGGAATAATAGCCATTTATCCCCTCCTTGCAGGTCAGGGGACAATGAAACAAGCAGGGTAACAGACCCAGCCATTAGGCTAATGGAGGGAACTGGTGTCCTACGTGGGTCTGTAATGACTAGGATAGGAACATCCTTTACAGAGGCAACTGGCATTACACAGCTGCTGCAGGCTAACATCCAGTTGTTGAAGAAGCTCCATTGATAAGGAATCAGGAGGAGGTAGTCAGAGGCAACCAGAATGGGCCAGAGTTTGGGACCAGGCTATTGTCAGGTGGGGCAGACCCCTCACCATGGGGTAGGTGTCCCTATGGTGCAGAAGATGGCTGAGCAACATACGAATCACACCTTGATAGGGAATGTGAATTTGTGAAATAAAATCACTGCCCCATGGGTAGCTGGAGGCAGCAAGGCACAGACAGCTCCGTGGTAATTTGTAAGGAGTTTTATGCTGAGGTGTCTGACCCAATGGGAGTTCACCTTCATGATGCTACTAAAGATAAGATTTTTATCACTGTTACACAGGGAGGTACTGATGGAGAGTGAGCCAGGTAATGAATTACCCAAGCGGCCCAGGGTGACTAGCACTTGGGAAAATTGGGAAACTGCCTTTTTAATCTATGCAGGTGTTAGTGCAGAGGCATACTCAGAAGCCCAGCAATAATCAAGCAGTGATATGATACATTTAGGGGCCTAGCTTGGTTTAATCATGATGAACAGTTTAGGTTGCGGGCTGCAATGCAAACTGGATTTGGTGGGACATATCGTATTCTACACTGTGGTTAGAGTGGATGACACCATGAGGGCATGATGGTCACACTAGCAGTGGCCTGTTCATTCCACAGGAAGCCAGCAGATGCCCGAGGCACGTAATGACATTTGGTGGGCATTTGACAAAGGCACATGTTTTCAGAGCATCTGCAAATTTAGACATTTAGACAAATGTGCCTTGGGGGCAAAACAGCTTGATGTTGCTATAGGAGTCAAGGGGGGCATAGTATGGTAACAGACTGGGGGGGAAGTTGGGTGCTCCCCACAGGTCCCTGAGTACAGGGTTGAGGAGAGGGCGAGCTGAAAGTGGGGCACTAGACAAAAGCTCTATCTCTGATTAAACTGGAAGTGTTAAGGGTTCTCCCTTAGGATTATCCTAATAAAATAGACAGGGCATATTTATGGGCCAGATTTACTTCAGGGTTTAGGATCCCCTGAATGGGGGAAAAGAAGCCATGTAATGTGCAAAAAGAAGTTCTCAGTGGGATTAGGTCATATTGTAATGAAAAAGATTGCACAAGAATTAAAGGCTAATAGAGTGGGAAGGCCATTCTGTCATTTACCTATAAAGAAATTGTGGGCTTTTCCCCTAGGCTTGGTCCTTAAGAAAGCCCTAGGCAAATATCGCTTGATGCATCACCTCCATACCCACAGGGCATCTCAGTTAACAATGGAATAGACCCCGGCCGAATGTTCCATTTGCTATTCCTCCACTGATGAGGCTGTGTGCACGGTTAGGTCTTGTGCTGAGGGGCACTGATGGTGTAGTGTGATATCAAGTCTGCTTTTCAATTGCTTCTGGCGGATCTTTCCGAGTTTCACCTTTATGAGTATGTTTTCCAAAGGATTGTATTATTTGGAAAAAATCTAAGCCCATGAAATGTTCACTATTGTATCTGGCATTTGAAAAATTGAGAACAATGCTCCACTGTGCAGCGGTGCGGGAATCTGGTTTGCAGCAGGAAGTGCTCTACATAGATGACTTTTTGTTTATTCAGACAAGTGTGCTAACCTGACTGATACCTTCCAGGCTCTGTCTGATAAATTGGGGGTATCTCTTGTGAAGTTTAAAATAATGGGGTCCTCCACTAAGCTGACCTACCTGGGGATTGATCTGGATGCACCGGCGAGTATGTTTTGACTCCCTCAGGATAAGATTTGGGGAGCTACTGAGCTTGATTAACAGGTGAAGAACAATCAAGAAAGTTAAACTCCACAAGCTGCAATCTACAATAGGGCATCTTAACTTTGCTTGTCAGGTGGTGGCCCCGGGACTTGCATTCTGCACCTGGCTTTTAGTGGCCACCACAGGAATATTTTGGCCCCATGATTTTATAAGAGTTACTAAAGAGATGAAGGTGGGTTTGGGATGTGGAAATAGTTTCTGGGCCATTTAAATGGAGTGTCGTTGTGAAGGGAGGAATGAGTGCTTCAAGTGGATCTTTGAATCTGCCTTGATGCTTCAAGTGGAGTGGGTTTGGGGGTATTTTACCAAGGCAGGTGGCGTGCTCAGAAATGGCTCTCCACCGGCATACAGAAAGGGAAAGTGAAGAATACAACATTCCTGGAATATTTTCCCATTCTAGGTGTCAGTGATGATTTGGGGAACACAGTTTTCTAACAAAAGAATGTGTTTCTGGCAGGGCTTTGGAGCGGAGCCCGGAGCTGGAGCACGGAGCAGCTCCAGAGCAGTGGAGCTGCAGGTTTTTGCCTGGAGCTGGAGCGGCGCCGGAGCACAGCTCCAAAGCCCTGGTTTCTGGTGTGACAACATGGCAGTGGTACATGTTATTAGTTGCCAGTCCTCCAGACTACTCAGGGTTTTGAAGTTGGTGCGGGTATTTGTAATACAAATGTTTATTTTGCAAAAACGTGCCCATGATAATGGCATAGCTGATGCTTTGTCTTGTTTTCAGATGGACAATTTTCAGGAGCTGGCAACTCTGGAATGTTGGCAAATAATGGCTTTCAGTGTAGTGCAGCAGTCAGTGGCTCCCGTGGACATTTAGGAACTATGAGAGAAGTTTTAATGGTTTTGTGCAATTTCAGGAGAGGGCCATGATGTGGCTAATCCTGGTAGAACAGGTGTGTCAGTACATGGTGTCACTGGCAACCACTGGGCTGGCATCATTGACCATTTCCACTCACCTATTGGGTCTTACATAGGGAACATAAGAATAGCCATACTCAGTCAGACCAAAGGCCCATCTAGCTCAGTTTTCTGTCTTCCAATAGTGGCTAGTGTCAGATGCTTCAGAGGGAAAGAACACAAGAGGGCAATTACTGGGTGATTCATTCCCTGTCGCCCAGTCCCAGCATCTGGTAGTGAAAGGCTTAGGGACATTCAGAACATGGGGTTGCATACATGACTATCTTAGCTAATAGCTATTGATGGACTTACCCTCCATGCACTTACCTAATTCTCTTTTTAACCCATTTATGCTTTTGGCCTTCACAACATCCCTTGGCAATGAGTTTTATAGGTTGACTGTGTGTTGTGTGATAAAGTACGTTCCTATGTTTGTTTTAAACATAGCTGCCTATTAATTTCATTGGGTGACCCCTTGGTTCTTGTGTTATGTGAGCGGTAAATAACACTTTTTCTCCACACAATGATTTTATAGATCTCTATCGTAGACCTTATAGACTTTAGTTGTTGTCATGCTGTTTGGAGTGGCTCATGACCAGAAGTGCCAATCTTAGGGCAGACTGTCAAGAAGCAGGGCAACCCCTCCCCTCCTCCCAACTGGTTGTATCTTCTATAATTAGATTTCACCAACCCAGTAACAAGTGTGAACTCCTAAAACCCTATAACAATCTTACATGAAGTCACAGATAGACTGGAATGCCCAAGGGAACTATCTTGCCACTAGGCAAGCTTGACTTTGAGAGAGATGGTCAGTTTACACCAAAAATCACAACAATGTTCTGGGTTACTCTCAGTCCTAAAGGACCAGTCACTTAGCCCAGGTCTATTGGACTCAGATCGTAAACAGAAGACAGCGCCTGTAGCCAATCCTGTAATAAACTAACTAAAAATATATTAACTAGGAAAAAGAAATAATAGATTTATTTACGAGGTTAAAGCAGGTAAGCATACACAAAAATGACTTGGGTTCAAAAGGTAATAGCAACTTTTCGTAAGCAGACTCTGTATATTTGTTAGGCGTAACCCAGGCAAAACAGCTGGGGTCTCCTTGCATATGCTTAGGCCAGCTTACGCCAACCTAATTATGTCAGTGTACACACTTCTATGGCCTTTCTCAGGCTGATGAAAATGTCCTACTACACCACCATAATAACGCCACCTGTACGAGAGGCATAGGGCTTATGTCACTGTAGTTAGGGCTACGCAGTGTCATTGTGTAGACATTGGAGGTTACTTACATTGGCTGCTGTCTGTCATTCTTGTCAATTTCGCTGATCCATGCTGGAACTATGAAATTAACATGAAAGCTGCTCATAGCTTGGGCTGTCACTATGGGGCGGGTGGGGAGCTAGAGCCTGTCTGCCCTGCCCCCCGGTTCCCTGCTTCCATCCAGGCTGCAGCCTGGGCTCCCTGCTTGAAGCCAGGCTGCCCTGGGGTCTGGGCTCTCTGCTCCCAGACAGGCTGCTGCCCAGTGCCCGGGCTCCCTGCTCGCATGCAAGTTGCCCCTCGGCCTCCCAGCCATGCTGCTGCCTGGGCTCCCCACTCTGAGCCGGGCTGTGCCTGTCCCCCTCCCAGCTCACTTCTGGGAGCCCAGCAGCTTCCCAGAAGAGCCGAGAGCCCGGGCGGCTGCCCTGTTTGATGATTTATAGTTTTATAACAAACATTTTACAGTTATAGAACAAACTCTTAAGTATTACCTTATAGAATGGGATATAGAGGTTATAAAGTGAGATTAATGCATGCAGCAATTTACAAGCAATTCAAGTCTAAACACTGTACACATAGATATAAGTCCAATAACTGTCTTCACAGTACTACACCCAGCTAAGACAGGTTGGTTTCAAGATCTTCATTTGTCAGTTTTCAGTGAGGCCTAAGGGTCTTGGCATGAGCTGGCACCTGGTCTGCCAGTGAGTGTCTCAGTCATCTCTTTTCCAGGATGAACTGTCCCAAGTCTTTTTAATCTCTCCTCATATGGAAGCTGTTTCATGCCACTAATCATTTTTGTTGCCCTTCACTGTACTTTTTTCCAATTCTAAGGTATCTTTTTTGAGATGGGGTAAGTAGAACTGAACTCAGTATTTAAGGTGTGGGTGTAACATGGATTTATATAGTGGTGTTATGATGTATATTTTCTTCTTATCTATCCCTTTCCTAATGGTTCCTAATATTGTTAGTTTTTTTGACTGCTGCTATACATTAAGAGGATGTTTTCAGAGAACTATCCACAATGACTCCAAGATCCCTTTCTTGAGCGGCAACAGGGAATTTAAACCCCATCATTGTGTATGGATAGTGGGAACATTTTTTTCCCAATGTGCATTACTTTGCACTTATCAATGTTGAATTTCATCTGGTATTTTTGTTGCCACAGTTTTGTGAGTATAACTCTTCAGAGTGTGCTTTGGACTTAACTATCTTGCGTAATTTAGAATTGTCTGCAAACTGCCACCTCACTGTTTACCCCTTTTTTCAGGAATCCCACTATTTAACTCTCTGCTCTGAAAACTGACAATTTATTCCTATCTTTTTGTTTCCTGACTTTTAACCAGTTACTGATCCACGAGAGGACCTTCCCTCTTATCCCATGACTGCTCACTTTGCTTAGGAGCCTTTGGCGAGGGATCTTGTCGAAGGCTCTCTGAACGTCGAAGTACATTATATCCACTGAATCAACCTGTCCCACATATTTGTTGACCCCCCCCTCAAAAAATTCTAATAGATTGGTGAGGCGTGATTTCTCGTTACAAAAGCCTTGTTGATTCTTCTCCAACAAATCATGTTCATATGTCTGATAATTCTGTTCTTCACTATAGTTTCAACCAATTTGCCTGGCATAAAAGTTAGTCTTACCAGCCTGTATATGCTTGCATTACCTCTGGAGCCTTTTTAAAAAATCGGCGTTACGTTAGCCATCCTCCAGTTTTCTGGTACAGTTTAAGTGATAGGTTACATACAATCATTAGTTGTTCTACAATTTCATATTTAACTTCCTTCAGAGCTCTTGGTTGAGTTTCTCTGTAGGCTGAATGGTTAACTATATCTTTTTGGCAGGTTTTTAGTTTGATGGTTTTAAATAGGGTTGTTGCAAAGCACTGGTTCTAGAAACAATCCATGTCATTCTATCACTATTAGTATGTTTAGGGATTTGGTGTGAATGCTCAATCCCATATTTCATTGTGGACATGAGGCAGCCCTGTTCAGCATTTCTGGTAACATTTTGGTAGACTTTTAGGATCAACAAACTAGTGCCTGGGTCATGGAGGAATGCTTTGGAACTGAGCAATTTACATTGGGAGGGTCTATCAGTAATCTTAACCTTGAGGATTTCAAGGACAGATCAGAGAGACCGGAGTCACTCAATTATGCTACAGGCAGGCAACGAGGTGAGGATCTGCCCTTTGGGGGCCATGAGGGCATATATGGTGATCAGACCAGTTCAGGGTGGGCCCCTCTATAGTCAGTGACAGGAGCCCCTCCCCCCACAACATGCCAGCTTTTTACAGTTTTCAGATGGGGCTGATGAGGTTGGGACTTCCACCATGTGCATTTGCTTCCCATTCATTCTGGATCAGGGCAGTGATAATAGCAGTGCAACTGCAGCTGTGGGCTGGGGCAATTCAGGCAATTGGGAGTTGGCATTCTAATGCATGCAGGACACATCTGAGATCTAAAGCTGGGAATCAGAGATAATTGTTCTTGCATTTCTGTTTCAGACAATTGCAGATGGACGAGGGACATGATGGTGTGGATCTGCAGGCAGGGTATTGTTTACTGTGCACATAGGCAGGCTTCTGGGTTGTTTGGAGGTTCACAGGTGGGACTCAGTGGTAAAGCAATCCTGAGATGGCATGGCAGGAGGGGCATGCTAAGGGACCAGCTGAAGCCCCTTATATACTCTGTGGTGACTCAGGAGTAGGCACTGAATGTGATGGTGGATCACCTTGGGGGGAAATGATTTGGGCAGGTTTAAGGGTGTTGAATTGATGCCCAGAGCCAAGAGGGATTTGGGGTGTATCCGCCTACATTTTCCAGGAGTAAAACTTCATTGGTCTGATGTTGCAATGCAGGGTGAAGTAAAGAGCCGTGAAGTCCCTGTGGGTTGACAAGGCTAGGAGCTGTAATCAAGGAGGTATTGGTAATTTATCATGAGTGGTCCTCACTGGGGAGCTGATATATTTTTGGTCGACATTAAAAAAGGTGTCAGTGAATGTATGGAAACCCAGCTAGGTAAGGGGAGGAGGCAGCCATGCTAACTGCTTGTGTCTCCTGATAGCAGATGTCCAGTGCAGGTACTCCAAGGGGAATGGATTCGATGATCAGATAAAAGGATTTGTAAAGGATTTAAAGGACATATTCTTTGAAGAAGTGGAGATGGGGTTCAGGGATCCTATAACTGGTGTGGCGGGGAGTCAACCCCCTCACTCCTTTATAGCCCCTTTATCCCTCGTATAAGGAGGGGTTGCTGGGTCCCAGCAGCAGGTTGGCTGGGACCAGGATGGGTAAAGGAGAGGGCTGACGGCAGCCCCCTGAGTATATGGAAAGATTATGCAATTAGCTGCTCTGTATAATTTTATTTGCCAGGTACTCCCAAACATTTAAGAATAAAGTTGTAGCCTAATTAAAACCACATCCAATGTATTCTGTCCTTTCTCTGGCGTAGCTGAACAGTCGAAGAAGCTGAAGAGCAGGAGGCACCATAACTGAGTGATGAGACTGGGGAGGAACAGATAAAAGGATACTATTAGATGAGATTTAAAAAAACCCACAGTACTGTGCTTCTCTGGATGATAAACTCATGGATTTGGGGAGCTATGTTTTATACACTCCATTTCCTCGCTTAGCACTCGTAGGAGTCTGTAGCTGCTCTGCAGTTATATTAAAATATAGCATATGTCTTTTCTAACTGTATACAGTAATTTACCATATTGCCTTTTGTATACTATTTCAGGATTATCTGAACAGAAGGGTTGGATTTTTATCACTTCATTGTAGTTTGAAGAAAATTATCCATTTCTCTTCAAGAAAATTGGAAGAGCTGCTCATCCTTTCACCTCTGAGGCTTCAGCTCTAAAGACTCTTATCAGTGTTTTTATTATGCTAAATACAACTAGCTTCTGGTAAATAGTCAGATTTGGCAGAAAGCATCTGTTTCCTTTTAATAGCAAATTAGTAACATAGTCGGAATTAGTTGCTTTTTATTACCCACTAATTTTTTCCTTTTGAGGTTCAGGCTGCTAAAATACTCATTACTCCCCCCAAAAGCCTCTGTTTGCCTATTGTGTTCACTCTTGAATACATTTCTTTATTAAAACATGTCTTTGTACATGTATGCATGCACGATTTTGCGATGAAGTGCGGGTGATGGGTGGGGGAGGAAAGGAACAGGGTGAAATACGAGGGGGGGGCATAGTTTGGTTTTTTTGCAGTATTACCATCCACACAAGTTAAAAAATGAGACAGCGCCCCCAAAATCAAGAGATTGGCTTAAAACTCATGAAATTAAAAATAATTTTTGAGGGAGTTCTTATTTCTTTGTACTGCCTTCATGTCATGTAAGAGCTAGAAACTTACTTTTTTAAAAAAGGAAGCCCGCACTCATGTTTTGACTTGAATCCAAGAGGCAGTGCTTTCAGAAAAAAACTAGTTATCACATGATTAACAATAAAAATGCAAGAGTTGGCGACATTGTATTTGGCACTTTCTTCAATAGTATGGCCTTCCTGACTTCTATTGACATTGGACATGTAACATCAAGAGCAGCACAAAGAAAGGGCACTTTATTCACAAGTTTATGAACTTGTGTAGATTTAGTTAAATGGAAGCATGTGGTGAGTTGGCTGTTCATGATGTAATATTGCTGTGTTGAAGTACTGTTATTGCCTCCAGTAGTTTTCACTGTAGATTTTTTTGGTTGTTTGATGTTTAGTTTGATTTTTTTAAAAAATCCCTAAGACTAATTTTTCTCCCTAAACAATTTTGCAACTAAGGTATCTCTGAGTATCTTTTTGCTTAGAAAAATTCTGATTTTCTTTTGTTTAACTTAAGTCCTTAGATCTTTTGATTATTTAAAATGTATTTTAACACTTTTATTTATTTGTTATTCTTCAATTTTTAATGCTACCGTTTATTATGTTGCCCTGCAGCTGGCTTTTTCCCCCTCTGCTTTTTCCTAGCTTTTGTCTTGATGCTGGGAGTTTTATGGTTTGATTTTATTATTTCCCTTTACACAGCTCATTTTACCTTCATTGTTTGTTTTTGTCTGAATTGTTGTGCCTTCCTCTCACTGCCATTAAACTTCTTCTGGATTATGTTTTTACACTGATTACCTGCTTTGCACATTCTGCTCAGAGTTTTCCCATTGGCCCTTCTAGTTGATGATGTGTGTTAATACTGTTATTACCTTTATTAGATCACTATATATACTTCGGAGTGGGAGCTATTATGCATGTGTTCTCTATTAGCAGTGCTCATTAGATCGGAGGAGGAAGTGGTGATTGTTTCTGGAGCTGGATGAGTTGTTTGAGTGAGGATATTAAGATCTTACTTCAAGGAAGATGCCTATGGGTGTTTTTGTCTGTCTTATAGGGAATTTATGATGCAATTAAAGTTGCTTGCAAAATTCAGAGAACCTTCTGCAGCAGAGAATTGGAGTATTAGGTCCTGATTCAGTAAGGTACTTAAGCATATGAGTCCTGTTGAAGTCAATGGAACAATTCACAGTTAAACTTAGGTACATGCATAAATACTTTGTAAATTGGGGGCTTAGGTGAATTTTGTTGTGTGCTGTTTGCCTGATAACTTTCGCAGTTTCACTCCAGTTTGTTCTAAATATTTTTGGAGTTCTGTATTTTAAAAAATCATAGATTCCAAGGCCAGATGGGACCACCGTGATCATAGAATATCAGGGTTGGAAGGGACCTCAAGAGGTCATCTAGTCCCACCCCCTGCTCAAAGCAGGACCAATCCCCAGACAGATTTTTGCCCCAGATCCCTAAATGGCCCCCTCAAGGATTAAACTCTCAACCCTGGATTTAGCAGGCCAATGCGCAAACCACTGAGTTATCCCTCCCCCAATAGTCTGAGCTCTTGTATACCAGACCATAGAACTCCCCACGACCCCCCGCAAAAATAAAAAAATCCTAGAGTTTATCTCTTAGAAAAAAAAATCGAATCTTGATTTAAAAAATGTCAATGATGGAGAAAGCAACAGAGGGTCCTGTGGCACCTTTAAGACTAACAGAGTCTGGAGAATCCACCATGACCTTGATAAATTGTTCCAATGGTTAATTACTCCCACTGATAAATATTTATGCCTTCTTTCCAATCTGAATTTGTCTAGCATAACCTTCCAGCCATAAGATTATGTTTATATATTTCTTTGATAGAATGAAGAGCCCATTATTAAATGTTTGTTCCCCAGGTAGATATCTATAGAATATTATCACTTCATCCCTCCACCTTCTCTTTATTAAGCTAAATAGATAGACTCCTTGTTTTCTAATCCTTTAATTCTTGTTGATCTTCTCTGAACCCGCCAATTTATCAAAATCCTTCTTCCCAGGATAGTGTCCCCATCGTGTAAGTGTGGCCTACATATTTTGTTCCTAGATGTGTACATTTATATTTATTAAAACACATATTATTAAAAATATTAAAAAACATATTAAAACACATATTGTTTGCTTCCACCCTTACCAAGCAAAATTACTGTTTTGAGTTGACAATATTTTATTTACTAATATATTTTGGTACTTCAATTTTTTTTCGGCTCATTTGCTAAAAAGTTCCACCACCATAAGTTAGCAGTTAACATTCACAGAAATTTCTGTATTGGTATATATTTATTATATCTCTTATGTTTTCTCTATTGTTTACTGCACCACAGAACTTAGGAGTCAGTTCAGCTAAGTATCTTACCCTCCACCCCAATACCTTTCTAGCTTTATCAATAAACATCTGCTGGGATGAATTGGCATCATGAAGTTCAGGGCAAAGAGTCATAGGGTAAAGCAGCAGCAGTCTCTCATAGTAGATCATAATGCAGAAATCCCTGAGAATCCCCAGAGGTTGCTAAGTATTTTTCTAAAGTTTATAACTAAGGACATCAACAAGATTAATTGGTACATTTCCTATTGACAAAATGGGGCCTGCAAACCTTTACTACCAAGAGTATTTCACAATATGTGTCATTGTGTAGTTCCATTGACTTAGTAAAACTACATGAGGAAGTAAAAATTAGCACAGCAGTAACCACATGCCCATAGTTTCTGGCAGTCGTTTTTGATCATCTCATCACCCAGCAGATATTTGATTAGATAAGTTAATCAAAATTATATCTGTTATATTAAAGATGTACATGTTTGTTTTCAGTATGCATGCTCTGTTCTGGTTTTTGCCTCGACTTCCGATATTGTTTCTGCAGTGAAGTGGCAAAGCCTGACTTACCATCATTTGTGCCTCTTTGATCTCATTTCTGAGCTGCATCTCTCAAGAGATGTGTGTACCTGGAGAGATAGCCCAGGGGATCGGAAGAGGGGCTTTATTCCACCTTTGCACATTCTGCTAGGGTCTGATTTGGCTGCCGCTGTAATCCAAACCAACGTCATCTGGCTTGCAGTGGTCCTCAGAGACTGTAAGGCAGCCTGGGATAGCAGGAAGGCAGATCAATTTGGCCACATCCAACACTCCACATATCTCCTCTAACACACTCCATGACCTGTTATGCTGGTCCTATGGTGCCTTGGGAACACCACTGTGCCAAGGGAAATCCTTAAGAGATGGGGGATCTGGCTGCTGAATGTCCTCTGAACACTGCAGTAGTGGTTTAAATGGATTGTGATGCAGTCTAGCTTCGGGCTGCAGTCTTATGGGAATATTTCCTGTTATTTGAAGAGGCATCTATTCTTTGTTGAAAAAAAATGTTTTGTTTTTTTTACTGAAGAGGACCCTAATAAAAATGTCTGTCTTTATAACTTATCCTCCATGGGAAAAGAATCTGAAAAGGTGAGACAGAACAGCAGAAGAAACCCTCTGTAAAAATCATTTCTGTGAGAGGTTTCAGTGGGTTTCTGTGAGAGGTTTTAGTCATTGTTCCAAGTCTGCGCTAGTCATGGTTTCCATGACCTTCTTTCTCAGCTTTATTGCAGCGTGGTATTTATTATAGCTCTGTGTCTGCTTAAATAGCTCTTCACGTTATAGTTACTTTCCATCCATGAATGTGTCAGGCCTGATTCTCCCTTCCCTTATGCTCGTGATAATCAGGAATAACTTCATTTACATCATGTGGTACTCATACTAGTTACAAAATTATTTTAAAAATGGAGTAATAGCCCAGCAATAGATCGGGCATCCTATTTGATTTAGTTGATTTAGTTATGATGTTACTTTTCAATATATGTTGGTTAAGATTGTTTACTTGTTAGTTGTAAAATTTCTTGAAGAAGGTTGGGTTTTTTTTGGTCCTGTATTATTCATTGTCTACAGCTTTCCTTCAGTATCTGCCTTTAGGCCTTAGAAGAGGTACTATAATGAAAGTATTTTTAAAACTCAGAGAGTTTAAATAAGGAGCAATAGTTCTAATTAATACTAGCTATGTTTGTTGTGGTTAGCATTTTAAAATGGATCATTGAGGAACTCAACATGCTTCCTTACTAATTTTATCTTGTAATGATTTTAAAGCAGCTAGGAAAATATAGCACTGCAAAGAGCATTAAAATTCTTGAAGAGCATAAACCAAACTTTTCCTGTAAAGACAGTTACTGTAGAGTATGTATCTAGAGATTTGGAGTTCATGTGTGTTTTTATAAATGCTCTCCTGTGTAGTAAACATGTAACCTATAGTCCGATGTCCTATGGCAGAGGAGAAACCTTTTTTCTCTTCAATTATATTTTTAAAATAGTTTTACTCCCTGTAATTTGAAAGGTATGAAATTTTTATGTTTCTCTTCAATAAAGGAAGAATACTGGAAACTTTCAATGTAAATCCAGGTTAAATAACTATACTGAATCCTCTCTTTAGCTAGCTCCAAATTAGAACAAAATTCATCATATCGGGCAGTTATCATTGCCATTTAAGGGAATTTAAGCATTTCAATAGATGTTTAAATACTTCTGAGAATATATTATTTTTAATTGTGGTCTTAGATAATCTGGGAAATTTATACAGTTAAACATATTTAGAAGTAGATTATGACCTTTCACATTCAACCCATGAAGAACTGGTGAATATTAAGAGCAGCTGTAAAATAATTACTCCTCAAGAGCTTCATTTTCATCTTTTTATTCATGCCTCTAAAATATTATTGATGCATGAAATGATAAGGCAAGAATAGTTTTGATAAATGAGATAATTGAACTTTGCTAATGATATAAAACCTTTGCTTTGAGCAGGATTTGACACACAAGGAAACACAATATGATTTTCACTGCATGTTCACTTACATTCTCACCAACACATTGTTTTTCTTCCAGACTAAAATATAGATGAATGAGATTATTTTATGATATATGGGCTTAATTCTGCATACTAACATTATGTAGTATCTTAAACTGCTAGTGTGCCTATTGAAATCATTGATGCTAACTGTGGAGTAAGGGACTAATCAATGTTAAGATAGCAGAAAAAGGCCAATAGAAATGATCAACCTATTTTTGGAACAAGAAAAACCTTTCCAGGTCTTTTTCTCCATCCAGAGCCACTTGAGAAGATTCTGATAAAATGAAATTAGCACACACTGCATTACCAAACGGCCACAGAAAAGTAGATTATTTTTAATGGTATTTTTATCCTAAATTATCCGAAATCAGGTTTCCTTTGGCTGATAGCAGACATATTTTTAAATCTACATTTCTTCATTATGGGAACTACACTTTTCTCCCTGAAATATCTACCTATTAATGCAACTCCCATTAAAGCGAGTAAACAAACAAAGAAAACACACCTAACACTGGCCTTTACTGGAATAAGATCGGGCACTTCATTAGTTAAAAGAAATATGCATGCAGTAAATATCACCTTCAATACCAGAGCACAGTACTGTATATCTCCATGTGATTATGCTGCTCATAAGAAAGTATCATTGCTCACCTGGACAACCAAATAATAACAAATGTCTAAGCATAGTAATACTTGAAGGCCCAGACTCTTGCATTACAATAAGTATACTTTTGTGAGGGTCTTGTATTCCTGAAGGTCTATCGGGCATCCCGATGACACCTGTACCTCCAACTTGAGCAGTTTTATGCCCAGGTATATAATGTGTCAGTTTCAAAAAGTATAAACATGTTTAAAGAGAGTCACCTTAATTATTTAAGAGCATGAGTCCAATCCCACAATTCTTTTGCTATGTGATCCTATGATAAATTGTTAGATATTAGAGGTATTGGGAAGTTTGGCAGTGTTTTCACTTTTTAAGGCTTGAGCCTGCTCTCAGATATGCTGGAGCTGAAGAGCATGTATACAGTAACATCAGCAACTGTGCTTGCACATACATGCTAAATAATTGATTTTTATAATATACAGGTCAATGCAGCCACATGTCTAAAAGAAGAATTGAGCCCTTAGCTTATCTGCTCTGATTTCATACATTTAATATTTTTATATAATTACTTGTTGAAAACTTTAACCAGTTCTATTAAATGTAAAGGACATCTGGGGCTGTAGCTCATACCAATGACTTGACGGGGTTAACTGTATTTAACAAACTCTTTGCTTGTCCACATAACAGTCTCAAAACTGACCTCAAAAAAGTGTAAGTACTTTATTCTGAACCTTACTGGGCTCAGAATTTCGTATGATGTGACAATGTAATGGTTCTTTCTTTTTTAAAATGTATATTCCTGTCAGTTTACTAGTGCTTAACTGTGTTTTAGCAACAATCCATTTTTGTTATACTTAACAAATGTCATGACTGTGCTATCACAATTCTGAATTATACAATATTACACAAGGCAAATTGGCAGGATTTTTCATTCTTTCTGTCCTGAGAGAACAGTCATCACTTAACAAATAGAAAATCAATAATTTGCAGTTACGTACATTGACTTGTTAATTTTTTTTATTAAAACTATTCCTTCTACTTCACTTATGTCCTCATCCTACTCCCATTGATGTCAATGGCAAAGCTCCAAATTTCTTTGCAGGAACAAGATCATGACCACATAAAACATGAATTGAGCAAATGTAAAAGCAAGGTCTCTGAGTCTTTATAACTATGGTATCCATTAAGAAGTCAACATTACTAATATTTAGTATATGCAGTGTAATTGTAGCTATGTCAGTCTCAACATTTAGTACACATTTAGTGTTCAAAGTTTAAGGAATTACTGCAGTATTGAAGTGACAGTGTGAAATATGGTTGAAATGGAGCTTGCTAAAACACACGTGAGTCTTAAATCATCAAGAAAATTGCAAGTAGAGCTGACTTTTAAAATTCATCATGTTTAGAAATTTTAAACAACCTGGTCCCGTGCATCAGCAGCTCTAAGATCAATGCAAGGAGAAGCAATGTCTAATTTACAGAAGTTGCTGTTTAGATAATAGTAAACTTATGTTCTGCAAATGAACCATTCTTTCTTCCTTTGGTTCAGTGAACCTCTTTGACACCATAAACAATTAGCTTGAAACTAGCTTGAAACCTACTTTGATGCTTATCCAAAAAAACCTCTTCAGCAAGTCTTCCTTCCTCAATCCCCTTGCTCTTTGTACTCACTCATTCTGTAATTATTTTAAATCTTGAGGTGAGGTGGTTCTTCCCCTTTTGTAGAATGTTCTCCTTCAAGTGGTAATCTCTCTTTAAAGCAAAATTAGTATGCAACACATGAACACTTGTATTCTTTTCTCAGTACTGGTTAAAGGGCATCACTAGATCTATAAAACCATTTAAAGAGCACATACAAGATGTCAAAAGCGCATTCATTGACAGATTGCCATAGTTCGTTGCATTATATCATGCTTTACAAAGGGGAAGAAGAGACAGGAAGGATAATCCAGTGCAGTCTAAACAGATACTCCAGTTTTCCTACAAGAGAAGCACCCATTGTACAAAATTCAAATTAAGCAGTGCAATAATGAAAAATCAAGATATTCATGGTGTTAAGAAAGTTACAAGTTTCCCTTGCTGCCCATACTGAAGACACATTGGCTGGGTATAGTAAAGTTGACAATAAGAAATGACATTTTCCTTTACTATGGACATTCAAATGCATAAGCAAACTTTACAGATGGGGTTGCTTCAGTCAACAGCTGGGAAAACCAGTGTCTGACCAGATTGTCATAGCAAGGTTTATTATTGCCTAGAATAAACGTTGCATAACAGTGATCTGTTGTTATGCACCAACAGAAACAGTGGAAGAGGAAGCTGATTTTATCAACAGCTGGCTCACACTGCAGATGAGATTCCTGTTATGATTCTGATAATGGGAGATATGAATGCACAGGTTGATAGCAGACATAGTAAGCAAATGAATAGTGTTGGACAACATTGCATCAAGACAGAAAACAATAATGAGTAAAGATTAAGAGTTTGCTGTGAGAAGCACAATCTGATTATTGACAAGTACTGGTTTTCCTCTCAAAAATGTGCACAAGGTGATATAGAACTCACCAGATGGTCAAAACAAAAACCAGTTTGACCATGTTGTTATCAGTAAAAGACATTAGATGGTCAATGTTAGATGTTAGGGCTTGTCTACACTACAAAATTAGGTTGACTTAAGATAGGTCTACCTACAGTCACTGTAGTAAATAAATCAGCTGTTGGTGTCCATGCTAACCTCCTTCTGCCAGTGGTCCGCACCAGGAACGCTTGCACCGACTGAAATGGAGCATTGTGGGGCACCAAGAAGCCAGAGTGTGGGACACTGACAACTATGTGGGGCTCACAGCTGGACCTCCCCCTCCCCTCCCCCCGAGGCTGAAAGCCCCAGTTGTGAGCCAGGAGTGGGTCTCAATTTCACAACAAGGAGCCTACTAGCGGTGAAATTGACATTTTTTTTCCAGTTTCATGGCTGCTATTTCATATTTTCTCTCCAGCGCTGGCTGTCAGCCCTTATGAGGCTCACAGCTGGAGCCCCTCAACCCCACACCTGGGTTGACAGCCTGAGCTATTAGCATCATGTGGGGCTCACAGCAGTGTACATGTGCCAGCAATGCCCCTC
>NW_020664446.1:36032197-36122116 GCF_002925995.2 Terrapene triunguis
CATCATGTGGGGCTCACAGCAGTGTACATGTGCCAGCAATGCCCCTCTGCTATGTACATTGGCCAAACTGGACAGTCACTACGTAAAAGGATAAATGCACACAAGTCAGATATCAGGAATGGCAATATACAAAAACCTGTAGGAGAACACTTCAACCTCCCTGGCCACACAATAGCAGATGTAAAGGTAGCCATCTTACAGCAAAAAAACTTCAGGACCAGACTCCAAAGAGAAACTGCTGAGCTTCAGTTCATTTGCAAATTTGACACCATCAGCTCAGGATTAAAC
The DNA here is from genome assembly GCF_002925995.2 of Terrapene triunguis. NCBI lineage: Eukaryota > Metazoa > Chordata > Testudines > Emydidae > Terrapene > Terrapene triunguis. The sequence continues at coordinate 36,032,486 of NW_020664446.1, forward strand.
AAAGACTGTGAATGGCTAGCCAACTACAGAAGCAGTTTCTCCTCCCTTGGTGTTCACACTTCAACTGCTAGCAGAGGACCTCACCCTCCCTGATAGAACTAACCTCGTTATCTCCAGACTGATTCTCGCCAGCATAGTTATACCTGCCCCTGGAAATTTCCATTACATGCATCCGACGAAGTGAGCATTCACCCACGAAAGCTTATGCTCCAATACATCTGTTAGTCTTAAAGGTGCCACAGGACTCTCTGTTGCTTTTTATGCTCAAATAAAGTACTCCTGTTCTTTTTGCGGATACAGACTAACACGGCTGCTACTCTGAAACCTTACATAGTTATGTTGACATAAGCAGTTTATGTTGACCTAACTCTATAGTGTACACCAGGCCTTAGACTATAGAAGTGCTGGGTGTGTCAGTGATCACAAACGACTAATGGGAAAGGTTAAGTTCAAGCACAAGAAAAAGATGGGCACAAGTGCAACTGGAGCCAAATCTGATCTTGATAAGTTAAAGGTTAGCTCTATGAGGGTGACATACAAGGTGACACCTGGAGGGAAGTAGCAGATGATTGGTATAACTGTTGCCTTTAACCAATTCTGAAGAAAGGAGATCCTGACGATCTGAATAACTATAGACATATAAGCTTATTGTCAGTACCAGGAAAAATCATGAGGAAATAATTATCTACAGATTAAGACCAATTTAGAGGAAGCAGTAGGCAAGGAATAGTGCAGATTCAGACCAGGCTATAGCTACATTGATCAGATATTCATGCTCTAATACAGGGGTTTTCAAACAGGGGGTCGGGACCCCTCAGGGGGTTGCAAGGTTATTACATGGGGGGTCGCGAGCTGTCAGCCTCCACCCTAAACCCCGCTTTGCCTCCAGCATTTATAATGGGGTTAAATATATAAAAAAGTGTTTTTAATTTATAAGGGGGGGGTCGCACTCGGAGGCTTGCTATGTGAAAGGGGTCACCAGTACAAAAGTTTGAGAACCACTGCTCTAATAATTGATGGAAAAAAGTGATAATGGGGACTAAAAATGTTTGCTGTTTTCATCAATGTCATAAAGGCATTTGATGAGGTTTTGAGAGGCATTATAGAAAATTACAAAATCATATGGAGTTCTAGATAAGATAACTGCAATTATAAAAGCTATGTATGAAGACTCCTGCAGTGCACGTAAGACATTGTGGGAAATTAAATAACTGGTTTGAGTCAAAGTTTGGTAGAAGGAAAGGGTTATGAAATCACTCTCACTTTTCATCATGTTCTTAACCTGGACATTAAGAATTTAGATGAGTTGGATGGTGTGACATTAGATGATCTAGAGTTAAGCTCCTTAGCTTATGCAGATGGCGTACAACTGGAAGATGTTTGAATTAATGATACTCTTCGCAACCTTGAAACATTAGTGTAGTCGGCTCGGATTTAAAATAAATGCCAAGACGACAAACTGGTTACATCTTGGAAAAGGGACAATAGATAAAATGTTGAAATGCAGGAGCTCTGAAGTTGTATAACGAGTAGAATCTTACGTGTACCTAGAAAGCTTGATCAGTGCTGATAGTTCCATCAAAGCTGAAATTAAAAGGAGATGTGCCTTAGCCACAAGTGCTGCACAGAAAATGACGAGGTTATGGACTGATTAAAAACATTACATTTGGTGCCAAAGTGAAACATTTATGAAACCAGTGTACTAACAGTATTACTCTTTGTGGTCTGGAAGCATCTGCTTTAATTGAAATAGATATCAGAATGCTGGAGGAAGTAGAGATAAGTTGTTCGGAAGATATGAAGTGTAAAAGTGGGGAAAAAATCAGGCAAATTAAGTTAGGAGGGTAGGATGTGAAATCTGGGTATGGGATTGGCTGCAATCAAAAAAATTGATATTGGGGACACTGCAAAACACAAACACATCATAAAGGCAAAAGAAAACAATGCAAACGCAACCAAAGTCAGTCCAACCTAGAAACTGACCACCAACCAAATGGCAGGACATTGAATATAGGAACATGACCAGGTTGGACTTAATGGAGGAACAAACCAGGGACAAGAATTAATAATAATGCTGTACTGCTCTCTGTGTTTGCGAAGAGGCTGTGGGACGAAAAGGAGAAAATATTCATGCTATAAATTATGGCAAGAAGTATTCTCTTCTTAAACATCACATTGCATCACTCAGGTTATTGTTTCCTTAATTCAAATCCTTCTTTCACATTCATTTATTGTCCCTGAAATATTTAAGTCAATTTGGGGGAAATATAGTGTTTTATTCCAGAAATTCTGATTCCTAGTGCCATACAATTAAGTATGAAGTAAATTGTTTCAGTTTGAATAGTTAATTTCTAAAGGAATACAATCAAAGACTTCTCAGTTACTTCAGCAACATGCCATTGACCCAGTCGTGGAGATTTGGATATGTGGATGAGCTTGAACTTGTCATCCAAGCAAGCACTTTTACCCAAGAGAAATGCATCCTCACAGAAAATCTGAAAGAAACTGGAGGAGTACTACTGATAGCCGGAATGTGCCGCCCCAAGATTGACCGGAATGCCGCCCCTTACAATGTGCCGCCCCAGGCACGTGCTTTCTCGTCTGGTGCCTGGAGCCGGCCCTGTATAGACACAGAACTGAAATAACCACCCCTAAAAGCTCTTAATGTGTTGTTAAACCTTTTACAGTGCTTAGATGGTTCATGCTTTATGAATAGATTATGTGGGCTCTCTGGATTTCATACTGTCTTGAAGAGTTTGGTAACAGTTTGTTTCTTCAATTAAATATAATGATCGCAGTGGCAGCAGGGTATGTAACTATACTATCCTGTTACAGAGAATCAGTTTGCGAAGACAGGAGAAGTTAGTTTTTAAATCTTTCTAACTGCTAGGAATTAACTTTCTCAATAGTGTATAAAGTTGTGAAAAAATCTGAATAGGAAAAGGAGGCTTTTTTTCTCATGTTTGAACACTAATTTTCCAGATTTTGCCGAATTCAATCTACACTTCTACAAATAAAAACTATGGTTAATCTCAGATTCACATAGCTGTATTTTCTGAAGATCTATAAATTCTGGGTAACTTTTTCAAAAGCACCTTAGTAATTTAAGAGCCTCAGGTCTTGATCCCAAAGAAGTCATTGGTGAAACTCCCATTGATTTCAATGAAGCAGGATCAAGCCCTATGTCACCTTTGAAAATTGAACTTTGACTCCTAAGTTATTTAGATGCTTTTGAAAATTTTGCTCTTAATTCAAACAGAAATGTGTTTGTGCTTTATTTAATACTCATTGGGCCAGGTTCATCCTTGATATAATTCCATTTATACTCATTGCACTTCCACCAGGAATGAACCATTCTTTTGTTTTTTGTTTCACAGAGTCCATTTTGGATGATTCTTTTATATACAAGGTATTTCAGAGAAGCGTTTCTTAAGTTAGGGAGACGTGGTTGGGGGAAAATAGTGACTATATGTTAGTAAGCCTTCTTGTGAGATGCCATTGTGTTGCTGCGGTGATATATCAATTTAGAAAGAATAACTAGTGCAGGGGTTCTCAAACTAGGGCTGGGGGTCGTGAGGTTATTACATGGGGGGTCGTGAGCTGTCAGCCTCCACCCCAAACCCTGCTTTGCCTCCAGCATTTATAATGGTGTTAAATACACCTCTACCCCGATATAACACGGCCCGATATGACATGAATTTGGATATAACACGGTAAAGCAGCGCTCTGGGGGGGGCGGGGCTGCGCACTCCGGCAGATCAAAGCAAGTTCTTTCACCTATAATGCAGTAAGATTTTTTGGCTCCCAAGGAGAGTGTTATATCGGGGTAGAGGTGTATATAAAAAAGTGTTTTTAATGTATAAGGGGGTCGCACTCAGAGGCTTGCTGTGTGAAAAGGGTCACCAGTACAAAAGTCTGAGAACCCCTGAACTAGTGGTTTATCCCAGTTGCAGTCGCTAAAGAAGAGAGATTTTTCTGGTAGTAGTAAGCAGCATTTGCATTTAAAATTATTTGTTATGCTTATTTCACTTTGTGTGTGTGTGTATGTATACATACACACACACGAACCCAGACATTGCATGAGAATGAGCTAAAATCTTCTTAACAATAATATTCTAACTATAAACCCATAATCATCAATTGATTTGTCGTCAAAGAAAAATGTATAGGTCTCTAATATAGTTGGATACAGCATTGTCATGGGGCCAATGGCTCTCCAGGAGAATTAGGTCCTAATTGGCCCATGAGGACTGTGTGGGCTACATCTGGGAGAAATCAGGTGTTCCAGGTGGTGACCCTTTAGCTAATTAGAACTGGAGCAGTTGAATTAGGAGGCTGCTAGAATAGTATAAAGAGGAGGTACCCTAGGGAAAAGGGAACTCTTTGCAGGCAAGCTCTGCTGTTGCTGCAGGAACCCACAGGAATTGTGGGAAACGTCCTGAAGGAAGGTTAGGATCAACAATCAGAGGCCCCTAGAGAGCCATCAGAGTCCCTGTGGGAAGGTCAGTAAGCTCCAGGAAGCAGGGGCTGATATCTGGCTGTAGAGCAGAGAGGCCTACAGTCTGAGTCTGCCTCCAGAGAAGGGAGTTGGAAAGCTGAAGAATATGCTGTAAAGTGAGAGACCCCCCCTGAGTGGGGCAAGTAACTGAGAAGTTAGTTCTTCAACAAGTAGTACCTGATCCAGAGACTGAATCCCAGTGTGAAAGGCAAGAGGGACTGCTGGCAATTTATTGATAAGAAGAGGCAAGGAGAAGAATAAGACTATGTCAAGGAAGAAACAGAAGCCTTGGGCTGTTTCTTTGTTGGTTTAGTGGATGTTGCTAGATAAAATCTCCCCCGAATAAAGGAATGATAGAGGCAAAGCCTGAGTTGAGACTGATTTATATGACAAAAAGGGGAGACTGAGGCATGACATGGTGTCAGGGCCTGTGACAAGGATAAATTAATCACAGACTTTTAAATAAAATATGAGCTCTTAGTATTACAAGAGTGAAACTTACATTTCATGAATTACATCTTCTCTCTGACTGTAATTAGAGTGGAAACATTTTATTTGTCTTAGGACAGCCCTAGAAACCACCCAGACAATAGACTTTGACAACTGTATTTACTTCATGATGGTGTTTGCAAAAACCTTTGCTTTTGAGTTGAAATGTAATCATGATCTCAAATGTGTTTAGCAGTTTTAATCTCCGTAGCCGCTACACAATTTCAAGTAGAATGAGATAATAAAACATTGTCATTATAATCATGAAAAGAAAAGGCAGATAGAGTCAAGAGGGAGCGTCAAACACATGCTTTGATAATTATCTAGTTTTCTCAATATTGTTTGCAATCTATGTATCTGATAACATAAAGTGCAATTGGCACAGTGGTGGGGAGCGCACTAGAAATGTAAAGACGCATCTCCTACCTTTTATATGATCCATAATAAGTATTCCAAGTTGCTGCTGTTTTTCATGGAATTTGGGTTAAACTCAAAATGTCTGAAGTCAATCCAGTAATTCAATTAGTAGTTCATACTTCTGATAGAAATTGTTACCTATTGAGAGAGTAATAAATTTGTTTCTATATTTTGTTTCCCAGTGTTCTGTTCTTCTATCTAGCATATCTATGTTCATGTTCAAAGAAAAATCCATAACAGACCCACTCAGATCCTCTATTTTTTTTTATTTAATTTCTCTTAAATGGAAGAGGGAGGGGGACGTAACCACTTTGGCTTGATATCTGTGTTAAACAAGTTGGCATGTGGGGATTTATAGAAATTGATGCTGAGTGATTCCTGGCATGGCAGAGAATCAAGCTTGAGTATTTAGAGTGCAGTAGAGTGTGCATTGAGACACTCAATGATGGTTTTTATTTCCTTAAAGAGAGATCTTTTGGTTGAAGCTCTCTAGAAATTATTTCCCTGATGTGTGGAATGAAAATTACATTTATGAAACCAAATCATTAAAAGTGCTACAAGTGCTCTTATTTAAATCATTTGAGTACCAGTGAGTTACTCCAATAATGCAGTGCTTTGTATCAGTGTTCCTTAGAAATTTTTCAGGAGAACAACATTTTCTCTATTAAAATGTTGCTACCAACTTGGTGTATCTACTGCATGTAATAGTTTCTATTCCATCAAATCATATTTGAGCTTAACTAATACATGGTTATCTTGCATACTCCTCCCCAACAAAAAAGTAAATCCTGTGAACCAAAACCAAATGATAATGCAACATAAGCGGCCCACACAATGAGCCTAATAATATTCGGAATGGTTCATGTTTAACTCACCCTTACAAAGTACTGTGGAAAGAAAGAATTACCGGTAACTTGTGGCTGGAATTCCACCAGTAAAGGCTGCCTGGGGTACATGCTAAGTCAGCACACCTTACTCACAACTACACACACACAGTACAGTTATCCTCCTTACCCCCAGTGAAAAGACCTCCCACTAACTCTGCTGTGCTGGTGGACTAGAACCTGCCAGTGTCTCCAAAAAATTGGACGGCCCGGGGCGTGTGTGTGTGGCCACTAGTGTAACCCAGAACTTAATCAAATGTGTCATCCACAGATGTCAGTGTCTTACAAAGATGAGTAGGCATTATCATCCCTATATTAGAGGGGCTGAGACTCCTGGCCAACAATAGAATGTTGATCTCCCAACTTCCTGGATCATGCCCTGTCCAGTAAAACACATTCTGCCCTTGGAAAGGTGTCCACAACTTCCAGTTAAATTTAAATTTATTCTTCATGTGGTAAATTTCTTTAGTTGCTTTTGAAGATTTTCTTTTACTTTAAATCTGGTGTCTGAGGTTTTTTAGCCTAGGCATTTTAATTGCTGTGGGTTTTTTTTATCCTTTCCACCTGATGTGTGTGATTTTTTTTATTATTATTATTTTTTTTTTATTTTCCTCCCGTCCCCCATCATTGTATCCTAGAATATGCTTATTGCTGTGAGACACTCTGTGGGAAGAGTGACGTTTGTTTTGTTCCATGGTTGGAGTTTATTGGACTAAAAGTCCTTGTCCACTTATCTTTTACAGTAATAAAATCCAACAGTGATTAATGCTTCTAGTACATCATGTCTCTTGACACCCTGACAACAATATAACTATTAGTACTTTAATAGCTGCTGGGCCAGAGCCTCAGCTGTTGTAAAACAGCCTAGCTCCATTGTTGGATCATTTACAGCAGCAGCAGATCTGCTCCATCACTTCTAACCACTGGATGCTAAATGCTGTTGTTCAGTTTTACTTCACATTCAAACGTTTGCAATTATAGTCTGATTTGAATTTAAGAAATATATTTTCTATTGAAAAATTAATTATAATTGGAAACTATGACCACACTTATATTTCTTCATTTCATTACCATAGTTCATGCTTTATGCTTTTTGTGAAACAGGCTCTGCAAATAATTAAGGTTCTTCTTAAATATTAGCACAATTTGAAACTGTCAATTTTTAGCAATCACTTTATATTCTATATGGGGAAAGTGTGTATGTGTGTGTACTATATATGGAAGAATTCTGTATGTCACTCTTTAACGGTTTTTAGTAGAGGTTGTCCCAGTTTAAAAACCCACATCTGGGTACTCCAAACCATGGTGTGTTAGAAATCCTTATCTGTAACTGAAAGTGATAATGGAATCTAAAAAGTTCCAACCCATGGAAACTGTCATTTTGCGGTTTTCAGTTTGGAAGACCTAATGACTCTTGTGCTTAGCAATACAAGCTTTTGTTCTGTAGGTCAGATCAGAGCCAAGCAATAAAAGCTCCCTGTTAGGAATTAAGCTTTTAATTATGTATTGCTTTTCCCACGTGCCCCCCAAAAAGTAGTAGATAGTGATACACATTCAGGATTGATGCCCCTCACACTAACTATACTTTCTGCTCACTCAGACACCTCTAGATCTACTTGCTGTACCATATGTATGGGAGTCTAATTGGATCTAATTTATGTGCCAAGGAAATGGAAGAAAGTGAAGGTTAAAGTAGTTTTGAAGGCAGCTTTTATTTATACCCTCTTACATCAGTTCAAAACATGTCTACATGGGGACCTTGTGGAAAGTTAAGATGAGTTAATTTAAGTGTGAAATAAAAATAGGTAAAAGCCTATTAAACCCTTATGTGGAAGTGCTCATTTGCTAATTAGGGGCCTTAGTTCACTGTAGCTTAATCCAGAGTTTTAGTTAACTTGTCTTAACTTTCCTGAGTGTCCCTGTGCAGACATGCCCTTCGATTCCCTTATATGTGGGTAGCATGGGGCTAAGTATGTGTAAGGGATTCTTATTTAATGTAAAGTGGTCTAATTTATACCACTTATGTATAACTTCGGAATATGAATATGGAAATCCACAACTATCACTAAATAACCTGCATCAATCTTAGCCTTGGTTTTCCATTGACTTAAGAAAGTATAAATGGAAGTGAGTTCTCCCTATCTGACATGGATTTAAAGGATTAGGTAAACCCAAGCAAATGAAAAGTTGTCTTTATCCCCTTCAGATAACCAGAATCTCTTTTCTGTAGTTAGTTTTTTTAAATCTGGCAAGTTGGCAAAGAGGAATGAAGTGCCAGTAACAGAGGGTTGAGTAGAAACCCCACAGGAAAGTTTTATACTATACTATAATACACGTATTAACAGTTTCGTTCAGTAAAGAACAACTCCCTAAGGAAACACTACAGAATGTTTCCTGAATCGTAACATTAGTGTAAATTGACAAGTGCCTGTGTAATCAGAGGAGTAGTGAGGGAGAGAAACAAATTTCCTTATAGGTTGGTATAAGAATTGAGTTATTGTATAGTAGCACAATAGTTGTTAAAAGGTGACAGTTGTAGGTCTGCATGTTTATCAGGCAGGTAAAGGACTCCCTGAATCTAGTAACTACCTTGGAACACATAAAGACTATACTAACTGGATTGTGCAAACTTCCTAAAACTAGGGATTAGAACAACCTCTCTAGTTCAAGTTCAATCATTTGGCCAACTTTTTTCTCTTTGAAAGCATCTTCAAGTACTGACATTCTGTCCACTTTCCTTGTACTGGGAGCCCATTTAGAGTCCTAGAAGTCTCCTTGGCTCCAATTTTGGCTATGACAATTGATTACTCTTTTGTAGTTGCCACAGGGTTTATGGTCCCATAGAATATATAAATAAAACTGAAATTGAGGTTATAAACTGTCATTCTTATTTACCTGTTCCCTCAGAAGAGGAGAATGATTCCTTCTTTATTACTTTTTAAACTACATTACTGTAACGGTTTTTCTTCATCATGTTAAATCCAAGGATCAGTTACACCAAGTCATCAGTCTATTAATGGATTAGTATCAGAACTACAGATGGATGAGTAATTGAATTTTTTTTGTTTGCCTAGAACACCAAAAATCAGGGAAAATCTTCAGTTCGATTCCAAAAATGTTCAGAACTTGTAAACAAATTTTAAAAGTCCATTTCAGACCAGCAAACAGTGTGCGTGTGTCCCTTTTATAACCATAAGCCCAATGTTTAGGGCACTTGCCTGGGATGTGAGAGGCCCAGGTTTGAATTCCCGCTCTGGAGTGGGGACTTAAACTATGATCTCTCCCTATCCTAGGTGAGTATCCTAACCACCAGGCTATCCTCTAGGGAGAATCTCTCTCAATCGCTCCCATTGAAGCTGTTCTACTTTGTATAACTACTTAAATACTCATTGGGCAAAAAGAGAGAGAATGAGAATGTCTCTATAGCCTGGTATTAAAAGGCACTCACCTGTGAATCCACATCTCCTATCTTCCAGGTGAGTGCTTTAATTACCAAAGTCTAGTCTACACTAGAAGCGCTACATCGGCACAGCTGACCGATGCAGCTGCGCCACTGTAGTGTGTCTGGTGAAGACACTTTATGCTGACAGAGAGCTCTCCTGTCAGCGTAATAAATCCACCTCTGCGAGAGGTGGTAGCTATGTCAGCAGGAGAAGCTCTCCTGCCAACGTAGTGCTGTCCACACCAGCACTTAGTTCGGTGTAACTTACGTTGCTTAGTGGGGTGGGGTGGCTTATTCAAACCCCTGAGCGACATAAGTTATACCAAAGTAAGTGTTAGTGTAGACCTTACCCAAGCTACAAAGTCATTCTTGAATTTGTGCTGTATTTGTAGCCCACCTAAACCAAGTAGTGTAGCAAATTCATAAGATTTCCGCCACAAAGTGATTGAGTTCTTTTGTTAATAAAGTGGAGCAGAGGCAGCAGAAAATGATAAATAATAAATCAATAAGTCAAAAAATGAATGAAAACATTTATAATAAAGATACACTAGCTAGGATTCCTATAGGCAAGTCTTACTAACACTGACCATTTTAAAGGGGATTTTACTGCACACTAATATTAACTTCAGAGAGTTCCAGAGGAACTGTTGCATCATGAATGCTGGGCAAGACTCTCAACACATCTTGACACTTTTTCTCCGCTCAGAATATAATGCCAATTTGAGATTAAAGTCATATTCACAAAAGGGTATTTGACAAGTTGTGGTTTTTTTGTGGACTACTCCAAAAGCTGAAACAAATCCTTTTCATTCATAATAATAAGCAGTTTGGTATAAAATAATCATCTCTTGAAAACAGAGTGGGTATAATTTCATTTAAACTATTCTAATACCAAAGTCCGAATGCAATTGCTGTTTTTCTGTTTCTTGGGGGGCACTCATTTAACTATATAATGATTTAATAAGATCATTGGATAGCATATGTTTATTTGCTGCTCAGCCCCAAACCTCAATAGAAATGTGTGGACTCAAAGTCTTCTATTCTCAAGACTATATTCTAAAAGCAGTCACATTTTAAAAATGGAAAAAGGCTTTCATAAAATTGTTACAAACCTACTCTTGGCAAGAATCACATCTATTCATTACAGCATAGCATCGCTTTTTTCATTAGAAAAATACCCTAAATAAATTTGTTTGCAATATATTTTATTTAATGTGGCTCTGGCAGAAAGAGTAATAAGGGTCACATATAGCCTCTTATCCTCACATAACCCAGCTGAGCACTGGCTTGATTGATTGGAAAACTGGTGGAGCCCAAAGTACAACCGGTATAGAAGAGCTCCATACTTTATTCATGGCCAGAATTCACAAGGTTGTTAAAGATGCAGGGGACTTCATGAACTTCCTGATTTCTGCATGGATCTGTCCCCATCTCTTTCTGCACTAGGAAAGTGGAGGTTACTGCTGAGCGGAGAGAGAGGGTCGGAACTAGATTCCAGATGTGCAGTGATTTTGTGGGGGAAGTGGAGCAGAGGTCCTTGTGACGGGTTGGATCACAGAAATCCCCTTGGGACTGCCACCTGATGTGCCTAGACTACCTCTGAGCCTGTTTTCCCTGCCAGTTTGGGACTCCAGTACCTTATCTTGTTTGAGCCAGACATGCTTTCCTGCTGCAAACACAGATCCAAGTCTGAACCCCACGTTCCCCACAAGCTGCAGGCTTAACTGAAAACAGCTTAAGAAGTGTTCCTGTCTCTAGCACTCAGATGCCCAGCTCTCAATGGGGTCCAAACACTGATAAAGAGATATCTCCCCCCCCCCCCGAGGAATTAATACATACTCTGGTTTAACTAATAAGTAAAAAGTGATTTAATTAAATATAAAAGTAAAATTTAAGTGATTCCAAGTAATAACAGACAGAACAATGTGAATTACCAAGCAAAATAAAACAAAACACATAAATCTAAGCCTAATACAGTGTAAAAAAAAAAAAACTAAATACAGGTAAATCTCACCCTCAGAGATATTCCAATAAGCCTCTTTTACAGACTAGCCTCCTTCTAGTCTGGGTCCAGCAATCACTCACACCCCTGTAGTTACTGTCCTTTGTTCCAGTTTCTTTCAGGTATCCTTTGGGGTGGAGAGGCTATCTCTTGAGCCAGCTGAAGACCAAAATGGAGGTGCTTTCCCAGGTGCATATATAGTCTCTCTCATGGGTGGAAACCCCTCTCTCCCTGTGTAGAATGTAGCTACAAAATGGAGTTTTGGAGTCACATGGGCAAGTCACATGTCCATGCATGACTCAGTTTTCTACATAATGTTCCTAGGAAAGCTCAGATGTGGACTGGAGTGTATCAAGGTTCATTGTTAGCCAAGTACTCCCAATTACTTGAATAACCCATTCAAACTATGACAGGTTTCAGAGTAGCAGCCGTGTTAGTCTGTATCCGCAAGAAGAACAGGAGTACTTGTGGCACCTTAGAGACTAACAAATTTGTTAGTCTCTAAGGTGCCACAAGTACTCCTGTTCTCCATTCAAACTATGTTGACTAAATCTGCCTTAGGTGCTTTCTACAGCAAACACTTTAAATACAAGCATAGAGCCAACACTCATAACTTCAGATATAAAAATGATACATGCATACAAATAGGATGAATACATGCAGAAGAACATAACCTTTGAAAAGATGTGTTACACGGCATATCTAGCATAAAATATATTCCAGTTATGTCATATGTACAGTCAAACATATTTCTATAAAGCATTATGGGGTGCAACATCGCAGTCCTCCTTTCCCATGTTTGTCCTGGAAGAGGTCATCCATCCTTGTGGTGTACTCCATGCCATAGGCACATTGGCTCTGTGAGAATAGTAGAACAATAAAAATATGATGGAATAATGATTTTTAAAGACCCAGCAATTTGTAGTGATGGGGGAGGGCAAGTGCTGCCAACTTTGAATGCTAGTCTCCATTTATTTTTGATTAACAAGCAGTGTAGTTGTTGTTGTTCTTGGCTTAAGCAAGAATGAAATGAAAAGGCTATATTTAAAAAAAAATCAGGTTGATATGATTTGACATTCAAGAAAATTTTCACTCTCATGTTTCTTGCACTTTTATACAATATTCTTAGCTCATTAACTAAGGGTTACTAAGGGTCTACACTATGAGGTAGAATTGTGATTCCCAGCTCATGTATACATATGATAACTCTCATCTGAGCTACTGCACTAAAAATAAGAATGTAGCCATGGCTGCAATGGCAGGGGTGGATGAGGCTAGCTGCCCTGAGTACAGAACTGCCTGAAACCTGTGGGTACCTACTTGGGGCAGGTAGCCTGTACTACTGCTGCTGCTGCCTATGCTACTGTGGCTACCCTACTATTTTTAGTGTGCTATCTCAGATAAGGACTAGGAGAAATAAGTGTACATAAGCTGGGAATTACACTTCTAGCTTGTAGTGTGACTGTAGACAGATAACTATTGAAGATTAACCCAAAGGCACTCAACTTCTCAAGTTTTTGATCTAAGCCCACATGTTAAATATACTGTTTATATAATGGTAAAATAAATACTATTACAATTTTAATGAAATATTAGAGCTGCACAAATTTTTAAAATTATTTGGGTTTCACTTCAAACTTGCCTGGTTTCAGGGCTGCATACAAAATTTACACCAGTAGATGTGTCATTTGAGATCTTTCAAAACTGAAAATTAAATATTTTGTTCTTTCACAAATTTCCACAAACCAACTTTCACCAATATTTCCGGTTTGCTGCAGAAGGCAACAAGGTTGGTATCATGGTTAAAGGGTTGGATGCACTTTAGATCTCCTTCAGATTCTCTTGAGTGCTCCCCTCTGGAGACAGGCCTGGCTTCAACAAATTCTCCCAAGAGAGGAACCCCACAGTCCAAATGCTCCTAGGTTGGATCTCTGTTCCTCTGTGTTGATCCAACAGGCTGAACTGACTCAAAAACAGCTTCTTCAAAGCAAAGCATTATTATTTATCCAAAGATATATAACACACAGAGCCAAGGATAACAGTACAAGCCTATAAACCCATTTTCCCCTTACCTAAATTTTAAATTAAATTTTTTTTAAATTTTTAAATTAAATTTTTTTTTTTATTGTTTTAATGGAGATATCCCATCTCCTAGAACTGGAAGGGACCTTGAAAGGTCATCGAGTCCAGCCCCCTGCCTTCACTAGCAGGACCAAGTACTGATTTTGCCCCAGTTCCCTAAGTGGCCCCCTCAAGGATTGAGCTCACAACCCTGGGTTTAGCAGGCCAATGCTCAAACCACTGAGCTATCCTTCCCCCCTGAATATTTCGTTGCAAGCTTTGCTAAGTTCCATTCAGCCCAGTTAGCTCCATCTCTGGATTGGGACATATACCCAGCTTGCTGCAGTTATGGTGTCTCTCTCTGTCAGACTCCTCTCCAACTGCTGCTGATAACCACTTAACCCGTCTTCCTTTTTTAGGCCCACGCTATTTTAATGCTTTAATATCCCTTTGATCCTCAGCTCAGGCCTAGGAGGAGTAAACCATTCAAGCTGGATAGAGCCAGGCATGGGCTTTCCCCCAGTTAATACTTCTTTCAAAATTCCCTTAGGGAGCCTTATCTCTTTCACTGTGTCACTTCTTGTTTATATGCTCACAGCCACATTTGATTTAACTATGCAGACAAGCAGGATAATATTAAACAGATAAACTGAGGCACAATTATATTTATAAAAAATAATGCACGTGATTTCCTCATTCTCCATAATAGATCTTCCATGACTTGATTAGATGAGCATACCTCCTGTGATGAAGAGGCAGTCAAGAGACTCCTTCCTTAGTGGTTTTTAAGTTATGGCTTGACAAAGCCCTGGCTGGGATTATTTAGTTGGGGATTGGTCCTGCTTTGAGCAGCGGGTTGGACTAGATGACCTCCTGAGGTCCCTTCCAACCCCGATATTCTATGATTCTATGATTCTTTGATGCTAGTTGTGGTTGGGTATTTACAGAAATGCTGCATTTACCTGAACTCTGTAATTCTACTTCCATAACTTCTTATTTTATTCAGTACATGTGTTCACAGAGAGTTACCCTTTGTGTAGATAGTGGATGGAATGAAAAGAAGGAGGGAAGTGATTTTGTTTTTTCTTCTCTTTGCAAAAATAAATTCCACAAGTAGTAATTCCATCTCTGAATGGAAAGCATTATGTAGTTAGATTGCGTAGGACAGATTTCCTTGTCTGTTCGGCTTCAGTCTCACAGAAATAGCACAAGAGACTTGATATGTTTTGATTTTTTGCTGTGTGTAGCTAGAACCAATTCCACCCTCTAAGTAAAAAGTATTATAATTGTATGTGTCAGACCAAGCCTAGATCATGAGGATTAGGAAGCACTCTACAAAAGGCCATGATCAGGGGCAGCTCTATGGTTTTTGCTGCCCGAAGCACGGCAGTCAGGCGGCTTTTGGCGGCGTGCCTGCGGGCGGTCCGCTGGTCATGCGGATTCGGCGGCATGCCTGCGGGAGGTCCACGAGTGCTGTGCCTTCAGCGTCCCCACCGCCGAATTACCACCAAAGCCGCGGGACCGGCGGACCTCCAGCAGGCATGCCGCCGAAGGCAGCCTGACTGCCGCCCTCACAGCGACCGGCAGGCCGCCCCCCGCGGCTTGCCGCCCCAGGTGCCTGCTGCGCTGGTGCCTGGAGCTGCCCCTGGCCATGATACAGCCATTGGCTTCCTAAATCACCATTGGTAGTCTGTGTATATTGGGTACTTATTCCTGTGAATAAGAGAGGCAGGATATCTGTATCCCAGAAGGGTTCTGCTGCTCAGTGCCAAAGCACCACATTATTCAGGATGCTCCTCAAAAGTTACTTTAACACTCTGATTCCATTTTGGGACTCCAACTTTTTCCTGTGACTTAAATATTCTACAGCTGTTGAAAATTTGATTTGTTCTTGTAGCTTTTGTGAATAGATTTTATCTGATTTTGAAATAAATGTTTCTCAGAAGAAAATTGCACTATGCTCTGTGACATTATTTTAACGTTCCTCGTTCATTATTCTTTAATATTTTGGATTTAATAGATAGCAAATAAAAGTTAAAGGCAACTTCTCAGACCCCTCATGAGGAAAATATCCAGATTAGAAGACCTTTTAATTAGTTGCATTTTATTATAGAGACTTAGAAACTATCCAAGATTATTGGTTTCTCTCCCCCCTCCCCAAAGAATTGCCATTTAAGCTTTACATATAATATTTCTTTGCTAATACAAATATTAACCTTTATTTACTACTGCTGGTATTATAACTGTGTAAAAATTACAAAAATAATCAATAAGATGTTTTGGGCCAAATTCATTCTTGTTGTAACTCCACCAACTTCTGTCGCTAAACTTAATTTCCCCAGAGTTACAGAAAGAATTAATTTGACCCAATGTATGTGTGTGTAATTGTTTTTTGGTGAACCAGTACATCATAAATGCTATCATTCTAAAACCAAAAAGCCATGAAAGGACATTAATATTAATTACTGGTGTTACAGCTAGTTTAACAAAAGTGTTATGGCTTGATTACATATGTCTAATGATTTTTTTTTTTTTTTTTTTTTTTTAGTTTTTGGATAAAGAAACATTGAGCAGAAAAACAAAGATATAGGGTCATAGCTATCCCTGCAGCTTGACACACTGACCTTTCCCATATTTGGACCTGAGCACTAATTCTGATTAGTTTAGCAAGCAAAAATTACTTAGGATGGATAGCATCATCCTATTTCATAGTAGGCATTTATACACATTGCAAAAGTAGTCTGCAATTAATTTTGATTGGCAGTATCTATTTAAAGGTGATGTGCCTGCCTTTAAAAGCAAGGGTGCTGTAGATCAAGATGAAGTTCTGTTCTGGAAAGGCTGTGCATTGTCTGCTAGCACTCTTATTTGTCTCACTTTCATTAGCATTAAAATCTATCTTTAAAAATAAAAGCAAATAACTAATCTAACAGAATATTGAGAAATGCTGAATGGATTTAGTAGTTTGTATATGGGATTTGTATAGGCCTGTGTTATAAAGGATGTTGGACTACATGATCACAATGGTGCCTTTTGATGTTATAATCTATGAATTTATAAATTACTTAGGCACAATACAGATTAGAGTTTCAAAGTAGGCTGCAGGCATTTGTTCATGCAGACCAGCATTTCTGTCTATAAATCAAGTAATTTAGTTAGCTACATAATGACATGATTTGCATGCACAAGTGTTGATGTGCAAATGTGTGGGGTTTTGTTTTTTAAGGAAAATGAGCTAGGCATGTGTATTTTCAAGTGTACCTTTGTGTATTCCTTTGATCTTTTGGGCCTTCCACTTGAGGCAAAACATGCATATATAGAGCTCCTTATATATGCATGAGAACAATGGTAAATGTGCATCCACGGATTAGACTTTGGCCTTCATAATTTGAGTATACTAGAAAAGCACCTCAGTTTGTGATGCGATCACTATTGGCAAGACTTCAGGAAAAACAAATAAAAAAAAAAGAAATAGTAATTCATGCCCCCGTTACTGATAAGCATTTATTTTCTTATGTTCCCAAAATTTTATATTTATATGTGTATGCATGCTTATGTAAATATATAATATGTGTGTGTGGCCTCAAGAATGCCTCATCTCAGACATTTTTGTTCCAAACTCCCAGCTATCTGAATAAATATTTCAGTTTTCCATAGAACATTAACAAAAGTAGTCAGGACTGAGTGTGGAGGGAATGCTCATTAAAAGCCAAATGCAATAATTATTTAAACATTGTAAAGTCAAATTTCTAATTTTCCGGATCTTTGTGCAATCTCTTTATTCTGCTTTTCTATGATTGTACTTCCACTGTGCACATACATCCATCAAAAGTTAGTGTAATTTAAATACACAAATTTAAATACTGAAAAAATGACTTCAATTTAAAATATGTATGTAAAAATAGAATTACAAAGACTTCACTATATGTGAGTCTTAAAAATACATTTTCCATACTGTAGGATAGTACTGATACTCTGCCTGTTTTTCATTTTTTGATTTGTAGTTAAGGAAGATTTTTACTTTCTACGGTAGCAAATGAATGATGCCTTATCACATTTTGCATGTTTACTGTTACTTAGTTTACATAATATATTTGCAATATAGTTATTTAAAAATAACACCAGAATGTAAAATAGGAGTCATTTTTGAAAGTCTACATTCTCATTAAACTACAAATTTTATGAAATATGCCAATTTTTAATTATAGCATTTAATGTGCCGAATGTATGATTTTCTAGTATGTATTACACAATTTACACAGGCATGATGTGTAATAAATAATAATTAGAACTTAATTTTGTATCTTAGTAATATGTAATTACATTCTAACATATTAAGGGAACATACTTAAGGCCCAATTATCATAATTTTATTAGGTGTAAGTGTAACTTAAGGAGTTGTTAGTTGTACTGACAACATATAAAGGTAGAAGGACTAATGTGCTACATGTGCAAACTAATCTAAGACTTAACATGAAAGATCAGAGATAAAAAATGAGAGAAACTGATATGGACAACAAAGAATATTGGATTGTGATAAGCATGAGGAAGAACATTACTTAAGTAAGAATTGTAGTGAAAGCACTTGATGAGAGAAGATAATATATCAATACTCTAATTTTCTATCACATACAAAATAGCACACCTATCATTTTAGTCAACATGACCTCTTAAACAGCATTTTAAAGGAAACTTTTTTATAGTGAAGTAATTTTTCTCAGAGAAGCACTTCACTGTAAAAGTGGAGATTCCACTGTAAGTGGAATTGTAGTTTTCACCTTGTAATGTATAGAAACATTTAGGACTTTTAGTCTACTTTACACAGAGTTTAGCTACAGCACATCTGAATTCACTAATAATGGATTTTTTTATATCAAGTAGCAGGGGGTAGCCGTGTTAGTCTGTAGCCACAAAAACAATGAGGAGTCCGGTGGCACCTTAAAGACTAACAGATTTATTTGAGCATAAGTTTTCGTGGGTAAAAAAAACACTTCTTCAGATGCAGGGCTCCATGCATCTGAAGAAGTAGGGTTTTTTTACCCACGAAAGCTTATGCCCAAATAAATCTGTTAGTCTTTAAGGTGCCACTGGACTCCTCATTGTTTTTGTGGATTTTTTTAGTAAACCAACAACTTTTGTGCATTTTTTTCCAATATACAGTTTTGGGATTTAAGCAAATACTTTTTTGTTTTACCCTGTGCATTTTCATGCCAGTGAATGTATACTGAATGTACCTAACTGTTTTAAGAAGGACAAAATTCTTTTTTTCTGTTTTTATACTAGATTTATTCATGAAGCCAACTTTTTATATTTGCAATGAAATTATGGAGATGCCTGATAGAAACTCTAGAGATATAGTTATTTTCTAAAAATCCTGTTTTTCTCTACAGGTAGGTGTCCAATTGGTGTGAAGTTTCATACAGAGTTAATGTTTATACCCTTTATCTTTTTGTTTTGTTTCTCTTCAAAATTTTTAATAGAGAATCTTTGAATTTGGACTCTGGCTGAAGCTTTTCTTTGGCAGTCGTACTTTCCGTTATCAACTGATACCTCTTGACAAACATTGTCAACACAATTGGTAGAGGTGGATCCTCAGTAGAACTCATGCAATGGATAGGTTAATGTTGGATTTAGGGTCATTTTTAGTTGTCCTTCATGTTATAACTGAAAGTTTATGCACAATGCACACAACCCCTGCCCCCAGTGGAAGCCAGGAGTGCATTAGCCTGATGGACAGGGATCAGATGTACGTAAGTCTGATTGATGTTAATGGAGGCCCAATGCACGCAAGCCAGATTAATGCGTCTCAGAGTGCACACAACAGTCTCTGTCAGGTGCTACACTGTTCTGTCAGATTTTATATTTTATAACAGAAGCCTTTATACAGCTTCTCGCATATGAGGGTGATGTGCAGCTGCTCTTGAATAAATTATTTTCCATCAGCCACTTTTTTACACTTCTCCCTCAGTCCATCTTTTTCTTTCACAGCTATCACCAAGCATTAAAAACAAAGGAAATTAGTAAACGAAAAGCCTTGGTTGGAAGCCATTAGGGTTGCGCTACACACAACATATCTGACAGAAAAATGTACAAGCAAGGAAATTAAAAGTTCAGCCACCTAAGGGTACATGCACTCTCCTCCTCCTCCCATAGACACAAGTCTGACCATCAGCACTACCATTAACATACAGCACAGACTGCTCACCCCAGCCTTAACTTGAGGGATGCCAACTTTTTATCCACTCTGTGTAACCACCCTTCTGCACAAAAACCCTTTCTTAGCACAACCAACTAATATACCAAACATCCACTACTACTGTTGGGGGAAAATATATCCTGATAAAAGTTTGTGCAGAAGGGCAAAAGAGGGATAATAACTAACTACTTCATAACAAATAGATTGTGTATTAATTATATTGGTGCTTTTGCTCATATTTCCATTCTACAGCAATAAAAACATTTTAAAATTTGTTGTATTTTTATTTTTCATTGCTTAAAAAAGAAAAAGTTGATCTTGCTAGTTAGCATATATATTAACTTAACTAGGTTTTATTAGAAATCCCACACTTTTACCATACCATTTTTCCATTTAACTTAGTGTCTTGCTTCTAGAGGATGGTGAAAAACTTCCATAATGCACCTAATCCAATAGCTCCCAAACTGGCGTCTATACGGAGCGCTTGCTGGTGGTCTGTGGTAAGGTGGCTGATCACATGGTACTGACTTGTCATCCCTTTTTTTCTACTTGCTGTAAAAGACAGCTAAAATATTTACTTTCTATCTTGGTTACAGGGTGGGCTGCAATTTAGACCTCTTTCAGACCCTCTTGACTGCACTCTCAGGTGACAGGCCTAGCTTCCTCCACCTTTCTCAAAGGTAAAACTGTGCGGTCCAACAACTCTTAGACTGGATCTCTGGGTTGCAGCCACCCTGTTTCCCAACTGTGTTAGCACAACAAGCCCATAATGTTTGGGACCTGTAAATCCTTTACCTCTGGGAACCTGTGACCAGTAGCTGATTAAAGTGACTCAAAAACAGCTTCCTCAAAATAAAGCATTATTAATTCACTCAAAGGCATATAGCATGCAGAGAAACCTGTTAAAACAATAAAACCTTATACTCCTATTTCCTCTTGTCTAAACCATAATCTTTCTTTGCAAGTTTTGAGAAGTTCTATTCAGCCCAGTTATCACCATCTCTGGGGTGGGAGAAACAGACTGTGTTGCAGCAGCATTTTCTCCATCTCTGTTAGAAAGCCACATACAGCAGCTACTGCCAAACCATCTACCCCTTCCTTTCTACCTGCCTTCTTTACGGTTTTAGTATCTCTTTGGATCCAGGTATAGCCTGGGAAGAGTAAATGTCACCAGCCCAGTTGGAGACAGGCCGCAGATATTTCCCAATTAATATCTTTCTCCATTGTTTCTGCAAGGACCCTTGGCATTCTCTATCATAGTACTGTATCTTTGTGATAGTTTCCTCTTTACAGCCTCCTTTGATTTAATGCTATGCAGTCAGTCACACAGGTAAACTCTGATGCACATGATATTTATATTAAAAAAAAGACAGATGTTTCCCTCAGTCTCCACATGTTCCATGTAATGAGTCAGTGAATCATTGTAGTTGACATAGGTAAATCATTTTATTGCCAATGGGAAGGAAAGTGATCTCTACAACCACAAATGGAGAAGGGAAAAGGTCCATCAGACTGGCTTTTTTTATTAAGATGTGGTTCTTGCTATGAAAAAAATTAGAAACTCTTGACCTAACCAATTGCCCAGTGCTGTATGTGAGGTGTGGGGAAGCTTCCTGTCTCCTGCAGGTGATCGCTCTAAAAGCTGAGAATTTCTCTTTTTCCAGATCTGCTTTTCTTGCACTTTAAATTCATCAACTGCCCCTTAGTTCATATATGTGTAGTAAGGGTCAAATGAAGGCTTGTTCCGTTTTTACTATAGTCTGTGATTTTGACACACTCAATCAAGTGATTTCTAATATTTTTCTCTAGACTAAATATTCAGTCTTTAAAAATTCTCAAGGCACGTTAATCCCTCCATATGTTTAACAATTTTAAAAGGGAAAAGGGAAGGAGGGAAAGAGGTTTTGTTGACCTCATTCAAGAGTTAGCCAGATACTCATGATTCTTTTTAAAGGGGAATTATGTTCTTTTGAACTCAGACAAGCCAGAAGGCACCAGAGATATATTTAAAGCCCAGTTCCTAATCATTTTTTCTAATGTACATTTTTTATGTGAGCTGTCCACATACCCACAATGAATGCATATGCAATGCATGTCTGTCTTATCCATAAGGCTAGTCTTCATTCCAAGGAATTTTTAATGTATTTTTTGTCTATAGCTGTTTGGAATAAGCTTTCTTGCATTTGGAAAACAAGAGTTTTATCATATAAATTCATATATTAATTCCAACAATTCACTATAGAAGCAGTCAGTTCTATGGAAATTAATCCCATTTCATTTTAATCAATGGTGTTTTTAATTAAATCATTGCACACCTGTATATTTTGTTTAGATTTATTTAAATGCTCATTAAAATGCTGAAATCAAACATTTCCTCAGTCTGAATTTTTAAGATAAACAATCCAAACCAAATATATTCTAGTAAGAAAACAATTTTCTCACCACAGTGTAAGCACATTTCAACCAATGCTGCACAATGGAGAAAGAACTCACCTTGACTTTCAGATTCCAGGGTGATTTTACAGAGCTGCAGAAGAACCGTATTTTACTTGTAAATGGATAAAACATTATATTGAATCAATGAGAGATGATGGTGTCATTTTAACTGAAATTTTTCATAATGTAACCACAGTTCAAGATATTCTTCTCTTTCTCTTTTTTTTTCTTGTTCTCTTTCTCTTTCTCCTTTTTCTTTTTCTTTTTTAATTTTACGTCCATTTTAGCATATCATTTAACAGCCTCCAGAATCTGAAGGTTGTTTGTTGCTTTTTCCATATTGGAAAGTTCAATTAAGTTAGATAGAAATGTGTTTCTAGCTCATGTGCCTGGGGTGCCCATGAGACAAGCTGTCACCAATATGATAGAAATGCTTCCCACCTTGTTTTAGTCTATTATTGCAAACTCTCTTCTGGTTAGTCCTAATATGCAGCTACTGTTTGTATATTAGCAGCATCAGCAGCTTTGACTGTAAGTGCTTTTGAAAGTGACCTGACTCTAGGGAAAATACAGTTTTAACAGAAGTGGGTACTTTTTTCATTAAAAAAGATATAGCTTGATCAAACCATGAACCAGGATTTTAAGATTTCAAAACTATGAAAACCGCTTATTTAAAAAACAAACAAAATTGCTTGTCCAGTTATACCGAAAGGACAGGAGACACTTGGTATGAATTTAATCAGGCCGCAACTTTATTATTAGATGTCTGAGGCTAGCTGGCAGTGCAGGCAACTCCATGTTCATTCAGATAATTACCCAGGGCTTCCACCAGCCCACCTTTCCATTCAGGTCTCCCAGCCAACCCATGGGTTGGACCTTACCATCCATCCCCCCTCGTAGGAGGGTTAAGGTGGGTTATAAGAAAGGGGGGTTGGCTCCCTGCCGTACCAATCATAGAAGCTCCGACCTCCTCCACCCCCACTTCCATTCCTTTATCCAGCACCTCCTTTTTAAGTTCTTTACCAGTTCTTTTATTTGATCACTAGATTCGTTCCTTATAGAGTACCTGCACTGGACATCTGCCCCACACTTACAAAATGAGTTGTGACATATGGCCTAACCTCCTTTCCTCTTCACCATAATAGGTCTTCACTGACACCTGCTGTGGGGAAGGTGAAAACCCCCCACTCTACGTAGGCCAATATGGGGGTGAAGGAAAAATTCTTTCCCAGCACCCCTAAAAGTAGTGACTAGCACAATGCCTGCAGCAGGTCCTAACCAAACATGATATTCACCACCTTGACAGAAGGGAGGACAAGTGCTCCCTTGCTTGCTGCCTGGATAAAGGACTTCTAATGCTCAGGGTTGCGCCTTTTAAACTTTCCGCCGTGTGTTCCCAGGGGATGAACCGTCATCTCCAAGCTGATCCCCCACCCACCCATTTTACAGCAGTTTCTGATCTCCTTCCCCCAATAAAGCACTTCCTCTGGCAAGCCCGGATGATGTTCTCTCCTCCCCCCACACACACTTCAGGTGCGGTGCAGACAATCTGTGGAAACTGAAATCTTCCTGAGCTCCATCATTATTTTTAAATATCCTGCTTTTAGCTGAAGCTATTGTTATGCAAAAGAGGTGGAGAATAACTAGACCCTTTTTAGTGCATATGCTATATCTGTATTACAAACTTTGGTTGACATAAGTTGTTGGCATAAAGCCATTGCAGTTAGTATATCGCTTATGCATATACTCCTCGTGTCAGTGCTGCGTGCACTCACCAGGAGTGCTTGTCAATGCACAGTGTGGTGCACCATAGGTAGATATCCCAGTGTGCAATTTTCCATCATCCAATGCACTTGGGAAATTTTAGCAATGCGTGTGGAGCAGAAATGAGCGGCACAGGTGTGACTAGGAGCAATGGGCCAAGTTCTCATAGTGTAATTTTCTCCATCCTATAATGCGATCCATATCCCTTAATTTTTGTGCCTTTTAAAAAAAATACCACAAAACTTCTTGCTGCTGGCCATTGCAAACACAGACTGAAGAAGCAGAGCCACAGAACTGCAGCAGTGGGGGACATGATGATTTTGTGAAGGACACATTGCTGTGGGATATAGTAAAAAACAATTCAAGGTTGGTGGCATTCATGGAGCAGCTGCAGACAGTGGAGAGCCACTTCTGGGCCCGAGAAATCAGCACTGACTGGAGGGATCGCATTGTAATGCAGCTGTGGGACCATGAGCAGTGGCTGCAGAACTTTCAGATGCAGAAGGCCACAGTCCTAAGATCTGTGTGGCAAGCTTGCCCTAACCTTCCAGCGCAGGGACACCAAAATGAAAACTTCACTGAGAGTGGAGAAACAAGTGGTGATCACTCTGTGGAAGCTTGCAGCACAGGATTGCTACCAGTCAGAGGGAAATCATTTTGGCATTGGAAAATCCACTGTGAGGGTCATTGTCATGCCAGTGTTCAGGGCCATTAATTGACTCTTGACACACAGGACTGTGACTCATGGTAATGTGCAGGACATATTGGATGGATTTGCAACAATGGGGTTCCTGAACTACAGTGGGGTGATAGACAGTATACATATCCCTGTTTTGGCACCAGCCTGCCTTGCCACAGAGTACATCAAAAGACAGGGCTATTTTTCTATGGTTATGAAACCACTGGTGGATCACCAGGGATTCTTTGCTGACTTCATTTTTGGCTGGTCAGGGAAGCTGCATGATTCTCACGTCTTTAAGAACGCAGGACTGTTCAGGAAGCGGCAGTCAGGGACATTTCTTTCCCAACCAGCCGGTTACAACTGGCAATGTCAAAATACCAGTAGTGATCCTGGGGGACCAAGCCAACTATTGCTGCCCTAGCTCATGAAGCAGTACGCTGGCCACGTCAACAGCACCAAGGAAAGACTCATTTACTAGCTCAGCCAATGCAGAATTACTGTTGAATGCCCTTTTGATAGATTAAAGGGACACTGGCATTGTTTACTCATAAGATCGGATCTGGGTGAGAAAAGTATCCACCTAGTTATAGCTGCCTATTGTGTTCTGTATAATATCTGTGAGGCAAAGGCAGAAAAGTTGCTGCCAGGGTGGAGGTGGAATGGCTGTCTGCTGGGTTCAAACTGCCAGACATAAGGGGTATTAGAAGAGCTCTACATGAAGCCATGTGGCTGAGGGAGGCCTTGAAAGAGCACTCTAATAGTCAGCCATAGTAATATGGTATGGCATAATGTACTCTACCTGGTCTCGAAATTTGGGGGGCTGTTAGGAATTGCGTGGAGCTTGGAGTACATTTATGAATATAACATGGTCTGTTCATGCACCAATTATTTCTGTGATGCTTTCTCTACGTTTATACTTACGCTGTGTTTGTCACTGATCCTATGAGTTCTGCCACCCTGAACAATAACAAATAGTGGGCGCTTTCAGTAGTGCTAGGCATTCTGCTGCATATGTTGCGTAGGAATAAAGATGAACTATTTACCAAAAAAGTAAATGTTTATTGCATAATAAAATCAGTGCAAAATCCAATCTGCAATTAAAAAAAATAAATACAATAAAAACTTCTGAAACAAATTAATGGAACTTAAAAAGGGGCAAGAATATTAGTGTCTCTTTCAGTGATAGGGGTAGGAATGCAGCCCCAATGCCATGTGGAATATTGGGGGTTTGGTAGGTGCTAAAATGGAGTTCTCCATTGATTGCAAAGGGAGACAAGCCGATGATTGTTGAATCTATAGTTCAACAAGATTCTGCAGTCATTTGTGTTTGCTGCCGGAAAAGCCATATTATGTCCTAGTGCATCTTCCTCTCTGACTCCTGGGTCTTTCTCCTGTCTGCTATTTCCCCCTCCATACTGTCTGCAATATTAACCCTCCAGGCCCTCTGTTCACAGTCCAATGCGGCACTGGCTTGCAGGATCTCTGTGAACTCTCCCATATCCTCTTCTTTCTCTTCACTGGGGTCAGGAATTTGATGGGTGTGGAGGGGGGACTCCGCAAGGTCACAGTGGCACTAGTGACAAATAAAACACAGAGATATTGTGTGTATAGTCACAACAGAAGGCAAAAGGTAAGTTTCAGAACTCCATTCTCTTGCTCTCCTAAAGTTTTAAGCAAGGCATGTTGATTGACACTTCAACCTTGGAGAGCTTGTGTGCAGCACTGGTCTATACCCCCAACCATGGTGAGTATGGCCCAGCAGAGGCACCAAGGGGGGGGGGGGGAAACAAGGAGGGAATTGTTCAGTTGTGTGAAACAATGCAATTTCAGCCCCTATTTCCATGCAGGGCAATGGCACTGTTTTCCATAGGCAGTGGTGATTTTTGCTGATATCTTGTTCCTGAAGGTAAAAATGGCACAGAGAGCACAGCAGCTGCTGGTATTCCAAAGCTACTAGCTGTGCTTCTAGCCTGTTTACTGCAATGGTACCTGCCAAAGTCATCACAGACTGGCATGGGAAAGTGCCCATAGAGGAAGGAATAATGCAGCCATCCCTAGAAACCTTCAGAGAGGATTGCATGACAGTTTCATGGAGATCTCTCAGGATTCAAGGGACTTCCCTGTGTACATAAACTACTTTGCATGCCTCTTCCCCCATAGTTCTACAGGGGAATGAAAAGCAAATGACAATTCTATCTCTGTTGTACCACTACCTCTTCCAGTACAAGTAAATTAATGAAAAGTTAATATCTGTGTCCTGCTACGTTGGGGTCAGGAACCATCTGAACATTTAAACATTGAAATGGGAAGTGCATTCATAAACTTACCCAAGGTTCCTTCCCCTGCATTGGGGTTGTCCATGCTCAACTGGCTAGACAGTGGTGGAGTCTCAAACAGATCCTGGTTTGCGGCATAGCCGGATCTCTTGGTCTCCCATCTTCCTCCTCTTTGCTGTTCATGTCAGGCTCCTTGGAGGTATCCGTGGTGCTGTGCAGGGTAGGGTCTTTGCCAAAAGTATGATGTGTAGCTTATTGTAAGAGCGGCAGTTCTGTGGCTGGGCTCCAGATTGACTGTTAGCTTACCTGGCCTTCTGGTATGCTTGCCACAGTTCCTGTGCTTTCAAGAAATGCTACTTCTGATCCCTAACATATCTCTTCACCTGCATCCTTTGTGCGGTCTGCATTTCCATGACTGCTCCATAGCTGTGTCTGCAGAGCCTCTTCTTCCCGCAGGTCCTAGAGATCTAATATCTCCTGTCTGCTCCAAGCAGGAGCCCATCTGGAGTGTGCAATTGCCATGGTTGGTTGGGTTGCACACAACAAGGGTGTACTTGCAGGATGTGCAATTAGGAAAAGGCATTTCACAAATATTCAGGGTTTTTAAAGGTGGGGTGACTTCCAGCCTCCATAATTCCTGGGCAGTGTACATATTTGTGACCAGAGTGGACAGTGTCTGGCATTGTGGGACAGCTGTTGGAAGAGTGTTAGGGTTGACATACGGTCATGCTGGGTCTACACTCGCACTGCGTTGACCACAGTAGATCGGACATGACTCAGCTATTTGGAGAAGTGGTGTTTTTGCCTCACTGTAATGGGGAGATTACATCGGTGAGAGACACATTTGATTGTAAACACATGCACAACTAGGTTGGCACAAGGGGATTTATGTCAATTTTGTTGGGTAGACCAGGCCACAGTAGACAATCTCACATTGTGAATATTATTGTGACTGTTATATTTCCCAGTGGGCACACACTCCCTAATGAATTCTTGCAATGAAATGACTGGCTGCAATAAGTCCTTTTCCTGTGTGACTACTGCAGACTCCATTAGTGCATTTCATTTGTGACTGTCACGGTTAAATCTCAGACCAGAATTTTCTGCTTGTGTTGAACTGATATTATCCTCTTCATGTCCCGCTTGAACCATGTAGCTCCTATCTACAAATCCATCCCTTCATTTACTAAATCAAGTTCCCTTCATCCACTGTGCCAGGATTTCAGCTTCACCACTCCCATCATTTCCTTCTCCTTTGCTCCCTATGCCTGGAATAACAGCTCTCTCCCAATGTTCTGGGCTCCTCTTCTTTAGATTTAAATCCCTCTGGAAAACATGTTTTCTAAGAGGCGCACAAAGGCTAATCCATGTCAACATTACCATTATAAATGCCAACGCAGATGTCCCCTCCCCAATATAAATGTTTTTAAAATGTTGACAACATTCTGCTGCCACTGTCCTCTGGGCCACCCAATGTATGTTTGCCTAATCTTTTTCTTTTAGATTTATAGCCTGCAGATGGATACATCTGTGTGCATCTGGGTGATGAATTGGGAAGACGTAGCCCTTACGTTATAAGGTCCCCAGAAAAGTGACTGTTTTTGTTTTTCTTAAATGCTGTTAATTGGTGCTTCCCTGGAAACTGGCTTTGAGAGTTTTTGGAGGTTTGACTGAGCCATTGGGCTGGATTCTAAACATACACTGACAAAATCCATTTAAGTCGAAGTAGCAAAGTCAACTGATTGTGGATCTTGTAAACCTAGACCGTCCTCCCCCAAAGTTCACAGTGTGTCAGAGATGCATATGTGTTTTTTCTGAGCTGGTTAACCCATCCATAGGTCTGGCTTATCACCTATCAAAAAAAGCAATGGCTTGCTTTACCAGCACACACATCCTCACTTCAGCCTATAAATATAGGGCCTGTGTATAGAGTATTGATGTTCCCATTTAGTAGATCCCTGGTATCCTTGTTTTGCCTGAATTTTTGACAGATGCTGCATTTTTAACCTTTCCATGTCCCTAATACAGTTTATCAAGTAATTTATCAAGTTTATTGATTCTCTCAAATAATCCATACTACAAAAGAAAGATGACTCAATTTCACTTAATAGCTGTTCACAAACCACCTGTTGATGAATAAATTCTGTTAGCATCCTAATAGGGTTATATTGTATTTCTAGGATTCATAGTTAGACTAGAAAATCCCATTATTAGTCTTGTGATTAAAAATATTGCTCTACAGAATAAGATTTCCCAATTGAAAGTCAAAGGATGTGCATGCTTACAATTAAGTGCTTACTTTTTAAAACATTGTTTGGGTTTGTTTTTTTTTGGCAGTTTGGGGGGGGGGGATAAAGCATAAAAGGACATTTAGTAAAAACACTTCAATGGATTAGATCAGTTCAGAACTATATTGATAGTCTTCCACAATGTATCCCTGTTTCATAGAGCGAGTTATTCATAATGTAAATGTAAGAGAGATCTGAAAATGGTCCAACTATGCCACTAAATTCCTATATGAGCATTGCAGGTCACTTAATCTCGGTGCACCTCAGTTAGCCATCTGTAAAATGGGGATAATAATACTTCCCTATATTTAAAGGGGTTTGTGAGGGCAGATCCTCAGGTAGTGTAAAGCAGTGTAGCCCCATTAACTTTGCTCTTTAGCACTTGAGGATCCCTCTCATTAATATCTGTGAGGCTACAAGATATTATGGTGATAAAAGTCACATAAGGATATAGTATTTCCTGAAAAACAGAGTCTATAAGTGGACTAAAGAAAACCACAAATTCTTAGTAGTTTTTGCTTGCATAAATGTGTTAAGCCTGGCCACGGCATTGACGTGTATATATATATATATATATATATATATCACCCAACAGAAATAGAAAAACGTATCCAAACAGAATGATGTATATTCTTTACTTAGGTTGTTTTAAAACCTCTTCTGATTTTAATGCACAAAAGTCACCAATCCCCTCAACACATTTGATTGTTATTATTACTTTTAAAATGCTATAAGTACAAAAATGTTTCTGAAATTATAACATTTTATGTTAATCAATAAACATGTTTTTTTTTTTAAATTACAGAACTAATCTTTCTTGGGCTGAGCATTCATATGGAAAACCTAAGTCCAGGGGGAGCCTTGATGCCAAAATTATAAACCACTGCAAATAGGATGTATAATGAAAATGAAATCTAGACAAGATTGTCACTGATAGTAGCACTGCTGAATGCCACTACAATACATTACATCATATAAAATTCAGCCATACAAGATAGAAACTAAAGAAATATATTTCCATTAGGAGTAGAACCAAGCAAATAACTTGTTGCCTGCTATTTTACAAATCAATGGTGCAGTTCACCTTTAACCTGGAGAGTATAGGGGAAATAAATTACAAATTGTGCTATTTCCAATGCAGACAGTTGATAATCATGATACAACTGACTTCTTAATGTTTTATAGATGTACCATAAATGGAAGATTCTTGTAAATCAATATCCATGCCAGCCATGAGTTCAAAGAATATGTGTGATGCTGGTGTATTTGTTGCTCACTGAAATGGACAGTCTCCCTGTTATGAGAGGCAAGCTAAAAGAGAACTTCTTATTTTTTCATGCTTTGGAAAAATTAGACTGTGATTGGTTGTGTACAGACTTGTGTAACTTTCTAACAACAAATATTAAACTCACTCCTAAGCTAAAGGTTTGCAAATAAATTAAATTTTAATGGGAATTGGACATCGAAATCCCTTATGCGGCTTTGAAAATTTCACTTGTAAAGTTTATAATCATGCCAATGTTTCAGACAATAGAAAGTGAAGTGATGCATATTCTATTCTGTTCTGTTGAACAACAACAAATAATATGCAGGACAGGGTAATGTAGTTAATATATTAAAGTATTTATGTAGTAGAAGACAACAGCAATGCAACAAATGTATTTTCTGCCTTATATCAAAACTAAAAGCAGGCAGGGGAGAGAGAAAGGGAGATCAATCAGATGTCACTACTAAAGCTTTAGCTAACATAACTTTTAAAACACACCACCTTTTCCCCAATCTAGACTAGACCTAATGGTGTGCATCTGAATGAGGTCCTGTGGAAAAAAGAGCATGTGGTCATGTACATGTAAAGATTGTACCATAACGTATATGCACAACGGGCAGAATTATGGGTGTAAAGGCAACCATAATTCTGGGATTTCCAAACTTTTGAGGGCTTTGCTTTGCAGTTTTACTGTTGTTAGATTTTTTTTTTTTTTAGGTATGGAACAAACACAAACTACATATATGGTGATGATAGTCATGTGATGGATTTATTCACATACCCTTGATGGCCACAACTCCACCCTGTCCAATGATCCATTTCCCTCAAGACTATTTCTAACATCACAGATCTTGAAGCAAATGCAAACACACAAAAAGCCTACTACAAAAATGTTTCCCACTTTCCCCAAATTTAAAATAATACTGGATTGAGGCCTATTACTGATTCACTGCTACCTCATTGACAGATTCAGCGTCTAATATCTTGTCACATTTATGCTTTTGGAAAGGGGAGATTCTCAGCTTTCCCATCAGGGCTGGCTCCAGCATTTCTGCCACCCCAAGCAAAAAAAAAAAAAAAAAAAGCCGCGATCGGCGGCGGCAGTTCGGCGGCAGGTCCTTTGCTCCTAGAGGGAGTGAGGGACCTGCCGCCCCTGAATTGCCACAGGTGCCGCCCCTCTCCCTTGGCTGCCCCAAGCACCTGCTTGTTAAGCTGGTGCCTGGAGCCAGCCCTGTTTCCCATGGAACCCAACATTTTCTTATGCCACTTATTTATAAATAAGACTACCTTAGATAATTTGTAGAGGTTTTTAAAATTAATTATGGTTTTCTGTTCCTTTAACAATTGGATACATAACACTAAAATAATTTGGCTTTACTGATGGAGGGATACAAAAAGTGGCGTAAATTTTAAAACATTTTAAATAAATGCTTTTGATGTTTGAACTATATGGCCCATAAAGCACATTCAATGGTGCAGTGCTGTATAAAGGTTTTACTGACATTTATTTGGTGTGGTCTGCGTATCATTCATGGCTTCACCAACATCAGGCAATATAACCAACCCAAACTCATGCCAATAAAACCTTTATATCATAATACACTAGTATGTGTTCTCTATTAATCACCTGTAAAAGAAACACAATGGGAAAATATACATTTACATTGTTTCAATGCTAGGTAAATAGCTACTGTCATTCATTCATTTAAAATGCCCTGTATTATAGCAGTTGTCAGCCCATTTTGTCCAAGACTTACTGGTACTTTAAAATAAAGGAGGAAAAAATATTGCCATTAGAACACTACCTTCGCCATCTTCAAAATAAATATCATTTTTCTCAATGGCAAAATGGCTGGACTTTGTTTTAAAGAAACAAATGAATGCTATATATAAATATGCCTCACAAATTACTTAAATATACATTTGTTTTGCTGCTGTTCTATTGATCTAATATTTCTTTTGAACTGAAGGACTAATGAATCAAGATTAGATGTGCCTCAAAGTGAAAGAACAAATTTAAAAAACATTTTCTTGTCATTCATACAAAATTTTAACCGAAATACCATATTTTATGAAGTAATTTGAATGTTGGCATTAAACTTTTCCAACTAATCAGTTTAGAAGCTGAGATTATTTATCTGTATAGCACAAACTGTGTGCTAAGCATGTTACAGACCAATATAAAGATAAGGGAATAAATCCTGGTTTCATTATATTCAATGGCAAAACTCTCATTGTGTTTAGGAGGGACAGGATTTCAGCTAAGATCCCTGTTCAAAGACGTTACAGTCTAGATAGAAAATGTACAAATATTGAAAGAGGCATGTACAGCAACAAAAATAGCATGAACAAACAATGAAGCTGACTATTCATGAGGTGGTGTCAAATGTGCAAAGTAAATAAATAGGAAAAGTTGTGGGAAAACTTTTATTTTCTTATAAGCAGTTTTACTAATATTAGGTGTTACTAGTAGAACTGGTTGTAAATTTTTCATCAAAATGTTCTTTCAGTGGAAAATGCTGTTTGTGTCAAAATGGAAATGTTTGGAGAAAAGTGTATATTTTGACAAATATTCCCACAGGAAAAAATATTTTGAAATAAAAAAATTGGGAAAAATTTTACATCAGGGAATTCTGAAATTGTTTCAAATATTATGTTTTAAAATATTTTTTACATTTTCTTGTTAGTATTACTACTGATATAATGACAATAGTTGAAATATTCTATTTTATTTTATTCTTAAAATCATTAAGGCAGCTGCTATTTAGTACTGACTGAAACATTTTCTTTTCTTTTCTAGATCCAAGTGTCTCTTGTTTGTGTTGTAATGAAACAGTTTGACATGTCTCTGTCTCTCTTTCTCCAGTTTATTAGCAACTTGTTTAAACTGCTTTTCCCCAGGTGTTGATCCTATAATTGCACTCCTCATTTTCCATGGTCTAACTTGGCAAGGATTGACCTAATAAACTACTTTGTGGAGCAGTTCGTTCTGGATTTCATTTTAACTAATGGCTTATTGAGATCAATTTACAGAACAGTAATATTTCCTACTGTATTTGAATAAGCAGGGCCGCCCAGAGGATTCAGGGGGCCTGGGGCAAAGCAATTTCGGGGGCCTCTTCCATAAAAAAAAAGTTGCAATACTATAGAATACTATATTCTCGTGGGAGCCCCTGCGGGGCCTGGGGCAAATTGCTCCACTTGCCCCCTCCCCTGGGCGGCCCTGTGAATAAGTACCTTTTATGACACTCTGGTAGAGAAGGCTTGTTAGTAAACTGGAGCAAAGGGTATGGTGTAACGTAGTCTGTAAAATTTTGATCTGCTGCTTCAATTATTGCAGTTCAGTAAAGCTTGGCTGAAGTCTTTTCTGAGAGCACACTTGATTCCACTTAAGACAGCTAAACTCTCTAGTTTTTTCTCTAACAAACATTAGTGAGAGTTAAATCTGTTTGGAACGCTGATTCATGTAATGTAGTTATGTCCCAGTGTGACCATATACTGACAGGAGATATAAGATCATTTTAAAAAGATTACAAATACAAATGTCCTGATCCATCCCAGAGGACATTGTACTTGTAAACCAAGACGGGGCGGAGGAAGGAGATCAATGTGTAAGTGAGCAGCAGCGTCTCTTGGAAGACACTCTTCACACATGGAAATGCATTGGGATTTCTCTCTGTAACAATGGCATAGGTGATTTGAGCTGAAATGAATAAGCTGATTGTTTAAGAACAATATAACTCGAACAGTGTAGATGATCATCACTATCTCCTATTTCCAATGCCAAGGTTGGGTAGAATTGACTTCTGATGTTTTTTTGGCCTAGGTAAGTACCTAGCATGCCATCCATCTCAAGTCTAGAACCATTTTACAGATAAGCAAATAGGCACAGAGAGGCTCTGACTTGCCCAAAGTAACAGAGCAAGTCTGTTGCAGAGCAGGAACATGAATCCAGGTCTCCCATGTCTTCTGAGGGTATATGGGGTCCCTTTTTTGATGGTTAAAGTGTTGAAAGGACAAACTTACTTGGAATGTGATCCAACATGAAAGGAAAATCAGTGTGTCATGTTTGTTATTGGGGATAAAATAAGTAAAGTTGGGTAGTGGAGGAGAAGTACGGCCTCCCCTCTTCTATTGAAAAGCAGAAAGAATCTATGAGAGACTCCTCCTCTCCCTGGTTTGAGGGAACAACACTTCCACTTTGGCTGATGTAGTAAAAGCCCCCTTTCCTTTTTCAATCTACTTCAATTACTACTTATGATGATAAAAATTAATATCCTAATTTGTTACATGTAGTTTTCCAAATGAAAATGAACATATTATGAAGGGAATGAACGAGGAATGTTGTATATCATGTTGATTTATAACTGAGCTCTACACACCTGCAGGAATCCTCTTGCAGATTTATGACCTTACTCAACAATCTTTTTAGATTAGCAATCACTCCCTCCCCCACCTCCAGCTCTCCTCCTAGAACCATCCATACTATGTGTGCAATATAGCCAACCCCAAAGGTTCAAAAACCATGAGACAGTCACTATAAAAACATGAAATTGCAAATCACTGGATTATTTTTTAGATTATATTTTGTTTTTTGGACTGTCACTTGATTTTGTTGAACTCCCCCTGCCCATCCCCATGTGTGTATATGACAACTAATGTTTTGGGGTAAGGTGATTTTGGCCTCCAAAACAGGAACTCTCACTCCTAAATGTGCCCACCCACTGTCAGCAATTAATTCTGCCCCTCAGCCTCCGCATCAATTCTTCCCACCCACATCAGTTCTGCCTCTCCATTAGTTCTGTCCCCAAAGCCCGCATCTCTGCAGCTCCAGGGAGTCTTTGCCTGCCTCCCAGGACTGCCGCAGAGTCCCTTTTCATAGACTCATAGATTTAAGGTCAGAAGGGACCATCGTGGTCATTTAGTCTGACCTCTTGCATATCGCAGGCCACAGAACCTCACCCACCCACTCCTGTAATAGACCCATAACCTCTGGCTGAGTTACTGAAGTTCTCAAATCATGATTAAAAGACTTCAAGTTACAGAGAATCCACCATTTACATTTGTTTAAAACTGCAAGTGACCCATGCCCCATGCTGAAAAGGAAGGTGAAAAACTTTCAGGTTCTCTGCCAATCTGACCCAGGGGAAAATTCCTTCTCTACCCCAAATGTGGTGATCAGTTAGACCCTGAGCATGTGGGCAAGACTCGACAGCCAGACACCTGGGAAAGAATTCTTTATATAACTCAGAGCATTCTTCATCTACAGTCCCATCACCAGCTATTGAAGATATTTGCTGCTAGCAGTCGTGGATTGGCTACATGCCATTTTAGGCAGTCTGATCATACCATCCCCTCCATAAACTTTTCAAGCTCGCTCTTGAAGCCAGTTAGGTTTTTTGTCCCCCACTTCTCCCCTTGGAAGGCTGTTCCAGAACTTCACTCCTCTGATGGTTCATCTAATTTCAAGCCTAAACTTGTTGATAGCCAGTTTATATCCATTTGTTCTTGTGCCTACCTTGACAATTTAAATAACTCCCTTCCGCCCTGATATTTATCCCTCTGCCCTCAGCCTTCTTTTGATTAGGGTAAACAAGCCAAGCTCTTTGAGTCTCCTCTCAAGGTAGGTTTTCCATTTCTCAGATCATCCTAGTAGCTCTTCTCTGCACCTGTTCCAGTATGAATTCACCTTTCTTAAACATGGGACACCAGAACTGCACACTGCATTCCAGATAAGATCTCATCAGTGCCTTCTATAACGGTACTAACACTTCCCTATTGCTACTGGAATACCTTGCCTGATGCATCCTAGGACTTCATTAGCCTTTTCACAGCCACATCACATTGGCAACTCAGAGTCATCCTGTGATCAACCAGTACACCCACGTCTTTCCCCTCCTCTGTCACGTTCAACTGGTAAGTCTCCAGCTTATAGCAACAATTCTTGTTGTTGTTTCTAAGTGCATGACCTTGCCCTTTGCACTATTAAATTTCATGACATTTCTGTTACTCCAGTTTTCAAGGTCATCCAGATCTTCTTGTATGATATTCTAGTCCTCCTCTGTATTGGCAGTACCTCCCAACTTTGTCTTATCTGCAAATTTTATTAGCAAACTCTCACTTTTTGTGCCAAGGTCATTAATAAAAATGTTACATAAGATTGGTCCCCAAGACCAATCTCTGAGGAACTCCATGAGTAACCTCCCTCCAGCCTGACCATTCACCATGACTGAATGTAGTCTCACCTTTAACCAGTTCCTTATCCACCTTTCAATTCTTATACTATTCCCCATCTTCTCCAATGTAACTAATAATTTCCCATGTGGAAGTGTATCGAATGCCTTACTCAAATCCATATAGATTAGACCTACTGCATTTCCTTTGTTCTTTCTCCCCCTTCCCAAGCTGGGTGTTGCAGGGAGGGAGAGAGGAGGAGCAGAGGAGCCATCCTGTTACTCTCAGGTTGGGCTGGAGGGGAAGATGCAAGCCATCCTGAGCTTCTGGGCTCTTTCTTTCTGCTCCCTCTCACCCTCTTTCTTCCTATGAGAATTATGTCGGCTTCTGTGGGGAGGGAAATAGAGCTTTGTGTGCTTCCTGCAGGAGCCCTCATGGGTGTCGAATCTGATGCTTCAGAGGTGTATTGTGCTTTCTGGAGTGTAGGGACTGTTTAATACCCAAAGTATGGAAGCAATAGTAGTGGGCCACCAGGAAGAGATAGTTCGAGGGAACGAATTAACTGGACATTCCCAGTCATAAATAACTCTCAATACTGAATTTGTTTTATTTCTTGACTCTCAGTTTTTGTCTTAGCCTTGATTAGTTTATCACATTAAGTGATAGTTTAATTACACCTTAATGGTGGTAATACGTCATAAGTTGCCATTTGTTTATTAAAATTCACATGAACAGGTTAATATTTTGGGGGGGGTGAAGCCATCTTTTTGACTATTTACTATCTTCTATGAACATTAAATGCATTCTGGATCCATTTCCAAATGTTTCAACTCAGATAATGAAATTAATTGGTTGGCTGTATAAAAAAAGACAGTGTTAATACATCATGTGTTTGACAAGTGTGAACACAAATGTGAAGTGAATGCAAAAGTCATTTTGCTTTAAACTGGCAAACGGATTCTGAAAGCATAAGATAGATGATGGATGTCAGGGAAATCAGCTCTACTTGTCTGACATCATTACACTTTTCTAACTTAAATTGTCATTTAGCAACTTTTACAATGACAAACTGTATCTTAAGATCAACTTTCACTATTACTGGGCTATTCCTGCCGGTGAGCTAAAATTCTAAACTGTCTGACATGTCATTATTTTTAGCACACAAAACATTTCTAAATCAAGAATGATTGGCTCATGAGTATGCTGCTCCTATGGATTCACTCTCCACTTCCACAGCAGATGTACACTACAATGGTTTACTATCATAGCTCCTTATGGAAGGCACTGAAAGTTCAAATCAAGAAGGCTCCTGGGCTGTGGGATTTTTTTAAAACAAAGGCTTTTTTGATCGAGGAAAAATGTAGACTGTAGCTGAGAGTTGTGGTGTTTGCGTGTGTTTCATCACGTTCAGTATGATTCTGTTCAGCAGTCAAAACAATAATATGAAATACCTTAGAACTGTATATGATTGCTAGAAGTAGGAGGTCAGTTAATGATATTTGGCTCCTTTTTTCACCCGCATCAAAAAATTGGGGAGGTTCATGTAATACTGTTGGCTATAGTCCCAGTCAAACTGTTGTGAGGCATTAATGTCTCACAGGAAAAGAAGAAAGAAATGCAAGGCACTATGTAAATGCCAAGTAGTATTATTGTATTCACTCTCAATGCAATTTTATGTCTGAAATCATAGGGCCAAAACTTGGTTCTATCAAAGT
Organism: Terrapene triunguis; assembly: GCF_002925995.2. NCBI lineage: Eukaryota > Metazoa > Chordata > Testudines > Emydidae > Terrapene > Terrapene triunguis. The sequence continues at coordinate 36,071,077 of NW_020664446.1, forward strand.
CAGTGGGAGCAGGCCTCCAATACCTAGTTGGAAAGTGAAGACAGATGGAGGAATGTGTAATCAAGGCAGAGTAATAAACTGTAACAAGAGCAGAGGGGAAAGCTGTATGGATCCTTTTAACCTTGATACCTGCAGTAGGTATTCAGCTCTTGTTAAGACAGAGTGAGAAGAGATCACTAGCTTGAACAGTGACCAAGATACAAGGCCCAAAAGAGAAGTGCTAGCACTAAGATGAGACAATATGCTTGATAGTAAAGAAATGCAGCTAAGGACATCTTGACCCTAATAATCACCATGCTGTCTTATTTTCTGAGTGCTAGAAAAAAATATCACAATAAGAGTTTCAGATATCATGAAGAATGCTGTGAAATTCTGACTGATTATTGTCCACATGTCCACAATAACATCTATGAAAGAGATGCTATAATCCGGTCCCCGGGTAGTCTACAACACAATGTAAATTCCTTGGAATGCACCCTTGAATTCTGTGGCAAGCATCCCTGTGGCAATGTTAATTTATTCTATCTCCATGAAATCCCCAGCCCTCTCACTCTACAAAAACACACAATCGAACATAAAACTAGTCAATGCTAATTGGGGAGGAGGGGAACTGGGTTGTCGTGTTTTCCAAGCAGTATGTCTCCTGTGGTATCAGCACTCACAAAGTTGTCCTGGAAGCCTGCGTGATAGAGAAGGGGGAAGCGTTTAGCCAGCTCCTGTGAACCATTTCTCTGGCACCCCAAGCTCCAGACAGCTCAGGTCACCAGCCTACATTTTTGGTTCCCCGGGTTACCTGGCTGCATTCTGGACTCCCAACACTGGTTCTTGGACCCCTTGTTATCTTGCTTCAGATAACAGCACCTGGGGCATTCTCTGTAATTCAATTCCCCCGTCTGGGGAAAGCTGGAGAGCAACAGATAGCTGCAACAAGATCTCAGTAGATAGGTCTCAGCAAGGCAGAGAGACCGAAAACAAAATGTTAGGTGCCTGGTTACGACAAAATGCAAACTCCACAGCAAAAATTCTAAATTGCATAGCATTTTAGAGTCAATGGAATCAATTTACAGCTATTTGTTCATGCTTTCAGGCAGACATCACTGCATTGGTTTATACTCAATTCACATTTTGAAGGTAATCCTGAAATCATGAGGGCTAGAAACATTTTTTAAAAATGAAAACAAAAAGATTTTTGAGCATAATTCTGGAAGGGGTGAATTCCACAGCAAATTCCTCTGCCACAGAAGTGGAGGATATATAGGTTCTGAGTATAGTCCAGAATTATGTCAGGAACATAGAGGGCAAACTAGAAATCTGATACAGGTGATAAGAGACTTCTTTGCTCTCTTAGCAGTGAAAGAACACACAGTCTGGAGAGTAGCTAATGGGTGTACAGGTGATGTAGCGATAAGGATGTGGACTTGACTACATGCATAGTTTGACTTCTATATTTTTTCAGGGGAGCAGCTCCAATAAGGTCAATGGGGCTGCATGGGGATGAGGTGGGGGTGAAGGTGGAGGGCAAATGCCATACCTGCCTGAGGCTTGCAGTTTGGTGGAGCAATGACCTTGCCCCTCTCAAACTACACCCACGGACTTGATATAGGGTTGGAATGCCTTCTGTGATGAGAACCTGTTTGGATTAGATGTTCTACACTTGAAAGGCTAGGTTAGCAACCTCCTTGGTTCCAAATGGATGCAGCCTGTTAGGCAAACTGTAAACTAAGTAAAGGGGGAAGGACAGAGAAGCTTTTGCCTACCTCGGATTTTCTCACCTACACTTTCAATATACAATACAAGGCAGAAGATAGACCTGTTTAGAAACAGAAGATGAAGAATAAGAAGAATGTTTATGTACTATATAGTGTATGCACAAATGTGAGGAAGATGGGAAACAAGCAAGAACTGGAAATATTACTGAAGACAGAGGCTCTGGTCCACTTGGAATAATTTAAGACCTGTAACATGATTTCCATTATATTGTAAGTGGATACAATCTGCCTAAGGAAAAGTAAGATGAGATTGGCGGCGGGGAGGGGCGGGGAGAGTAGCGTTAGGCCAAATGTATTCACAAATGCTAGCAAGTATAGTTTGACAATGGAGGTGTGTGGCTGTGAAATTTAATTGAGAAAGATTACACAATGAAATACAGAGGAGAAATGGCAGTGGACATCTGTTACAGACCACTGCGAGCAAAGAAGTGAACAAAAAGCTAGTGGATCCGACTCTTGAAATCATAGGACATTTCAGAGGACTTGTCAGCTATGCAGATATTGATTTGATAATAAATACAAAATGTCTCAATAACACAGACCTCCTTCCAGTTACTACACTCAAATCTTACACAATCACTGATATGTTTGTCATTTAAGACCTTTTGTGTGGTTGTCTGCCGTATACAGTGTCTCCCAAGAAATCTGTACTTCAGTGACAAGTATTTGATATGTACCATTGTCTATATGGAGGCAATAGTAGGGCTCTTTAATAATAGTCCATTACACTGCAATGATAGGATTCTTTTGTGACTGTGAAAGCCTCTGAGAAGTAGTGGGCTTCCGAGAGGCATTCAGCTTGTGCAAAACACATCCATGCAGAACACCTCTAGGGATACCTTCAAAACATACGCAGAAGCAACAGCTGCTACACTTTTCCCTGCACTGGAAAGCTGGTATATTTATTTATTTATTGTGATTGATCTCATATACGAAGGCACCAGTTTACTACACAAAGTGCCTTTGACTTTTTTTAAAACAACAATACAAAAAAAAAACAAAACCCAAAATCAGCAGCAACCCCCAGGAAAACTCCACTGCCAGGAAAACCCAGTAGGTCAGACTTACCCCCAACAAACATCCATTCCCTATAAACAATCTCCCTCATCAACTTAACCACATAAAGAAAGCTTGTTTCACAGCTGAGGGCCTCTCAGAGAATGCTCTGTCTTGAGCTCCTCTGTTAAATCCTGGGGGATCTGGCTCATGCTCCTCTGCCACCACATCTGTGGGGGCGCGGAGGGAAGAAGAGAGAGAGAGTATCTTTCAAATAGGCAGATCCCAGGCCATTTAAGGCTTTATAGAGAAAAAAAACAATACCTCAAACACCACCTGGAAATCCAAGCAGCCAATACAGATGCCATTTTATGTGTTCTTGGTAAGGTATACTACTTACCAGGCAGACAGACTGTCCCATTCTGCACCATCTTCAGTTTCTGGAGGGTTGTAAAGTGTAGTCTTAAATAGCCTCAAGGTGACAAATGCTGTAGAATTTGGGGTGTTGCTAGGAACTTTAACATTCACTTTCCTTGCATTCACAGAGAACAAATGGCAGGATTCTGCTTGCCCTCTGCACATGTGCACCATGTCTTTAACTTTTCTGCAAATGCAAAGGGAGAGCCAAAATCAGACCCATAAACTATGACTGATGACTTTTTAAACAGAAAAATGTATAGATGCTTTGCAAAAAACAGCCTGGGAAAAAAAAGAGACAAAAATAGACATGAAATAATAATATTGCAGTATTGTCAACCGCAAGCACTCAAAAATCCTGGGTCAGGCCCTAAAATCATACATTTAGCTTAAAAATTATGAGATTTAATGAATAAATAAATTCTGGATTCTTTTTGTTTTGGCTTCTGATTTCTAAGTCTTCAGGAAGGGTCACATTTTTTAAACCTTTCTCTGCAACTTTCAGAAGTTGAAACTTCCTTTTTTTAATTTTTTTAAAAAAAAAGCCCAGATGCTCACACAATCACATGCCTCCAGGAGCTGGAACTCAAAGAAGAACACCAAATATCTGGAGATGTGAGATAAAATTGCAAGACTTGGTAATGCTGATGTTGGAAACATTGAAAAAGAGGAGATATAACTTATTAGAAAAAAAGTTAGAAAGACAATAGAGAAAGCAAGGAGATTAATTTACTTAGTAAATTGCAAAGCATTTACTAAAAAGAGTAAAGAAGCATTGATATGATTTTGAAACATACTAAGCTAGAAAAGAAGCAGGAACTAAAGACAAACTTATTGAAATGGATAGTATATTAGAAGAAAGTGCCATGATTCACAAAGATTTCATATCAAGCTCATTAAAAAGATAACATTTCATTGTAAAATGCAATTTTCAAGTTAGGAAAATGAACCTTTAAATGATACTTAAATCAGTGTATTTTCATGAAATGTAACAATTGATTAGGTTCAATTTAATATTCTTTTCAATAGTGGGACAAAAATAGGTGGTAGATCTACTAAAAAAAATTCCCTTTCATGTTGACAATAAAAAGAATTATCTAAAAAACCTAATCTTTTTGGTTTGTTTTCTTGGAAGTAAAAATACTCTCTTGTGGTACTTCTGCCAATGCATCTTAATTTCGGAGGGTGCTTTCTTTTGTGTTTTTATTAAATCAATTTTAAAAAAAGAACTGCAAACTCATGATGCAGCTTGCCATAATTCTGCTGAGAAGCTTAAAAATCCAGGCAAGCCTTCTCAAATTAATTGTAATGCTATTTCATCTATGAGTAGCCAGGAATTAATAATTAACCTAATATTCCCTTTCTGCATTTCTTGGTTAAAAATAAATAATTTAATTTTATAATGAGGTACTAGTAAATTCATGAACTTCACATTACCTGAGCTACTGGAAAATGAAGGCTGTGCAGCTAGTATTACAGATGCTTTCACAATAAACATTCCATTCTGATAAATTCTTAATTTATTTCCAAGTGGCCTTTGAATTGCCTAGGGATTTTCTGTATTCTAGTATTAATCCATGTAATATTCACGTTATGTAGTGACTAGTATTAGAAGTGCATATACTCTGTAGGCTACAGTCACAAGATGGGATGATGGGCACATGCCCTTTAGAGAAAGTGATACTATAGCTCTGGGTTTTTCAAAGTGTGGGGCATGCACCCCAGAGCACAAAAGTTTGATAGATCTGTATGGTAGATGCATAGAATAAAGTGGATAGGCTTTTAACAGCACATGGTGAAGTTGCAGTGTGTGTGTGTGTGTGTGTGTGTGTGTGTGTGTGTGTGTGTGTGAATGGTTTTATTTTCCTGATGTGGAACTCAGCTTTCAAAAGACTAGGGCCATGTCTACACTACAAACTTAAGTTAATGCAAGTTACACCAGCGTAAAGCCGCTGCAGTTGTTACATCATTTGTATGCATGTGTACTTGGTTCCTTATGTCGGTGGTATACGTATTCACTAGGAGTGCTTGTATCGGTGCACAGCACAGTGCACCATGAGTAGTTATCCTAATGTGCAACTCGCCACCTTTTGGGAATTTTTAGCAATACATGGTGGGGTGGAAGTGAGTCACGTGGGGTGACTGGGAGCATGGGGTCTACTTTCCTAACTTCATCCTGTCAACTGTATCCCTTAATTTTTGCGGTGTTTTTTTTTTTCAAAATCCCACTGTCATGAGTATTGCAAGCACACTGCAGGTTCATGCGCTTTATTTGAACTAAAATTATATGTGGTATGTCCCCCTGCAGCCACTGAATCCCTCTGTCTCCCATATTTCTCAGATTCTCTTTCACTATCCACCTTTCTGCCTCTCATCCTTCTGATTCGTCTCTTCCACCTTATTACTATTCTTCCTCCCGGCACAGCTGCCATCATCTCCCTGGCACTCTCTTCACTCATATCTCCCAGTTATCACTGCATTTTTTCATTCCAATGTTAGTTTATCAAAGAGTTGCTAAGATTTTCAAACAGTTCATGGGATTTAGCAGCACGGCTCCCATTGAGATTATTGAAAGTTGTGTGGTTAAATGCATTCACACCGCTATGAAAATTTAGCAGTAAATGCTCCTAACTTATTCCATGGCTTCTCCTGCTTTTGTGGACCTTTACTATCTTTTTTTAAACATCTGTTTAAATTGCATCTTTCAGCCCAAATTGTTCATAAGCATATTGGGAGTGGGGGTAACTTAAGTAAACTGCAGTCTCTCCTCATTTAGTGTGTTTTCCACGAACATGTAGTGTGGAGTAGACATACTATTAGAACTCACTAAATCATGTTTTTGAAGCCATATGTCCAGATGGATGAAAGGTTTTTGAGGCTGGCAATCAAAAGTATGTACAGCAGTACTGAATGGGCCATCTGAAAATTGATTTATTTTTACCTCCCCCCCCCCAAAATAAATACATTTACAAACTGCTTTGGATTAGTCATTTTTCACAGTTCATCTATACCGTAGTCAAATATCATCTGGCATCTGTAAAGGCTATGGTAATGGATAGCACTGCTGTATTTTTAAATGATGATTGCTTTATTTACATTCTTCTAAAGCCAGGGCCGGCTCCAGGGTTTTGGCCGCCCCAAGCAGCCAAAAAAAAAAAAAAAAAAAAAAGGAGTGAGGGACCGTCCGCCGAATTGCTGCCGAATACCTGGACGTGCCGCCCCTCTCCGGAGCAGACGCCCCAAGCACCTGCTTGACAAGCTGGTGCCTGGAGCCGGCCCTGGCTAAAGCCCACAATGAGCAAGGCAATACCCACACATACACTGGGGGGGAGATAGTCCTGGCTCCCAAGAGCTCTCAACCTGAGAAATTCATGTGTTATATGTTATGTTAGATAAACATCTGAATACCTAGAAGAAAGCAAAATACTGTTTATGGCACCTTTCTCATCACTTCCAAACATTACATTGTTAGAACTTTTAATAAATTATACAGAGCTTTCTCGTATATATGTTTATAAGTGAAATGTGTGTTAGCACTGTATCCTTGTAATAGTTCTTTCTCAGTGTAGTGTTTATACAGTGACGTGTCAAGACAGAAGGAAGAGAGATAATCATACAAGGAACCCAGTAGGTTTCTATCTGTTCTGAAATATAATTCTGCCTTAGAAAAACTAAGTGCAGCATAGGCCTCAGCCTGTCTCCCCATCCTAGGGAGGGCTAATGCCCTTGCAAATATGAAAGGGGGTCCATTTTTATCAATTTCCCAGGTTGCCAGTTAGATTTTAAAGTTGAATTCTAACAAACTAGGTTTTCCAATTGGATACATGTTATAACCAATATAAAGTAGAATTTAATGGGATAACCCCATTTTATTGAGTCCAGGGATTTTTAGTGATTTTTAGCACTGAATTCTTTTCAGGACAACTTTTGACTTGACCAATATTTCTCCAATCAGGACACTTGCTTATTCTTAATCAACCAACAATTTATTAATTCACCCAGAACCACATTAATATACAATCAACAGTTCACCACTCCAGTGTAGACACAGTCAATGTTCGAAGTGTGTACTACAGACATAATACAGTCTTGCAAGCAGGGCCAATCGGATGCGGGGGCGCACAGGAGGGCCACTTGGCCTGGGCCTCAAGCTCAAAGGGGGCCTCAAATTTAGACACTTTTTAATTTTTTGGCATTTGATAAGTTTCACAACTTGTTGTTATGTGCATCCCTATCGGACCAAACCGTGACACACACTCTCAGCATAGAGCTGCAAATTTAAGCAAATAAGAGATGTGATTTGGTAAAAGACATATATATCGGTTCTGATGGCACAAAATTAGACCATGTGTCATCATTTTTTATTTTTATTATGGCTAGGGGCCTCAAAAGCTGGAATTGGCCTGGGCCTCTCTGGACCTCTGAGAGGGCCTGCTTGCGAGCAAATATCACAGCCTAGAGCTGAGGTTCAGCAGTAATATCGAGGACAGGGCTGGTGCAACCCATTAGGCGACGTAGGCGGTCGCCTAGGGCGCTGCAATTTGGGGGGCAGCGACTGCGGCGGTATTTCGGTGACGGGACCTTCCGCCGCCTCTGTGGGGGACGGCCTTTCGGAGCGGGTCCTTCTGCCGCCTAGGGCAACGGAAAAGCTGGCGGCGCTCCTGATCGAGGAACAATGCAAATGATCATGGTTTCTTATTACACTTAGTTATGATAATCAGTTCTTTAATACCTAACATATTTATCACACTTGCAAGGATGCACTTGTCTTTTGGGCACTTTTAAGAGTGTAGTTACTACTGTTTGAATGGATTGGTCCCAAAGGCACAATCTTAGAATATCAAAAGCAATTGCTTAACGTTTTTGTATTCAGTCACTCTTAGGCCAATTTGTTTGGACTTATAAAAGGAGTTAACATCTAAAATATGTTTACTTGAGGTCTCACTAGAGAGTGTAGACTCAGCAAGATAATGCAATTATTTATATTAAAGAAATAGAACAAGAACTAGTAATATCTGAACTGAAACTTCATCACTATTAACCTTGGGATGGGGGAGAGTCCTTTCCATATGGACTGGTCCAGGGTTTGGTGTCACTTAGGATTCTGCAGCTATTTGTGTGGGGTTCAGTCACTCCTTTGAGAACATGATGACTTCAATTTTATATATCCTAATTCAGGTCTCATGGGAAGGGGGGCACCCTCTATTTCCATTGGACATGTGCCAAGTCAGTGCTCAGATTTCTGCTCTGATTCCCTGCTGCTTCCACTGATATTCAGTAGATGGATAGTGTATAACAAATTTCTTCAATCCTTTTCTTATCGGAGGCTTTTTATGTTTGATGCATTTCAAGGATTGTGTTTTATTATTAGCCCCTACTCTCAATTGGGATCCCCCTTTAAACCATTTCTCTTAATATTCCAATGTTGTACCTTGATTAATATCATTCAATATTCCTTCTGCCAGACAATTCCTATTACTTCTAGAGTGCAACAATTATTTACAATGAAAACCACTGTATAATAGTTTATAACCTTATGATGTTCTATATTTGGAGGAAATACTCCATGTGTTCATTGATTATACATAAGCATTTCACATTATTTGGGACTTACAATAGAATAAGACATTTTCCACATATAGAAGGATGTAGATCTGACTCAAAAAGCTAACAGGTGTGTAGTTTTTAATCTTGGATGAAAGATTATCCGTGGCATATTTAATGTACAATGTTTAGTTTATTATTTGGGATGAAAACATAAGGCTTGGATATCTTGGGATAATAAGTAGTTCATCCAATTTGGCCTTTAATCTTACAGCCAGTCATTGCAAATTTGCTTAACTTGAAGTTTCCCCATCCATCTCTTGATCCACTCACAATGAGAAGTGGGCTGCTTGGTATAAAAATGCAGGGTGTCACTCTTGCTTGGTTACTTGCAGTTCTTTTTATCTAGTTTGTGAGGGAGAAAAAAGAGTTTTTGTCTATATGAAAATTATAGAAGATTCTTGGCAAGGTGATTAACAATACTCTCATTTTTAGCCATTTTGGTTTCCATTCTGGGGGATAGGAACTCCCAGCATTGGCTGATCTGTGGGTCCTTAGATAAAGTGTCTCATTTGTCATGAACCATTTTCTTATTGTCCTTACTTCCTAGGTGGGTCCTATTTTGGGATAAACAGAGGTATGTATAGCTTTCGTAATTTTTTTTGAAGGCCAGAAAGAATCAGTAGTTATTAATTATTCAAGGCATATCTGTTTTATATTTCCCCTACATCATGCCCAAAGTATTTTCAGGTTCTTCCTTCAAGGCATAATTTTATTGTTCAAACAAAAAACTCACAAAATAACACACACAAATCTATTCTCCTCACCAAAGCAAGCTGTAGGAGCTTAAAGGCCAGAAAGTGAGAAGAGGCACTCGCATGGCATTTTGTAGCCGGCGTTACAAGGTATTTACATGCTGGATATGCTAAACATTTGTATGCCCCTTCATGCTTCAGCCATGATTCCAGAGGACATGCTTCCATGCTTATGATGATTGTTAAAAAAAATGCATTAATTTAATTTGTGACCAAACTCCTTGGGGGAGAAATTGTATGTAGTTGAAGAACCAACAAGAGGGGATGCCATTTTAGATTTAGTTTTGGTGAGCAGTGGGGACCTCGCAGAAGAAATGGTTGTAGGGGACAACCTTGGTTTGAGTGATCATGAGCTAATTCAGTTCAAACTAGATGGAAGGATAAACAAAAATAGATCTGGGACTAGGGTTTTTTATTTCAAAAGGGCTAACTTTAAAGAATTAAGGAAATTAGGGAAATGGATTGGACTGAAGAACTCAGAGATCTAAAGGCGGAGGAGGCCTAAATTACTTCAAGTCAAAATTGCAGAAACTGTCAGAAGCCTGCATCCCAAGAAAGGGGAAAAAATTCATATGCAGGAGGTGTAGACCAAGCTGGATCAGCAAGCATCTCAGAGAGGTGATTAAGAAAAAGCAGAAATCCTACAAGGAGTGGAAGATGGCAGGGATTAACAAGGAAAGCTACCTTATTGAGGTCAGAACATGTAGGGATAAAGTGAGAAAGGCCAAAAGCCACATAGAGTTGGACCTTGCAAAGGGAATTATGACTAATAGTAAAAGGTTCTATAGCCATATAAATAAGAAGAAAACAAAGAAAGAAAAAGTGGGACCACTAAACACTGAGGATGGAGTGGAAGTTAAGGATAATCTAGGCATGGCCCAATATCTAAACAAATACTTTGCCTCAGTCTTTAATGAGGCTAATGAGGAGCTTAGGGATAATGGTAGGATGACAAATGGGAATGAGGATATGGAGGTAGATATTACCACATCCGAGGTAGAAGCCAAACTCAAACAGTTTAATGGGACTAAATCGGGGGACCCAGATAATCTTCATCCAAGAATATTAAAGGAACTGGCACATGAAATTGCAAGCTCATTAGCAAGAATTTTTAATGAATCTGTAAACTCAGGGTTATACCATATGACTGGCGAATTGCTAACATACTTCCTATTTTTAAGAAAGGAAAAAAAGGTGATCCGGGTAACTATAGGCCTGTTAGTTTCACATCTGTAGTATGCAAGGTCTTGGAAAAAATTTTGAAGGAGAAAGTAGTTAAGGACATTGAGGTTAATGGTAATTGGGACAAAATACAACATGGTTTTACAAAAGGTAGATCATGCCAACCCAAACTGATCTCCTTCTTTGAGAAGGTAACAGATTTTTTAGACAAAGGAAATGCAGTGGATATAATTTACCTCGATTTCAGTAAGGCATTTGATATGGTTCCACATGGGGAATTGTTAGCTAAATTGGAAAAGATGGGGATGAATATGAAAATTGAAAGGTGGATAAGGAACTGGTTAAAGGGGAGACTACAACGGGTCATACTGAAAGGTGAACTGTCAGGCTGGAAGGAGGTTACTAGTGGAGTTCCTCAGGGATCGGTTTTGCGACCAGTCTTGTTTAATCTTTTTATTACTGACCTTGGCACAAAAAGTGGGAATGTGCTAATAAAGTTTGCGGATGACACAAAGCTGGGAGGTATTGCTAATACAGAGAAGGAAGATCTGGATGACCTTGTAAACTGGAGTAATAGTAATAGGATGAAATTTAATAGTGAAAAGTGCAAGGTCATGCATTTAGAGATTAATAACAAGAATTTTTGTTATAAACTAGGGATGCATCAGTTGGAAGTAACACAGGAGGAGAAGGACCTTGGAGTAATGGTTGATCACAGGATGACTATGAGCCACCAATGTGATATGGCCATTAAAAAAGCTAATGCGGTCTTGGGATGCATCAGGCAAGGTATTTCCAGTAAAGATAAGGAGGTGTTAGTACCGTTATACAAGGCACTGGTGAGACCTCATCTGGAATATTGTGTGCAGTTCTGGTCTCCCATGTTTAAGAAGGATGAATTCAAACTGGAACAGGTACAGAGAAGGGCTACTAGGATGATCCGAGGAATGGAAAACCTGTCTTATGAAAGGAGACTCAAAGAGCTTGGCTTGTTTAACCTAACCAAAAGAAGGCTGAGGGGAGATATGATTGCTCTCTATAAATACATCAGAGGGATAAATATCAGGGAGGGAGAGGAATTATTTAAGCTCAGTACCAATGTGGACACAAGAACAAATGGATATAAACTGACCATCAGGAAGTTTAGACTTGAAATTAGACGAAGGTTTCTAACCATCAGAGGAGTGAAGTTCTGGAATAGCCTTCCAATGGGAGCAGTGGAGGCAAAAGACATATCAGGCTTCAAGACTAAGCTTGATAAGTTTATTGAAGGGATGGTATGATGGGATAGCCTAATTTTGGCAATTAGTTGATCTTTGACTATTAGCGGTAAATATGCCCAATGGCCTGTGATGGGACACTAGAGAGGGGGGATCTGAGTTACTACAGAGAATTCTTTCCTGGGTGTCTGGCTGGTGAGTCTTGCCCACATGCTCAGGGTTTAGCTGATCGCCATATTTGGGGTTGGGAAGGAATTTTCCTCCAAGACAGATTGGCAGAGGCCCTGGTGGTTTTTCGCCTTCCTCTGCAACATGGGGCACGGGTCACTTGCTGGAGGATTCTCTGCACCTTGAAGTCTTTAAACCACAAGTTGAGGACTTCAGTAGCTCAGACATACGTCAGGAGTTTATTACAGGAGTGGTTGGGTGAGATTCTGTGGCCTGCATTGTGTAGGAGGTCAGACTAGAAGATCATAATGGTCCCTTCTGACCTTAAAATCTATGAGTTTATGAGTCTTATGTAATCAGTAAGTAACACTAATGCATGGAAGAAAACACACCCCAATCCCCAACCCTGAGCTCTCCCCCCACACCCAAAATCCCGCTGCTGGGGGAGAGTGGGGGACAGTGTGACTGCTCATGTGGCTCCTGGGCCAGCCACACGGGCTGCTGCAGAAGTCACGGAAAGTCATGGAATCAATGATTTCCATGACCACTGTGACAAACATGGAGCCTTAATTATCAGACACATAGATGGACACAATTTGTTGGGAAACAGTCAACACAGCTTTTGTAATATTTTGTAATATGCCATGCCTCATCAATCTATTAGAATTCTTTGAGGGGGGTCAACAAGTATGTGGACAAGGGTGCTCCAGTGGATATAGTGTACTTGGGTGTTCAGAAAGCCTTTGACAAAATCCTTCACCAAAGGCTCTTAAGCAAAGTAAGCAGTCATGGAATAAGAGTACATATTAAAACCACAATGAATAACACAGCAATAAAAGTAAAAATTATGTCTCTGAGGTGTTAATTTTATTATTTAATCTGATCATTTTCATTAAAGGCACATTTTCTTCATGTAATGCAGAAAAGATTATTTAGCATTCAGCTGTCTGCTCTTTGTTTGAAGTTGGTCATTTCATGACACCAAATTCTGACATCTAAAATCTTTTGGCAAGAACCTAATTTATTATGTATTGTGAGTTTAATTCATTATTTGTATGACTTTATAAGGAGCAAAAGAAATAATGGATTATATAAACTGTGTGACACTTAATGAAGATAAAGAGTAACTTAATTTCCATGTTAATTCCTTTGACTGAAGTGACAGTATGCAGCAGCATAACCTTTAAGGTAAACTTAATTGCTTCATTTATGTACATGTATATGAAAATAATCTAGTTTAAGTTTCCATATTCTCTGGATCTATTTTATTTCAGAACACCTCAATTCAGGCTGTTAATTGGAATGTTATAAGTTTAAGGGCAACATTTCTGGAAAAACAATCTCTACACATAATAGCTATTTACATATGTGCAATGCATGTGATAGTAATGTTGTGAAGTTTTTTTTCAAAGTGTGAATGGTGGTAGGAAGAATCCTTGAAGTAAATTGTTCTTTTTAGTTTTTTGTGAGTGCTCTCATGAGTGTTAAGTTGCTATAGAAACAGGTGAGTTTTTGTCATGTTCCATTTTATGCTTTGTGATTTCTAAGATTCCAAATGCGGAGGGTATATCAGGGAATATTCCCATACCAAGACAGTGTCAAGAACATTTTGCAGATAGAAAATATATTTAGACGCTGTAATATGCTACCTTTAAATAATTAGCTTTTACTTTTTGTGTAGTATTTTCTTTCTTTAAATAGTAGCAGAAATAACTACAGTCATTTTATTTTTAGGGCCCTATTCAGGATTTCTTTCTCAGGGAAAACTCTCATTGACTTTAAAGATGGTTTTGCCTGAGTAAAAAGTACAATATTGGACTTTTGACTACAGTATTGCCAATCCTAAGCATTTTAAAAAATGAGTCAGGTACCCAAAATCATGGGATTAAAAAATAGACGGAAAATAAAAGGAAGCATTTTTTTTTAAGCCTTTAGGATTAATGTTTTCAAGATTTTCTCCACAGTCACAAGGGCTAGAAACTAACTTTTTTGAAAAATGAAAGCTGAGATTCTCATACAATCACAAAACACCAGGAATTGAGGCTCTAAGGAAAACACTAAATATCATGAGACTCCTGATCAAATTGTGGGCGTTGGGAACACTGTGATAGGAAATAATTTAGGAATTGATCTGGTAAGTTTTCTTACTTCCTGCATGGTGAGTGTAACTTTGTAGGTGTTTTTGTGTATTATACATTTTTAAAGTATGTGTCTAAACAACAACTTGGTGAGTGTTTGCCATCGCAAGTAGACAGATGTTCCAGTTTAGCTCGACCTAGCACACAAAAAATAGCGATGTGGAATGCAGGGGTTGGGAAGAATTGTACTCAGGTAGCTAACCTGAGCCACTGCCTGTGCCTCATTACAATAAACAGAGGGCCCAAAGCTTCAAATCCAAACTGAGTTTCCAGTAAAAACAATAAGGAGTCCGGTGGCACCTTAAAGACTAACAGATTTATTTGGGCATAAGCTTTCGTGAGTAAAAAACCCACTTCCTCAGATGCACGAGTGAAAATTACAGATGCAGGCATTATTATACTGACACATGAAGAGAAGGGAGTTACCTTACAAGTGGAGAACCAGTGTTGACAGGGCCAATTCGATCAGGGTGGATGTAGTCCACTCCCAATAATTGATGAGGAGGTGTCAATACCAAGAGAGGGAAAGTTGCTTTTCTAGTGAGCCAGCCACTCCCAGTCCCTATTCAAGCCCAAATTAATGGTGTTAAATTTGCAAATGAATTTTAGTTCTGCAGTTTCTCTTTGAAGTCTGTTTTTGAAGGTTTTTTGTTCAAGAATAGCTACTCTTAAATCTGTTGTAGAATGTCCAGGGAGATTGAAGTGTTCTTCTACTGGCTTTTGTATGTTACCATTCCTGATGTCCGATTTGTGTCCATTTATTCTTTTATGTAGAAGCTATCTGGTTTGGCCAATATACATGGCAGAGGGGCATTGCTGGCACATGATGGCATATATAACATTAGTGAACGAGTCCCTGATGGTGTGGCTGATGTGTTTGGGTCCTCTGAGTTTCCAGTGCTCTGCATAGCGCATACTTTAGGGCCCTATTAGTTCTATTTTAGCAAGTATTTTCTTGATTTTATAACTATGTTTTGATGATCCATGTAAGTCAAAAACATGGGCAAAATTCCAGTGCACCGTGGATCTTTACATACAATATGGCTTTTTGTTGCACATTTCACACTCATTCTGTGCATGGAACCCATAGTAACAACAGTGAAAGCTTGAGAGTTGTTCATGTGGAATAACAGTGAAAATAACTTTACTGAAGTTTTAAATTCCAAAGGTTACTGTCCATAAAATAACTAACGTCTATGACAGAAAAAATAGCTGAGTTTAACTCCTGTCATTCTAAACTTCATATGTGAGACTTAATGAAGATATAAATAATGTTTAACCAAATACAGGTCTTAAATTGTAAAGGGTGAACTTACATTTATTCATTAAAGGAAATATTTCATAACTGTTATAAAGTCATGTCATAGAACAGAGGCAAGTAGGCTTCCTTGATTCCCCCCCCCCCCCCCCGCCTCCACATGTTCATGGCTAATGCACAAGAGGGTGTTAAAAATGCATTCAGCAGGTTGCATTGGAACTGATTTTGTTCTTAATGTATTGATATCGCCTACATAGGTCAATGTCTACAAGGCATTATGAGTGCATTACAGACTTCATATCAGTTCCAAAATTATCTTAACTGGCTCAGACATTCTGTGTTTTAGCTTACTGACCCATTTACTTATTGTATTTAGCACAAACATTCTCTTTTAATCCTGATGATTCATTTACCTCCCGATTAGGGGGCCTAAGGAATGACCCCTCCTCTCCATTTGTTTAATTACCCAGGGGACTTGAATCTGAGTCTCCCATATCCAAGATCAGTGCCCTAATCCATTGGGCTGTAGAGTGTGAGATTCATTCTCACCTTTCTTCCCATAACCATTCACAATTGACCAGAGAAACAAGGGACCCAAAAAACCTTTCCAACGAAAGTGTTGGGGAACCAAACAGCATAATTTATTGATAATGTTCTGACCAGTTCCAATACCTAGCAATATAATATTTTTTCAGCAAAACTAGTGAAAAGACTTCTTTATTTTAACTGAACGTTGAATCATTATAAAGGATACTATGCTTTTGACCAAATATTTATTTTTTAGTCCATAACATTAGCTAACTTGGAAAATTATGACACCAGGCCAATTATATCTCATGTATCAAATTAAATTGAAATAGAAATCAGTCTGACGAGCTATATGTTCTGCATTATTAACAAAGTAACACAATTAAAGTTTAAAAAGAAAAAAATATATTAAAGAGGTTTGAGAAACTGCTGTAGCAATTTTCATGTCAAATTTTTAACTGCTTGGCTTCTATATCAAATTTCCTAAACCATAGCATTGCAACTGCTAAGGCTTTTGAATACTTACTGAAATAAAAATGATACTCTGTAGGATATAAATAAGACAATTGCTTATTTTCAAGCAGCAGGTAGAGTGGAGGAAGCAAACAAGCCCACTTTTGCAGGAATCAAGGGTTGCCCATTAGTAGCAACTGAAATACTGATTCAGGTATAAAATTTAACATCTCTTCAACTGGAAATCCACTTAGTGCCCTCAGTATTTGATATATAATCCTGATTACTGGGATTGAAAATTTTGTCATCTTTGCATTAGCTTGCCAAGTGAGATTCATAGTTAAGAGCTGTCACTTCAATAAATTTTGTTCATTGTTAAAGCAGTGTTATATTCAGTAGTTGGCAGTTTTATCGAAGGCATAATGTGGCATGGCTCAGTGCTATAGGTTTATAAATGTCAAAAATCCTAATAAGCTTTGATTATGTCAGGATTTTTCATTCTTCTC
The DNA here is from genome assembly GCF_002925995.2 of Terrapene triunguis. Classification (NCBI taxonomy): domain Eukaryota; kingdom Metazoa; phylum Chordata; order Testudines; family Emydidae; genus Terrapene; species Terrapene triunguis. The sequence goes on from NW_020664446.1 coordinate 36,088,071, forward strand.
AAGAGGAGCTATTCTGCAAGGTTATTTATAATGTACCTGAGGTGTGGAAATGGTATCCAAATTTATATGCTATTAGAGAGCAAAAACCTGAATTTTATTCTTTCAGTAGCATAGTTTCAGAACTTCAGTTCCACTGACTTCCTTAATGTGATTCTCCAGTGAGGTTTGCAGATGGTACATTGTTATAAGTGTATGCTGATCTAATAATATTATTTTTACTTTTTTCTTACTCTCTCTTTTGGTTGGAGACAGGGAGGAGATAAACAAGAGGATAAGTACCAGGGAGAGTATTTATCTTCTTACAATGTTATAATCCCAAAACTCAGTTTTGATTACTGTAATTTTTTTTCTCAGCTTGATTGTCATGGCTGGAATCCAATGCCAGTTTGTAGTGTTTAGGATCTGTAGCATTTCACAACATTGTTGTTAGTTGTCTTTGATTGCAAACCATACTCCAAAATGACGATTTTCTTGGCACTAAACTGATTTCTCCAAAATTTAAAGATAGGACTTTTCACAACCTTTTGCTGCTGGTGAGGCCCCAATGCCACCAATAGAACCATTAACCTTTCCATACTCTGCATCTCTCTGACACAAATGAAATTTGTAGATTGAGATTAAATTAAACCACCTGTATGCCATTGTCCAAAAGAGAAACACCCATCCTTACACAATCAGATGTATTAGCTTCTTACCCGATCCAACTGTTACCATGTCTAGGAAGATCCTGGTGTGTTCTGGTTTTTCCTAGGTGTTACTTGTTCTATCTTTTTTTTTTTGAAAGTCTACCTTTTAGCTCTTGCTGTTGATCCTTTTTTGTCTGCTTTCTTCTATTGTGAATCCTTTTGACTGCTCGATGTCTGCTTCAAGTCAACTTTGAAGGGCATTCAAAAAATCAAAATCCAGATTTTGATGGTGGAATATTTTGCTTTTCAACGTGCATGCCCCCCCCCCATCTCTCTCTTGGTGCTTCATGCCACTTTTTTTTTCTGCAATATAGATTTCAGAAAAAGAAAACTCTGGTGGACCAGGCACACTAATCTGGAAGTGGTATCCCTCAGGTTAGTGGTGTTCAGCATTATGACCACCCTTCCTTCTAATATAGACAATTGTATTACCCTAATACGTTGTCAGTTCTGTGACCTCTGGCTGACATGTATATATCAGAAACCATCAAGAAGAAAAAACTTTGACTTAGTCCTTGTGCCAGCAGTTCATTGCTGAAATACAGTTGTAGATACAGTATTCAGGTTCCTGATGGAGGTTTGATGTGTCCACAAAAGTCACATTTGAAATGTATATTACCATAACCCGAATCAGAAACAAAATAATGTAATACAGACTTCATATCCAAGCAGTTACCTTGCATGCAAGTTACAGAGCTGTGTAAAACTCAAGGGTTCCTTTGTGTGAATCCTTTCTTTGGTTTTAGTTCATTAGGCTTCATGCCCCACAAGTTTTGTTTGAAAAACCCTAAATCTCAGACTGAAATGCAAGAGAAATGTGATAGTTTTGACCGTTTTATGATTATGATGTAAAACCGCATATCCGGTCACATTCAGTCCAGATTGTGTCTGAAAAGCCTAGCAATCTTTAGAATGTCTCTCCATTTATATGGTGTGAGTTCCAAGTTTAAAACAACAACTGAAACCAGATAGGTGAGTTTTATGATTTTCAGTCTAGTTGTTAACAGTATACGAAGTGTGGGTGTGGGTTACTTAATACTAGAGGCACAGTACAATCAACTACTCTGAATACGGAAGTTAAATTCAGGAACTCCTAAATTCTAATCATGGGTATCTGCTACATGATCACAATGTGGCTAGGGCAAACTATTTCATTTCTCTATGTATTGGCTTTCGCAAAACAGAGTAAACATTTGCCTACACTCTATGGGTGTAGTAAAGATTAGTTCGCTATTTAATATTTGTACAGGATTTTGTCATACTTCCTAAATTGAGTAGAACTATGAGTTTACATTAAGAATTACTTAATTGCAAGTTCTGCTTTTTTTTCATAAGAATGCTATGAGTAACTTCAGCTTGTTTTGATAATTGATAGTGAACAGTTACTTCAAGATGTGAAATTACTTTTTTCCCTTTAATACCATTCTCTTTGTAGTACTTGGAGAGAAACTTTCTCTCTTTCATCCCTTCCCCCACCCACTTCTTTGTTCTTCCTGGTTTGACGTAACTTTCACCTGGTCACAAAAACATTGTATTAACAACAAAAAGTATAATATCTAATTTCAACACTTTGATAAATGTACAGTGCATGACAGTCCTCAAGGGCAAAAGATATTCTGCAAAATAACCACTGGTAATTGAAATCCCTAAAAAGAAACACACAGCTCTTTCAATTAGTACAACACTTACATTTTCACTGTGTTTTCTTTCCTATAGTCTGGCCTTTTTTTGACGTCTTCTTTTTAGGTTTTCCTTGGGAAATATATATTTTGCATTCCTAAAAATACCTTGCTTCCTCTTCAGGCAATAGGGTGGATGTTGTAACCAACCTGGTCCTTTCTCTGAATCTCCCCCTCTCCCTTTTGCCGGATGAGAAATAGAAGCATGGTGAATGTCTAACTGCAGTATTAAGACAAATATGTTACAACTAGGAATAGCAGGTTGTAAAGATAATATATATTACATACACAAATCTTTGTTAAAATACCATTATTAAGGTTGCAAAATCAAGCACACAAAAATTAGGAAATGCCAGAATAAAGGTAGTTGGTGCAACCTTCATTCGGGTTCCTTGTGTGTATGCATTATGATTAGAGCAGTTTGAATAGCAGAATCATTTCATGCCAGCCCAAATCAAATATTTTTTGGTAAACTAAAAAATATTTTAAAAAACCTTGGGGGGAGTCATGTTAAACAAAATGCTTTGTTGACCAAAATAAAATATTTTGGTTTGGTTTTGAGTTTTACCTTTTGGAAAACAATTTTTAATAAAAATGAAGTCAAATTCTAAATTAAGTTGTTTTGAAACAATAAGTTGAAGTTTTTTTTATTTAGAAAGTATCCAAATGAAATGTTTTGACTTTTTGAGAAATATATATTTATTGAAACAATTCCACAAATTTGATATGAATTCATGAACTGTTTCTGTGAATCTGAATCTGTGTGTGTTGGTAGGAAAAAAGGTTTTGTCTGAATTTTTTCCCCCATCTATCTCTAATTATGAGGCAGTCTTTAATTACACATTCTTTTTTCCACAGAAAGCTACAGAATTTGCTAAGTTCAGTTTTCCTGTATCCACAATACAATAAGCTTTGTTTCAGACAAACAGAGCATGTAACTCTCTTACTTGGTTACCCCTCCATAAAATGAAGACCATTACCATTCTTTCTTACAGTGCACATACTTTGCCCGGTCCTTGTAAACCCAAGGCTAACAACAATTTATACATATATAGCTGCTCCAAGGAGGGTCTGTAAAAGCACCTCCTCCAGGAACAGGAGGGTATTGATAAATTGTATAGTCAATTGCTTGACCACACTTGGGTTCACTATGAAGTATACTTAAGATGCTAAATAACTAATATCAGGTTTATTGCTCTAACCCAATAATAATATAGTATAGGAAAAGGGTTCTATATGATATCAGTCTCTGAGAAGCCATCTCATGCAGTGATGTTACATCTCCTTTATGTAGAAGATGTGCTCCCAAAGTTATACCCCTAAAGCCATCTTTTTATACCCTACCTGCTCACAAGTAAAAGATACTGTGTACGTGATCTAAAACTAAATTTAATCTTTCTACCTTTTTTTTTTCTGGTACCATGGTGTACGCCTTATCTTTTTGCTCTGACAACGTGTATTTCAGGCACTAAAAGATGTGAAGTCACCTCCTAGATTTGTACTAGGGTAGATCAATCATATGTCTTGTCCTCTTCCTTTGGGATATTCCAGTACAGGCCTGTGAGAGTAACTCCCTTTCTGTTGCTATGGTAAAGCACTCATCTCACCTGATCTTGACAGCTTTCCTGTTTGCTCAAGCCAAAACTTATTTCCATGAATGCAAGGGATCATGGAATATTTAGCACATGTGAGCTGGGTTATATAAAAATCATAGGCTAATTTAGGCTATATAACTGCTATTTATGCTTAATGCATGCAAATTATATATAGTATGGGTAATACAATCATAAATATGATATATATTAGTGCCCAAAGGCAGAAAATCTTCAGAGAAGGCTGGACCCAGTGTTCCAAGGCTGCATTAGTAGCCCTGAATGGGAAACTTTATTGTAATGTGTTAACTGCTGTTCATTGCTGATAACGATTCCCTATGAAAAAAAGAGACATGAGTAACAAACAGGATTTTCCCCCCTGAATCATTTCACCTGTCATTGTTTACTTTCTTCAAAAGGATGTTGAGTGGAGCTGAGTGAATAATTTGTAACAAATAAATGACAATTTTTGCTTCATTTTCTGTTCACAAGATGCCTGTTTGCAGATTACAAATTTATTTATTTCAAATTATACTCAGAATAATTTCTCTGGATGATTTCTGAGGCCAGATCCTTAGCTGGTATAACTTGACATAGCTCCTTAGACTTTAGTGGAGCTAAACTGATGTTCACCAGCTGAGAACCTGATTCCTGGGCTGTCACTTGTTCACAAGAAGTTTGTTGCAGCTCTTCACTATTCAAAATTTGAGTTCTTTACTGAGGATACCAAGTGGCTTACATGGTGCTTTTTGGGTCCTTGTTTGGGTGAGTGTAACTCTTAGACTCTGATATAAATTGCAAATACTCATGATTATTAATTTGAAACTTGATTTTCGCAAACATTCGCAATTTTTCATTTAAAATTAACTGTTTTTGCAAACATTCCTGTCAGTAAACTTGTTCACTAAAATATTCATGGACAGTGAAGAGAAAAGGTCTGAGAACACAATCAATTAGTTTTAAAATGAGGGTAATAGTAATGGAAAAAGTCTGCTCTAGTCTTAATCCCATGGAGAGATGCACACAGAATCCCAATAAATCAATGAGATTTTGCATGATCAGAGCCTCTTTCAGTAAATGCTTTGAAATCCATGTATGGAAGATACTATGGAAAGACTCCCATTGGGCCTGTTTGGTTTTGGCTCAGGCCCTATATAAATTTGAAGTATAATTTAGTATTATTATTTGATTTTTATTATAGGAAATTCCTTCTTTAAAGTAAAACCTTTATTGATGAGATTTTTTTCAGAAAGCTTCCAACTTTTCACAGCCTTATGCCCTCCCTCCTCCCCCCCCAACAAATACTCTCACCTATAAAGAGCTCACATACCCATAGAATCATCCATGAAGATTGCACTGAAAATTAAATGAAGTTTTAGGATTCTGACTATAGAACAAATAAGAATTAATACATGTTGTACAGTATTTAATAACTGGGAGTAGATTGCTGCTATTGAACTTTGCAGTGCGTGTAAATTATCTCCATGATTGACTTAGTTATGCATTAAAAATTTCTCATAAAATAAATATAATAGCACTTCCTTCTGCGAACAGATGAGGTATTGGTGTTTCACAAATACTTGTTCAATGGACTTAAGGAACCTTTTCCTAAAGCTAGTTTTGAGAAGCATTGGTCAATCATAAGGCAAAATCATTTTGCTTGCTGAAAATGAACCACTTGTTAAATGAACCATGACTCATTATTAGTATTTTAGCATTCTTTAACTCAGTAGAAGTTTATTTTCATAGCCCTTTGACAGTAGTCAGTGGTTTTGGATTTACTGTTAGTATCCATTTTCAGTCGTTTCTGGTGATTCTTTTTTAATTCTCAAAATATAAATACAGTGGGAATAATTTTGTATTGTATTAATATGTCTGGAAATGTCAGGTGATTTAAAAAAGAAAAAGAAATTACAATTGCTTTATAGCTTTAAATTTCTAGATTATCATCACTTATTTATAGGTCACTGTAAACTTGCACTGAGCAATTCGTGTTACCCGTTTTAAAAATAATATTTACCCAAAATACTATATTAAAAGAAAATAATTTAGGTTGTCAAATCATGCACTCAGACAGTACCAGACTTATGGTTGCCTGTGCTATCTTAATTCTGCCGTTTTCTGCATCCAGTTTGTGCAATGAATGAAGCCGGTGTCTGTGGAAAATGTAGTGTGTGACAATGTAATTAAAGACAGTATCATAATGTATACAAAAATAACAAGGAGTCTGGTGGCACCTTAAAGACTAACAGATTTATTTGGGCATAAGCTTTCCTGGGTAAAAACCTCACTCTATGCATCCGAAGAAGTGAGGTTTTTACCCACAAAAGCTTATGCCCAAATAAATCTGTTAGTCTTTAAGGTGCCACCAGACTCCTTGTTGTTTTTGTAGATACAGACTAACACGGCTAACCCCTGATAATGTATACAGACAGGGGAGCAGAATTAACATTATATTGATAAACAGTGGAATTTGACATATCCTTACTTTTGAATGTTTGTCTTTGCGCCTAAATAACTAACTTTTTTTGCGTGTAAGTTTGTACTTTTTTAAATGAAAAAAGTAAAATTTAATTCCATTATGTAGAGCTGTAATAAATCCTCCCCAGCACTCCTCATGTATTGTCAGCAAGGTTTGGGCCCTGAGCCTTCAGCAGTGCGGCACAGACTGCTACCACTTGAGCTCCAGGACTAACTACATTAGTGGGCAGCAGGGGAAGGCTGTTATCACAGCAGAGTGTAGGCCGTTGGCACTAAGTGCTGGGCCCAGGGTTGGATGAGCCCAGCTTATCTCTTTCCTCCACTCTGGTAGTTGTGGGAGCTCCTGCCCATGTGGTGCCCCGATGGGGCACTGCTGCTTTGGCAGCAGCATGAGCCTGTTTTTTCAAAAGAGGCACAATGATCTAGTGGTTGGGGCACTAGCTTAGTACTTGAACTACGTGGGTTCAATTCACAAGGTTCCTGTGTGATGCTGGACGAGTCACTTAGCATATCTTCACTTCAGTTGCCCATTTATAAAATGGGAAAAGTAGCCCTGTTACCTCACAGGAGAACATGTTACAGGTAGTGAGGGACTCACATATTACAGTGATGGGGAATATATAAGTATCTTAGCTGGGTTCAGGTGTTATTTTGGCTGGCTGCCAAAATTTTGCCAGCAATGCAAGCAAGACAAATGTAATGGCAATTTTTAACAGTTTATAACTCAGAGAAATCTGAGACAAGATTAAGACATTTCTTTAAGCTAAGGGTTTTCTCCTTGCTGAATTTCAAAGGCCTGTGGCAAACAATGTAGGTGTTAATTTTAAAAAAACAACAATAAAATAAGAATCTTTTATAATGTAACTCCCTTAATTCACAATGCCAAAAAGTTTCTCAGTGGAGTAGATGATTACTTGTCCTTTATTTTAATGTCACTTTCATGATGATGTAGTTAATTCCATTAGAATTTTTATCAGAAATATATTTTGTAAGCTTCATCCAACCACCAGATATGTAGGGGATGCATCAGTTAATATTTTTTTTTAAAAAGCATCTATTACGCTTGCTTACTTTATCTTAATATCTAGATAAATTACGATGTGCATCTGCCTATTGCAGTGAAAGATCAAGCTTTAAGAATCCATAAATCCTCCCACAGACAATATCTCTGGGCTGAAATTATAGCATATCAAATCTGAGCATATAGAGGATTTGTTTACTAGTTTTGAAAAATATTTATTCTGTTTAAAGTCAGACCTGCCAAAAACCATTGAATGAAATTAAAAATTGGCAAGCAATTATCCTATAATATAATACAATAATTTTTTTTGTTTGGGATATATAGATATATTTTTTAAAAGGCCATCTAGTCATTGTAGTTAAAAAGGTCATTGACTGAGTTAGTGAGCTTGGAAGTTTGGCTTTACAATGATGTGAAATACTTGACAGAGTCCTCCTAATTCCTCACATTCTTGCATTTCTAATAAATAAATAAAATCCTGCATTCCTTTATTTGGCAACAGAGGGAGAAAGAATGTTTGTGTGTATGGGGCCCTCATTCAGACATAAAGTTCCTCTCAAAAACACAACAGGCAGGTGAAAGAATCTCTCTTCAAAAATATACACTGGGGTGGCCAAACCACAGCTCACGAGCTGCATGTGGCTCTTTTACAGTTAAAATGCTGCTCATGGAGCCCCCCATATCTCTCCCAATTCTTGGCCTATAAGACCTGGGGTGGGGAGAGGAGAAGAGGAGAGTTCAGGGCTCCTGATGCCCTGAGGTGGGGTAGTGGGTCTGGGGACTTTTATCAGAGACAACTGGTGCCTACTGGGGGGGCACAATGTACAGGTTCAAACCCCCCCCCCCAACAGCTTCAGGCAGGCCCTCCCTCTTATTCTCAGTGGCCTCTCCCTGCAGCTCCCAAGTGTTAACTTCCCATGAAGAGGCAGGGACAAACAGCTGGGAGCTGCAGGGAGGGGCCTCTGCTTTAGCTCCCTGGGAAGAGGCAGCAGCAAAAGCAACAGCTCTCCCTGCAGCTCCCCACTGTTTGCCACTGCCTCTCCTCACGGCCACAGCTCTCAGCTTGAGGGCTCTAGTAGCTGCCATGTAGGGATGGGGGCTGGCAGCATCATGTGACCAAGTGGGGCCAGCAAACCCTGGCAAATATCTGGGGGACATGTGAACCCATGTGCCCCCTCACATGTTGCCTCTGGCTTCTACCCAGCAGGGACAGGGGGCTCAGGGCTTCAGCCCCATGGGGCATGCCTGCTGGGGTTTGGGGCTTCAGCAGGAGCGGGGCTGAAGTTTCTAGCCTAGTTAGGCACATCCCATGGGACTGTAGACCTGAGACCCACCTCCCCACAGATCTGAAGCCCTGAGCCCCAGCAGGCATGCCCAGCTCTTGAACTTCTGAAGATTGTCGTATGTGGCTCAGAGGGTCAGTAAGTTTGACCACCCCGATATAGACATCTGCTTAAGTGCCCTTTATTTTACTGATGACTTTTTGTATAGATTTTAACAATCCACTGTATTCAAATTTTGGGTTTACTTCAGCCAAAAATATCTTGTAGTCTTCTCACATCCTGGTTTTGTATTAGACTGACCTATTTGGAGGAAAATGTTGGCCTGGGAAAATGATACCTCTGGAGGTAAAGCCCCAAGTTTTGGAGCAGTGCAGGTGAAGGGGGGTTCATGCAAACTTTCTCCTCAATGTCAGATACCTTTCATCTTCTCAGGCCAGATCTTCAGTCCCTCTTTCTGCCCATTTGCACAACTTACACAGCATAAAGAGGCCATAAAACTGCCTAAACAGGACACAAATTTCCATTTCATAGCACTATGCTACCCCCTCCTGACACAGGGATATGTTGGGGGCGGGGTATACTGAACTTTAGGGGGATGGAGTATACTGAACACATGCTGATGTGGTGGTTCTGAGAGAGCTGTTGCAAACTGATGGAAGTTTGAGCAACCCTGAGGCTGTTCTCACCTGTGATGGTTGCTACATGGCTGTCCTCATGGATCAGGGGAGATCTGGCATGCCTTAGGATCTGGGCCTTCACCTGTGCCCACAAAACAAGAGTAATCAAGCTCCTGGCTTTGTAGAAGCCCTACTTGTTCCCTCACAGGTGAGCTTCCTTCTCATTAGCACCCTCCACACAGCCTAAATCTCCATTTTCAGTTTAATAGATTGATTGGGCCCATCTGGCCTAATTCAACACTTTGGGGTATGGGGAGTACACCCCATCACACACATCCATTAAGTTTTTTCAAAATATTTATGAATGTAAGTTTAACTGATTCTTGTAAAGGCACTATTATGATTTGATTTCCGGCTACATCAAAATACTTGCTTACATATAACTCAAGCCAGAATGAAGCTCAATGAGTCTTCTCCTTGGATCCTCATGAAAGTTCTGAGTAAACAGGCTTTGTGTTAGGACCTCTGCAGAGAGTGGGGGAAACTTCATGCACACCCCTCCCAACCTGTTACCAGGGTACAGAGCAGTTATGTATGTATTTTGCAGCAGCTACTATATCTTCTAGGTTACCACAGCCTGCCATGCATCTCTTGTGTATGGGGGAGAGAGGGTGGATGGAGGGAGAGGATTTTATTGCCAGTGGAAGTGTGTAGTTTGCATGTTGCATGTCATTGTTTTTCAGATGTACAGTACATATATAACTGAGAAAGACCAGGCAGGTGAGCTAAATCTTTTATTGGAATGACTAATGTTGGTGGGAGGAACAAGCTTATAAGTTTCACAGAGCTCTTCTTCAGATCTGGGGAAGATTACCAGAGTGTCTGAGCTAAATTCAAGTTGAACTAATTATTAAGCATGGTCTAGGAGAACAGTTATGCACTGTGAAACCAATGATATAGCTGAGATAAACAGATGATATTTTCATCCTCTGGGCAGAAGACCTAAACTTCCTCATAGATCTCTACCACTGTGTCAACAACCACCACCCACCATTCAAACTCTCTCTAGAACATTCCCACACCAGCATCAACTTCCAGGACACCATGATCAGCTTCAACAATGGAACCCTATCAATGACTATATCCAAGAAACCCATTGATCACCATATTTACTGCCACCGATCCAGCAACCATCCCAGACATGCCACAGAATTTGTTCTGAAGAGAAAGTCCAAAATAGACACCTTAACACACTTAAAACTGCCTTCACGAAACAAGGACACTCCAGTAGAGAAGTAGATCACATTATGTAGTGGGCCACCAATAATATACCTTGGGAGAACCTGCTTCAACACATGGGGGCGGGTGGGGGGAACATTGACCCCACAATCCCTAGTCTTCACCTACCACCTCAAACAAGAACCCATAAGAGTATCTTCAAACAATTACAACCAGACTTGATGGAGACCACATTCTGAAAAATCTTTCCTGAACCCCCCACTTCTAGCCTTCAAACAATCTCCACAACATTGCCAAGCTCATCAGAAGCAATCTCCCCACAGACCAGGACATGCCAACTCAAAGAGGCGCTAGACCTGCCAGAAGAACAGATGCAAAACCTGCAGACATATCTCCACTGCTATGATGATCAATACTCCTCACTTCAAGATTCACAAGTCCTGCACATGTGGTGTACCTCATCCAGTGCATCAAATGTCCCAGCAACAACTACAGACCAGCACTACATTCTTGAATAAACTGACACAGAAAAAGTGATAAAAGGCAAAAACACCCTATCACCTGAGGATAAACACTTTCACAAAGTGATCGCTCCATGTCTGACCTTTCAGACCTCATCCTCAAAGGAAATCTGCACAACACCTTCAAAAAAATGAGCCTGGGAAGTTAAATTAATAACTGGACACTAAAAACCATGGACTTAACAGACACTGGTGCTATGGCTCATTACAACAGTTTGTAATACATGCTACAGCCTGCTAACCCTTAATTGCCCACTTCATTTTAAGTGGTCTCCTACAGCATATGTGAATCCCTTATGCTTAACAATCTGTCCCAATTTGTGTTTAGCTTAGATTCTCCAGTTAGCTTCCCCGGACCTGAAGAAGAGCTTTGTGAAGTTTGAAAGCTTGTCCCTTTCACAAATAGAAGTTGGTCCAATAAAAGATACTTTCTCACCTACCTTGTGTCTCTCACATCCTAGGACAATATGGCTACAATAATTCTGCAATCAAAGTACACATGAATGGCATTTAATGTAGAAATGTCCTGACTTGTGCTGTATTTAAATAATGTATCATACTAAATTTCCTGTACAGGTACAAAAAAGAATTTGGATCAGATTTTTTGATTAACATGTAATTCTTAAAAAAAAATGTTTCAGGTTGAACGAAAATGAAAAATTTCAAAATAGTCAATGAATTGAAAAGTAAAAAAAAAAATCATTTTGTGGTTGAATTAAATGTTTTATTTTGAAAAAAAAAAGTTTTGATTTTTAAAATAAAATTAAAGGAGATTGTGAACCAAAAAGTCAAAATATTTCATTTAAAAAGAAAAGTCAAAAAAACATTTTTATCAGTTTTTTTACTGAAAAAATTAACCAAACTCTATTCTTAGTAGTGGTGGGTGAGCTGGTTCTGGTAAAACAACTGACTCAAGTCCTCCCCAAAAACTTAAGATGAGGCAGAAGATTTTAATGTTTTCCTGTTGTTTTTAATTTATTTTTATTCTCATTTTCATATGCCTGTTCACTTTTTGCATTTAGACAGGGCCTGAAGCATCAAAAAATCATTGAAAGGATATTCTTACAGTAAAATTGAGCTGGCCAGAAAGTATCTGTAATCTCTTCAAAAAGTCTACTCTCATGAGACTTGTAGGCTAATTTCTAAACTGAAGAGGTGAAGATAAGCTTTTGATAGTCATTTGAAATTTTAGATGCTTATCTGAACCAAACCTTTTGCTCTTTGTAGAAAATAAATGTCTAATGCTACATTTCAGAATTTTGAATTCTCTTGCAAGTCAATTAAACAGGAGTCTTCTTTGTTTCAGAGAAACCCTGTGTGCTCACTGGATGTTAAGTATTCCTTACTTGCACTGCTGATTGTAAAATGTTACCTGGTTTTGATGTCTCTATTAGTATTCATCAGGAGAAAAGAGGTATACACAACAGTGACAAAAGTTAATTCTTTGAATGCGTAATCAAAATGAGGGGGTGCTAGATAGTGCTGATGGAGTCTGGTCTATAATTAAATGTCTGTCAGCATTTTGATTATTCAGTCCTATTTTCAGAGGTTTGTTGCTGGTTTGTAAAGTTCTGTTTCAAACTGAAATGTATCTATTTTAAATCCATTTGAGTTTGGGACAAACAAAAACATGGTATTGGTTGGGGCACCTTTTTGTTGCAGGGAAGACAAAAAATCCCATTTACGTTTCAGAAGAGAAACTTGGGCACAAAGGGATGGCTAACCCTGTGGAGACTGCAGATCTTTCATTCAGCTTTCACATTAATTCAGTGAAATCTAGAATTTTGTAATATTAATATTACATTTACTGAATACATATCAACTTTAAAACCAAAAGAACTCAAAATATTTTAAAAGAGCATCTTCAAATTATACACAGGCATTGCTTCATCCACCACTGCCATTCAGTCAAATCTAAGGTGAAACGTAACATGTTTAACAGTGCACAGCAATCCTACAAAAGAATGTTAAGATAGGAAGTGAATATTGCATCCATCTGGGAATACTAGGGGATTTTTGTAGGCAGAGTTTAGCTACCTCCATTGGAATTTTGCAAGAATACCACAGCTAAATTTGTACTCTTGCAAAGAGTACCATTGAAACTGTAATGACCATATGTTGCCAGGACTTCAGCTGTCTGTCTCACTAGAAATAGAGCAGCACTGTTCCTCCTAATAACCTACTGGGGAATTGCTTGACTAATTACTCAGAAGAAAGAATGCTACCTGTTAAATCACCGAAAATTCTTCCTGTATCATCTCAGTATTATTTAAAGCCATCCCTAAATTAATTTTGCCTGATGCTATTTAACTTGTGAGATCTGATGGCTTCAAAGTATGAGGTTATATAGTAAGGCAAGAGTTCTAAGTGTTGGATATATGTATGACTTTTGTCAATTTATACCAGATTGCTAACATTATTTTAACAAACTTTTTTGTAAAGAAATATTTTATAATTTGTGATCTGCATAATGAATACATCAGCACAGCTTGCATTTTTTGCATAAAGAAATGGAATCTCTATCTTCAGACCTGTGGGAGCTTACCCCTCAAAGCTTCTGGGTCATGCTTAAGTTCCCCAAAGTATTGGGTTGGAAGTTTGCCTTGTTGAACCTCTCTCTCGAAGACAAAGTCTTGCTAACTAACAAGTGGGAGGGATTCTATTCTCCCCTTCATAGCTATGCATATCAATGCAAATTATATGCATGTTGATGAGAGAATTAACTCCTACCAACCCCAAACAGAGCAGTTTACAGGACTCTAAAGTTTAATCTTTTTTTCTGAAAGGAAATTAATGAAGATCAGCTGAGGTTCCTCGTGTCCTATCTAATTGATAACATTAATACAAAAGCCTATAAATTCATTCAAATATGAACATTTTTAAAAGCACTAATCCACTGGCATCATACTGTTATGATGTTGTCAGTCATTAATATTTGTTTGTATACAGATTAGAAGAGCAGAAACTACATATTTATATTTTACCATTAGTTTTTTCTGAGAGGCTGTAGCAAGACAACTAATTAGCAGGTCTTGAAAGGTTTTTAATTTCAGAAGATTACTTGATAAATTATTAATGCTTTCTGAATACAAGTAGCATGAACTGAAAATTAAATTATTGTTTTGGATTACAGAAGACTAAAGCAATATTGGCTTTTAAATACAAAAGATTACATTGCATTTATATCAAAGTGGAGGAAGCAGCTTGCATGTGCCAGTGAAAACTTTTCATGTAGCATTACAAAAAATAAGCTGTTTTATTTGCTGTTTTAGGATCTTCATGGGATTTAGCAAAATTTACTATTTCTATGAGCTCAGTGTAGTTTATTAATTGAAGCCCTTATCAAACTGTTTTCCACCTACAAATCATTTCCTCCTTTCTCTAGTCCTAGTTCCCAGATAGAGGCTGATGTCAGCCATCTTGAAATGATGGTATAGTAAAATACTCTAGTGAGGTCTAAGCAGTAGTTGCAGTGGGGGAACTGACCTGGTTGGTGGGTGGGGGAGGAGGGTTGTGGTGGTGGTGGCTTAAAGTTAAATCTTTATCCCTAATATATCCTTATGCCCCACTTTCTTCACATGTCACAACTACCTCTGTTAGGTAAAAAGCAAGTCCTTACTCACCTCTCCAGCACCCGAGTTCGTGCGGAGTTGGTATGGGGCTCACAATCTGTCAGAGACCAGACACCAATTCATTGATTAATGGGCTCACACTATCCTTAGCTTAAAAGGCTTTAGAGTAAGTATGGCAAGTTTATTAGGGGTGAGCATTAATATTTATACACAGAAGTAAACAAAGTGATTAACAGATCATAATGGTCATGCATAATTAATCAAGATTCTACAGGATAAAACAGGTTAAAATGTAAATTCAAAAAGACAAAAGGGGAGATGGCTACTTAAGGGGAGGCGGGTGTCATGAGTAGTTCGCAGGTCAGAGCTTTGATTAAAAGTTCAGACAGAGACATTAAGTCCGGGTTAAGTTTAAGCTTATTAAAAGTTCAGACTCAACATTCCTCCATTTGTAGCTTTGGGATAACTATTTACCAAAAGCTACACCCCATTTTAAGGAGCCAAGGGCCTCTTGGCAATTTCAGCCTGGGCCAACTCGAAGAGAGTAAGGCCCTTGGCTGAAGTAGGAAAAGAATAAACTGACCCACATGAGTCTATGAGGGAGGGGACACACTGAATACAGCAACACAGTATTATAAGGATTACTATGGTCCCAACAATACCCACCAAGAGTTTTTTAACCCACCCAAATCCAGGCAGCCAATTTTATAAGGCTCCCCACCAATTATAAGGTGGCTGGCCAGAGGAGTAGTTCTTAGCCATTTTCCTTAGATGTTTGGTACGTTGAAAAGTGTTAGAGTAGGTGTTATTTACAAAAACACAGCATTTTTTATTTATGAGGGCGCAAGTTTTTCCCTGGGCTGCTAACATTATGTCTAAAGCCATTCGGTTTTGCAAAGCTAACTGGCGCAGCTGGGATATTTTCCCGGCCTGATTTTTAAATAGGGTCGCAGTTTCATTGGTTAAAGATTTTAGTAGTTCCTGTAGACGGATGACACCACCCCTCAAGCTAATGAGACCAGCCCACCGCTGCCACGACAAACCATCACGGATATTAATATTTCTGAAGGTTTCACGGATGTTACGAACGTGGGGAAAATGAGGGGGAGTGAGGGAGATGCGAGAAGGCGGTGTTAGCCATGCTAAATAACATGACCCTGCCCAATCAGGGGAGAGAAAGTAATAAGCTTTGGGCCCGCACACCCAGTATGTTTCATACAATGCGTTTCAGGTATTTTATTTCTTAAAGTAGGAGGTAACCCTCCATCCGTTGGACCACTGTTTTCCTGGTAACGCAGAGGGGTTGTTGTGCGAACTGCAGAGGCACAATTTGGTAGTGGTGTTTTTAAAGGGCAGTGTAGTACTGCTTGAGCAGTTGTAGAAGGCAATCGTATATCCCTTAGCAATTAGTTGGACACCCTTGTGATTTGAGCAGGGCTTCTTAAAAGCTGACTCTGAAGGCTTGCCCACCCATGAAAAAGTTGGATCAGGGTGAGGGATTTACATATGGGATAAGTGGGATGCGCAAGGCTTGAAGCCAAGATTTTTACTAAAGGCGGTGCCACTAAAATACATGTTGCATTTACTTGTTTCCACAAAAGTTGACCCCTTTTCTTTAACAAAACACAGTGATCCTGTCTGATTGGTTACCCTGAGATATCTGTTAATTGGCACTTCTGTTTTGTTCCATGTAAGATTGTGTTGGACTGGATCTTTTACTTTAGCCGGTGGCATTCAAGTCATATTAGCAGTGGTCAGGGGAATGGGTGTGAAGGGGAGTCCCTGTTCTGCATTTACTGGAAATTGAGTACATACCGAGCAATTACTTCTATTTCCTAAAATACGAGTTTTAACCTCGTGGGAATATTTAATAAAAGCATTATCTTTATAAGCAGAAAATAAACTAAAAAGGCATAATAAAAAACATACAGTTGTTAGAATAAAAGGTCCTCTCATTTTTGCCGAGTCAATTTAAGTCTGATGTCTGAAAGAGGTAAGCTGGTCCACTGGTTGGACGCAGTGTCCTCAGTGGTGGCAAGAGCTGCTGGTCCATCACTGTGGTCCACTACGGCTGGCTTGACGTGGGAGTGGTGGATCCAGGATTTGCGTCCTTCCAGGAACACTGCAGTCTGGGTTGTTAAAAGAACCTGGTGGGGTCCAGTAAACCTCGGCTGGAGGGTGTCGCCACGAACGAACTTTTTGTCCCAGATGAAGTCCCCTGGTTGGAATGGGTGGATTTGTTCTTTCAGTGGCACGGTTTGGGAAATCTGCAAGGCTTTCCAAAGGGTACGGAGGCGAGCCTGTAGGGAGAGAAACTGGCACGCGGTCATATGATCCCCTCCCAATAGTGAAACATCAGCACGTGGTAGCGCCCAGCCTTTGAAAGGGGAGTGTTTATAGAGCAGTTCAAAGGGGGATAATTCCAATACACGGGTTGGGCGAGTACGAAGGTGAAACAGGACCAAGGGAAGTACCTGAGGTCACTTTAACCCTGTTTCCTGACAGTATTTAGCCAATGTAAACTTAACCTCCCTGTTCATACGCTTAACTTTCCCGCTAGACTGGGGGTGGTAGGGTGTATGAAAGGAGTGTGAAATGCCCAGTCCTTGTTTTAAACGGCCAAGGACATGACCAGTAAAGTGAGGTCCGCGATTTGAGTTAAGCACGAGAGGGATCCCAAAACGGGGTACAATGTTTTTAAGGAGAATTTTTGCCACTGTGGCAGCAGTACAATTAGCAGTAGGAAAAGCTTCGACCCAGGAAGTCAGAGGGCAAACCAAAACAAGGAGGTGCTTTTTTCCAAAAGCCTTTGGCATATTTGCAAAGTCAATTTGAAGATGTTGAAATGGAGCAGCGGGCGGAGGTCTTCCACCCTTAATTTTGTTAAGAGGCGGAGCAGGTTCATTACGCTGACATGTGCTGCATGCTTTTACTATTGACAGGCAGTAGGGTTGAATGCCTGGAGCATACCAAAAGCGAGCGATGGTGTCCACAAGGTCGTGCGTGCCATAGTGACCCCCCTTATTATGGTGCCAGCGAACTGCCACGGGGTATGTGGAGCGAGGGAGGCAGGCTTGGCCATCCGGCATAAGCCAGGTCCCTTTGACCAGAGTGGCTTCGAGGCTTTTCCACGACTGTAGTTTAGCAGCGGGTACTGGTACGGGGTGCGGTGGAGTAAAGGAGGAGGCTGCAATAGCCAACGTGGGCATGGCTAAGGGTAAGACGGCAGCCGTCTTGGCGGAGGCGTCAGCCAGGGCATTTCCACGGGTGACGGGGCTATTATTTTTAGTATGGGCCCGGCAGTGAACTACAGCCAGGACCGAGGGTTCTTGGAGGGCGTCCAAAAGCTTGTGGATGAGGGGGAGGTGCTGAATGGGTTTACCGGCAGCTGTCTGGAAACCTTGAAACTTTCAGAGGTGGATGTGACAATGCACAACTTCAAAAGCATACTTGCTATCAGTAAAAATGGTAAAGGTCTTACCAGCGGCCAACTGGCAAGCTTGGGCCAGGGCATAGAGTTCGACGGCTTGGGCTCCCCAGTTGCCTGGCCGTGAGGCGGCCTCTTGAATGTCCCATTCAGAGGTGACTGCATAACCGGTGAAACGCTTGCCATTAACATAGAAGGAGCTTCCGTCCGAGAAGAGGATGCAATCAGGGTTGTTCAGTGGCACGTTAAACAGGTTGTTTTTTATCTGTAAGATGCTATAAACTACTTTCACACAGTTGTGCTGATCCTGGAGGACTGGCAGGTCAGGAAGCAAGGTAGCTGGATTAAGGGGCCCACACCTTTTAAAAATTAGGTTAGTGTTTTCTAAGAGTTTGGCCTTTAGCTGTTGCTGACGATGGGCCGAAAAGACTTGGGTTGTGCCCCTACGCAGAAGGGCTGACAAGGCATGAGAGGTTCAAGCCGTGGTAAAATGACCCAGGGTCAGGCTTTTTGCCTTTGTGATCAGCAGGGCAGCTGCTGCCAGAGTTCGGGTGCAGGATGGGGTTCCCTGAGCGACAGGGTCGATCTGCTGAGAGTAAAAAGCAAGCGGGAAATGGTGGGGCCCGCTTAGCTGGGTAAGGACGCCACTAGCAATTTCGCCCCTCTCGTGGACAAAAAGGTGAAAGGGTTTGCTGTAATTGGGGGGGTGGAGAGACATGGAGGAGGCCACACTGTCCTTGAGTAACTGAAAGGCTTGGATCGTGTCCGGGGACCACTGCAAAGGGTCAGGAGCAAGGTTAGCAGTGAGTCGGTGGAGCGGTTTGCTTAACTTCCCGCAGGACGGCAACCAGGGGCGACAGAAGCCAATTAATTTTAAGAAACCTTGAAGTTGTTTCTTGGTGTTTGGCAGAGGGCAGTTTTGGATAGTCTTTATGCGGACTGGGTTCATTTGTTTTTCCTCTGGGGTTAACAGGAAGCCCAGATATTGGACCTTTTGTGAGACCCACTGACTCTTGTTAGGGTTTACCTTGTGGCCTCTGGTGTGTAGGTATAATAAAAGTGCCTTACCATTGATGCGGAGGGCAGTTTTTTCGCAGTTACCTAATAGGATGTTATTTACGTATAGGACTAACGTGGATTTCTGCGGACTGGTGAAGCCTTTTAAGTCGTGGCGGAGGCATTGGCTGAAAATTGTGGGGCTGTTTCTGTAGCCTTGAGGAAGTCGTTGCCAGACGTAACTTTGTCCCTCCCAGGTGAAACCAAAGAGATACTGAGAGTCTGGGTGCACAAGAATGCTGAAAAAGGCTGATTTTAAGTTAATAACAGTGAACCACTCAGCATCGCAGGGGATTTGGCTGATGATAGTAGCTGGATCAGGAACTACTGCATGAAGAGGGACCACATACTGATTAACAACCCGTAGATTTTGTACAAAGCGCCAACGAATAGGGTCTCCGTCCTTTTTAGGAGGCTTTTTGACAGGCAGTATAGGGGTGTTACTGGGAGTGCGCTGAGGGCGGACTAGCTTTTGTGCAATGAATTTCTTGATAATGCGGCGGATGCCCTCCCGGGCTTCCAGCGACAGGGGGTATTGAGGGACTGACGGGGGGGTTAAGGAGGGCTTTACTTGAATTTTTACTGGCTTTGCCAAAAGGAGCAGGCCAACATCAGTGTTAGAAATTTCCCAGAGGGTTAAAGGCAAGTCAGTGAGGTCAGGGGAGGGGGGGGGGTTCCCAATTACCCTGAGTTGGGGCCGAATTTTCTAACACTGTCATTAATAATTCTACCCCTTTAGGAGTGCAGGTTAAAGTAGCCTTAAGCTTACAGAGTAAATCCCGGCCCATTAAAGGGATCGGACAAGCTGGGGAAAAAAGAAAACGGTGAGAAAAACATTTATTAGCATAAATAACATTTAGAGGCAAAGTGAGTCCCAGAGACTGTGGGTTGCCCTTCACCCCAGTTGCAGTTTTAACCTCAGAGGATAGCCAGGGAGAGGGGGCATGATTTAAAAGAGAGAAAGTAGCTCCAGTATCAATGAGGAAAGAGACAGGCAGTCCTTGGACTGAAAGGGTTAGACGAGGCTTTTTGCTGGGAGGGGAGAAAGTGAGGAAGGAGCCGGCTAAAGACATTAAGGAAATAAGACCATTACATTGTTTGCCTTCGCCCCCGGGGTACCGTTATTGAGGAGGCTGAGTTTGCTGCAGCTGCTGCTGTTGCCCGTAGTTGATCCAGGCCTGGGGAACGGGCTGAGCTGGTGGTGCAGGGGTGTATTCGTCCCTGGTGTAAGTATCTGCGGATGCGACCGGACCCTCTAGGCGTCCCCAGGGGCATTCACGTTTAAAGTGACCGGGCTGTCCGCACTGAAAACAATTTCCTGGTGGCTGGGGTTGCCAGGACCCTCTTCCCCGAGCACCCTGAAATCCCCTGCCACGGCCACGGCCTCTGCCTCGAACACCGCCGCGAAAAGCTAAAGCCATCAACTTATATTTTTCCTTTTTCTTTTTCTTTTTACTACTTTTCCTTTTTTTCTCCCATGCAAAATCAGCTACGTCCAACACTGAAGTGACTGACTTACCTCCCCAACCAGGGCGAAACTTTAAGAAATAATCCCTTACAGGGGGCACTGACTGATTTACAAAAAACGAAATAAGAGTAGGGTGGTCTGCTTCTCTTTTAGGATTCATCTGAGTGAACATTCGGGCCCCCTCCAATAGCCTTGACCAGAACTTTCTGGGTGGCTCATCAGATTCCTGCCGAATCTGCATGAACTTAGCCTGATTAGGCGAGCGGCGAGCCATTTCTTTGAGTCTCTCTAACAATCGCTCTCGATCTGTTTGCAGCTGAGTCAGCCTTGGCTGACTCCAGTCTAGGGGATTCCAGCCAGCGGCTTGATCCCGCCTATCCATCCAAGTAGTATTAACCGCATCGCTATCCCCCCATGTCCTTTCTGCCATCCACAATTTACTACGTTTCTTTCCGGTCAAAACTCTACTTAACAACTGATCTACATCCGTATAAGTAGGATTATGACTTGAAAACAATCTTTCTAAAAGTTCTGTGATTTTTCGGGGATTTTCCCCAAAGGACCCTGACAACCGTCCCCACCCTTTCAAGTCCCATTCTAGCCATCCTTTATATTTCACAATATTAGTATGTTGTAACTGGCCATTATTGCCCACAAAAGGTTGGTCGTGCACCTGTAAAGGCATTTTTCTACTTACACCTTTATCACTCACAAAAGGTTTGGCGGAGGCAGCCTCTGGGCTATCCTCAGGGGAGGGGTATGCAACCTGCTGCATCTGCTTGATCTTTTGCCTAGTAATTACTCCTCCCGAGGTGTGCCCTTCCATTTCCCCCTTATCCCTCTGCAGAGATTCCGATCTGGAGTCCTGCAGATTCCCCTCTGCGCCCTGGAGAGAGTCCCCCTGCGGAGGAATAGGGGCAGGTGCAGTGGGGACCAACTGACGAGTCAAAACACGCCGTGGTTTACACCCTTCATTGAAATAACATGGAGGGGGTTTACTCTCGGGAGAATACCTGACTGCCATAATTTTTAAAGATTTCCACAGCTCTGCTGCTGTGTCCCAACAAAACCAGTAACATAACTGTCCCAGATGGTCTTTTTCGATCTGGCTCCTGACTCCTCTTAAGGCAGCCTGTTCGAAAGAGCCATACGAAGGCCACCTCATCTCCGGGTCGGCCAATACCGCGGTATACCCAGTCCAATTCCTTACACACAGTGTGTACAACTTCCTCCTAGACATTCCTGTCTGTACTGGGAGTTTCCCTTTGTTCCATAACTTATTTACAATCCCCAACGGACTCTCAAGAGGCACGCTAGTCCCTTGACCCATGGTGTCTGACAGGAGCCCTCCAACTGGCGTTTATCCTGCTGTCCAGTACACGACCCCTCAATATTGAATTGGCTGGGAGAAATCTCCCGTGGCGCCTGCCAATTCGTATATGAGTGGTCTGACCACTGGACAGAGGCACCGCACCAGAAGGAAATCCCGGACGAGCCCCCAAATTGTTAGGTAAAAAGCAAGTCCTTACTCACCTCTCCAGCACCCGAGTTCGTGCGGAGTTGGTATGGGGCTCACAATCTGTCAGAGACCAGACACCAATTCATTGATCAACGGGCTCACACTATCCTTAGCTTAAAAGGCTTTAGAGTAAGTGTGGCAAGTTTATTAGGGGTGAGCATTAATATTTATACACAGAAGTAAACAAAATGATTAACAGATCATAATGGTCATGCATAATCAATCAAGATTCTACAGGATAAAACAGGTTAAAATGTAAATTCAAAAAGACAAAAGGGGAGATGGCTACTTAAGGGGAGGGGGGTGTCATGAGTAGTTCGCAGGGCAGAGCTTTGATTAAAAGTTCAGACAGAGACATTAAGTCTGGGTTAAGTTTAAGCTTATTAAAAGTTCAGACCCAACACCTCCTTACTGCTGAGCCACATTCCCCATCTTCTCTCTGATTCTAGCAACCAGACCACTCATGGGCTTCTCTGTCCTCTCACCCCTACCATATGCAGCAATGAGATTATTTTCTGAGGAGATCCATGCAAGAACTTGGTGAATTTTTTTTCACTAATTTTTTTTCCTCCAAAAAAAAAAAATGTAGATTAAAGTTGACTGAAAAATTATGTGAATTCATGTTGAATTCACCAAATTGTTTTGGATAGGGAGAAAAATCAAAAAAGTCGAAAGATTCCATTTTGACACTTTCTAAATTAAACATTTTGATTTTTTTTCAATCGTAAGTGACTTTTCATTTCAAAATATACTTCAATTTCATTTTAAAAAATTAAAAACATTTAAAAAAATCAAACTAAATTAAACACTTTTGGGTTGAACAAAAGATTTTGTTTTACTCAAAATATTTTTGACATTTTGGTTCACCAAAAATTTTGAAAAGTTTTAGTTTTGGGTTGACCAGAACATTTTATGACTATCATTATTTTATTTATTCAGAATGGCCATTGGGAAAAAAAACAAGTTATTCACTCAACTCTAATCCTTTCCCATCTAAGGGTATTTGAGAAGGCTAGCAGACGTTTCTCTGTAGTCCCATAGGTGGAATAGGGACCCTGCTCTGCATCTGTTCTCACAGTAATATTCTCTTCTTCAACTCTTATCCTCTGAGAACGTGTGGCAGCAGCTCTTTCTCTCCCAATTACTGCAGTACTTGTTTTTGTTTGTTTTTCATTTCTGTGTTTGTAGTGAGGAATACTCCTCTGATGTGGCTGTTTTCTAATCTCCTTTCTCCTTTGGTCTGAACTCCTGCTCTCAGAACGTAACATTTCTGTGGGTGCCAAGATCAAATTCGCCAAAAGGCGGGGAAAGCACAGGAACTTCTTCAGGAGAGCAGCCTGATAGAATTTATACAGCAAACTGTCCCATTGTCAGCCCTCAGTGGTGAAAGAAGAGGTTAAGGACTATTTAGAAAAGCTGGACATGTACAAGTCCATGGGTCTGGATCTAATGCATCCAAGGGTGCTGAGGGAGTTGTCTGATGTGATTCCAGAGCCATTGACCATTATCTTTGAAAACTCATGGTGATTGGGGAAGGTCCCGGATGATTGGGGACCTGGGCTTATTTAGTCTGCAGAAGAGCAGAGTGAGGGGGGATTTGATAGCAGTCTTCAACTACCTGATGGGGGGTTCCAAAGAGGATGGAGCTAGGCTGTTCTCAGTGGTGGCAGTTGGCAGAACAAGAAGCAATGGTCTCAAGTTGCAGTTGGGGAAGTCTAGGTTGGATATTAGGAAAAACTATTTCACTAGGAGGGTGGTGAAGTACTGGAATGGGTTACCTAGGGAGGTGGTGGAATCTCCCTCCTTAGGGGTTTTTAAGGCCCAGGTTGACGAAGCCCTGGCTGGGATGATTTAGTTGGTGTTGGTCCTGCTTTGAGCAGGGGGTTGGACTAGATGACCTCCTGAGGTCTCTTCCAACCCTAATATTCTATGATTCTATGATTGTCATTCGGAATTATGGGTAGTGTGAATTTGAGGGATGGAGTTGTTTTCTCTTCCCAATCTCCCTAATCAGATTCTGAATATTGGAAAAGAAAGTTCAAGCACTTATTCATAAGCCAGACAATCATGTGCGGAATTCTGTTAACTATTTTACAGATATTTGATAAGGTATATTTCTTGTTTTAGCATTAAATTGTAGTATTTCCATTGTTTGAATACTGTTTCTAATAGTACAAAAAAAATTCCAGAAATTGCTACAGTAGTTCAGCAGCATCCCTTATGTAGACAACCACTATTTATATCAAGAAATGCATAACACATCCAGGAGAAATTCTCCTATTTACTTTGATATTAAGTTATTTCTTTGAATCCCATAAATATAACATAAGAAAACAGCACCCAAAATATATTCTTTGTACTTCACCATGGAATACTTACAAAACTTTTGGGAAAATAGATGATCCACTTGTCTCATTTATGTTAAAACTCTTCTCTGAGTTTTGATAATTTTTCACTTTACATAAAATCATTGGTTGTATATCACATTCAAGTGTTGTTTGAATTATTACATCATTGTTTCCTTTCTCTGTATGAACTTTTGCAGTGTAAACAAATTACCAAGAGGAAATGTTTGTCATTGTGGAATGACATAAAGATTAGACTATCTGTCAAGTGAGTTGGCTTAATGTGTGAATGCAATCAACCTGATCTAAATGACAGCACATTTATAAACAAATTATGCTTCTGAAAGATCATCATAACTGTTTGTTTTTTGCATTAGAATGTTATTTACATTCAAATTTATACAGAATGTCAGTGCTCTTCAAATTTTCAATTCAGTGTTCAGGTGAAGTCATAAAAAATAGCTTTGGACAGACCTGTGATTGATCGATCACCACTTAAGTGACTGGTTAGCATGATGGCCCAGTGACTGTTATGAACCACCTACAACAGCTACTTTCCATTTTCCTCAGCTCCTAATGTGAGAGTTCTCTATTTATCTACAAAAACACTTTGAGTAGTGGAAATGCAAAATTGTTATGCCAAAGTACCAGAGATCTGTTTTCTTCATGAAGATGATTCTCCACGCACATCCTGGTCTGTCTTCTGAGACCACCAACAATGATAAAACTAAGTGTCAGTTGTGATGGAATTGTTTATAATATATTTACCTGCCCTCTAAGAACTGGAATTAAAGAACTCACCTATTTCACATGAGTTACCAAACAGCCATCAGATGGTATCAATAATTACAAGTGGCAAACCACAACAACTTTATAGATTCAGTTTTAGTAAACACTCAGTCTAGATTCTTTATCTGAAATTCCTTACCCTGAAAAATTAGGCTGGAAATCTGATGAGGATAGGGTTTCTTGTAAGATTTCCCTCATGTTCTTGTCTGGCTAGAAATGCTTTGAGAATAATTTAAATGAATTGCCACATATGCGGTTCTGGGCTTACATGGAATAGGGAGTGTAGGAATAACATGCAGTAGTCATAATCATAATATAATGATTTTAATACATTTTTTTCAAACTCCAAAGTTTAGTTAAACTTTGAGTTGGTGGTTCTTTTATTCTAACAGATTTTCCCTTCCCTACTATTGATTTAATCATATCTGTCATTTATTTGGTGCTTTCATTTTTGGTGTAGTTCAGTACAAACAATACCTAATTAATGCTCACAGGTGAGGTTGGTAAACATTGATATTCCTATTTCACATGAGAAAAATGAGTGACAGAGAAGCTAAGTGACTTGCCAAGGTCACACAACAAGTCAGTGGCAGAGCCGTGATTAGCATTCAAGAGCTCCATTATCTCAGCTTCATGCTCAGACCATTTGACTGCACTACTTCTGTCATACTAATGTGAGTTGGTTTTAAACCAGTGATCTAGAGGTGCAAGTCCATGATTCATTAGTTAACTATCATGCCAAAATTGTCTTCAGAAAACTATTTGAATAAATATCCTCCTCACCTCAGATGCATCATGAAAAGAAATAGCAGCAGTATGTCAGAATAGTGTTTGATACTTAATGCAGTGGAATGGTTAAGTAGCAGTTCCTTTGATGTATTATAAAAAAAAACTTCACCATGCAGTTTCTCAGAAGAAATTGTGCTAATATCATAAATGCTGGAAAATACTTTCTCATGCCTGTATAAAACTCTACATGTCTTATCTAAAGCTTGCCCCATGGCATGAATGTAGTCCTTTTTGCTTTATAACTCATACATATTTTTTTCTATACCTTCCTTACATGTGAAGAATCTAATGCAAAATTCTCCAATAAAAAGATATTTATATTATTAGTCTGTTGGTATGTTTATAGAGAAATAAGATCACTACACAATGAAGTGTCCTTGTTATCCAAAAACATTAATCCTGGCTTGGTCACTGGCAGAAAGGATAGCATTTTGAGTTGTTGGGTAAGAAACCAGGGCTTGGGGGCTGCCATGAAACTTTAGCTTTCTGGGTGTGGAAACTAGGCATAATGCAGAAAGGATGTACTTTGTGCTGAGGGATAGGAGCTAGCTGAGTAGTCTCCATTTAGCAGAGAAGCTTAAAGGTCACATAAAAGACTGAGAGTTCTGGGATACAGAAATTGGCAGAAGTGTAGTGCCTGAGGGTACGTCTACACTACCCGCCGATCCGGCGGGTAGTGCTCGATCTATCAGGGATCGATTTATCATGTCAAGTGTAGACATGATAAATCGATCTCTGATTGCTCTGCCGTCGACTCCAGAACTCCACCACGGCAAGAGGCCGAAGCGGAGTCGATGGGGGAGCGGCGGCCGTCGATCCCGCGCCACGAGGACACGAAGTAAGTGATTCTAAGTCGATCTAAGATATGTTAACTTCAGCTACGCTATTCTCATAGCTGAAGTTGTGTATCTTAAATCGATCCCCCCCCCCGTCCCCTCCCAGTGTAGACCAGGCCTGAGATATGTCTGGAGTACAATTGGGATTACTTAGGCCTGGTCTACACTGGGGGGGAGAGGGGATCGATCTAAGATACGCAACTTCAGCTACGAGAATAGCGTAGCTGAAGTCGACGTATCTTAGATCAACTTAGAATCACTTGCTTCACGTCCTCGCAGCGCGGGATCAACGGCCGCCGTTCCCCCGTCGACTCCACTTCCGCCTCTCGCCATGCTGGAGTTCCGGAGTCGACAGCAGAGCGATCGGGGATCGATCACTACCCGCCGATCCGGCAGGTAGTGTAGACGTACCCTTAGAATGATAGGGCGGGGTTTTCTCTGTCTTTTTTGAATGTTTAGCCAGCAAAGCTGGAATTCTTTTCTAATCACTTGCCAGCCATTTGTTAAAAATAAAATTCTGAAAACGTTGCTGTAGAAATAACAAAAGTGATGCCACTTGGGGAAAAGAAATCAGATAAGTTATGTTAAGATACTACATAAAAATTCAAGAGTACTTGTGGCACTTAAAGACTAACTAATTTATTTGAGCATAAGCTTTCATGGGCTACAGCCTACTTCATTGGATGCATAAAAGTTAACTTCTCTGCATTATATCTTCCCCATGAATATAGATTTCTAAAAATGTTTCCTCTTTAAGGGAAAAAATTATTTTGGCACCAAGGAAAATGAGCCCTTTTACTTTCCAGAACTAAACCTGAGCTGTACTGGTTGCTCATTATAAGAACTCTGTGTTGTTTCTCATGTAGAAAGTCTGAACAAAGTTAATATCACTGTGGTGATATTCAGGCTTGTTATTATAATTGTACATCTCAGCATCACCCTTTTTAATCTATTTATTTAGGAAGGTTTAACAGATGTGAAATCATTGCCATATAAATATCAGAGACAAAATTATAATCATTACAACAGTAAGCTTTTGTTTAGAGAAACATTGTACTGTAATAGAATCATCAGATCTCCCTATTTAGCAGGGTGTTACCATTTTACAAGGTGAACCTTTCTACACTATGCAAGACATGATGTTTCTGGTGATTTTATTAAGTTAGAAGAGAACCTTCTCATTACATCTATTTATCAAATATGGCATGTCTATTAAATGTTAAAATATATAAAAATATCAACACCACTCAACAGGTATGCTAGGTTATTTTGCAGGTCAATGTACTTTGCAGGTCAATGAGTATTGATAAATGGCAACCAAATATCTAAATATTTATTTTTCCGGTGTCTATTTTGCTGGGTATGTAATTGGGGCATTAATATTGTAGAGGCTTAGAACTTGATCATCAAAATTAACCGAGGACTAAATTTTGTCTCATAAAATCTCCTACAAGAGACATTTTGTTTCACTAAATTTCAGGAAAATTAATTTATCCAGTTATATAAATGTTACAAAGTAGCTGAGCTGAGCAGATTAAAATAGGGAGTAAAACCATTAGCTTTTTCAGTCTTTAATAGGTTCAGATTGTATCAGACTTACGATTAAGTTTTAGTCTTTTCGGTCTGAGGTACACAGTGTGTATGTATGTAATGGGTACATAAGTGTTGTGATTTATCAGAGATTGGTGGAGGCATTAGGTCTGAAAATTTCAGAGCAAGAGTGCCTCAGTTAGACCTTAGTGGAATGTGTTTAGAAGTAGAATATTGTGCATGTTCTAAATGCGCAGTATGAACTGTCAGTAGTGTGACACACTGACACCCCAGTATTCAACACTGTCATGTAATTAGCATATGTTTTGTATAAAGTATGTCTTGTGAGGTATCATTCTAAACGTCTTGATCTGCTAGACATTAATATCTCATTGGATTGTATGTGTCATCCTTGTATGTGAAGTTATGAAGTTTGGCTATGCATGTGTTACTGAAACATGTTGTGAGGTTGAAAGCACCCACAAGCAGCCTTTCAGGTACAGCAATAAAAAGGCCAAACAATGTTAATAGCTTATTGAGGAAATGCACACAAGCACAAGGATTACCCCAGGAACTGTGTACAATAGAAACCTCTCAGAGATTGCACTACACAATAGGAACTGTTTGACCCAGGTCCCAGGAAAAGAGCTTTCCAGCAGGTAGGAAGAAGATATAAAAGGGGGACAATGACATCATGAGGGGACCTCACTCTTCCTGCAACAACACATCTGGAAACACGTGAGGGACAAGGAGTGAACTGAGGGAAGTGATGGTCCCATGCTAGAAGGATCTTTAGCCTGTGTATGAAAATCTGGGAAAGCCAAAGCAACTTGTGCCTTAAGAATCTACCAGCCTATGTATCACTCAGGGTGAGAATTTGCTAATTTACATCCTACCTATCTAGTGTGTTAAGCTCAGTTTGCAGTTTTTGTTTATTTACTAAGGTAATCTGCTTTGATCTGTTTGCTAACACTTAGTCACTTAAAATCTATCTATTGTAGTTAATAAACTTGTTTTTGTTTTCTCTAAAACCAGTTTGTGGAATTCATAACTGGGGGGCAAAAAGCTGTGCATATCTTCCTCCACATTGAGGGAAGGGGTGGACTTCATGAGCTTATGCTGTATAGTTCTCTGGGTTTACACTCCAGAGGACAACTCTCTAGCTGAAGCCTTCCCTTGCAGTACTGATTTCAGTGTCTGTGTCTTTCTGCAGCTGGGTGTGTCTCTAACTGTGTGTGTGCTGGAGGAGACTTGAGGGCCTGGCTCAGGAGGACAGTGTAAGGCAGCCCAGGCTGATGGAACAGGCAGGCTCAGTGGTACCCCAGTACATCAAGTGGCATCCTGGAGGGTGGGCAATCTGTCACAACTAGCATAACCTCTAGGTGGTAGCTGGTCCATGTGGACTGGGGGATGAGAACATAGCCATAGCACCAACTGAGTTATTAACACCATCTTTGGCATGTACAATATTTCTGGACATGCGCTTCAGCCCTTCTTTCTTGTTCAGAGAGCACAATCTGCAGTGTTTGGGCTGTGTCCTATATGCAGACCTGAGTGAAAATCAGACTTTCTGTCCCATTTGGAAATTCTGATATATTGCCATTTGTTTTCATCTCAAAGTAGGGAAAAGTCAAGATATTGAATTTTTTTGTGGAAAATAGCTGAGAAAAATTTTGATTCAGAAATGTCAAAATGTTTCTATTAAAGCAAAATATCTTGACATTCCCAAATTGAAACTTTTCATTTTGTTATGTTGTACCAAATCAAGCCATTTTGTTTATTAGAAACTACATTGAAAAATCATTTGGACAGATAATTCCTGACCAGCTTTATCTGTATGGATGAGCATCTTGGGGGGTGACATGGCCCTTTTGCCCTTCTCCCATCACCTCAAAGCAAGGACAGACACAATTTGGCTTTAAGTGTCCTCTTGCTGTTCTTCTGTGTTATTGTGGGAGCATCCTTATGTGTGCACTGTGGGGATGCAAAGTTCCATGAGAGGGTAAGGGTCACGATGGGACACTTGCCTGACAATAAATCATGGCCTTATGTAAGGCCCCCTAGTGGTTATATAAGATGAGGCCTTATGTAAGGCCCCCTGGTGGTTATATAAGACATGGCGTTATGTAAGGAACATCTGAACCAATCGGTGTGGGGCTATACATGTGATGAACACATGATTTTCCTTCTTGTCCAATCGGTAGATGTGTAATTATAGCCTAATTGTGTTATGTAATGTTAAGAAAGACTATAAAAGAAAGCTTGTAATAAACAGAGTTCAGTTCAGCAAGAAAGACTATAAGAGAAAGCTTGTAATAAAGAGTCAGCTTGGTTCAGCTTGCAACCACATTGGTCGTGTGCTTTATCCTCCCGACGTGATCCCCACAAATGGTGACCCCGACGTGATACAGCTTGGACATCGAGGCAGCCGACTGAAGCGTGCAAAAAAAGGCGGAGGTGGCAGGAGGTACCGGAGGATACTGGCTCCTGGTCGTCCGAGAGAGACGGTGGCAGCCGCGGCAGGAGGTACCGGAGGATACCGGCTCCTGGTCGTCCGAGAGAGACGTTCGTGAGCTCACAGGTGAGCGGCTGCATTTGATAAAATGGGCTCTGCTTTGTCTGCAGAGGAGAAGACGGTGCATGATTTTTTATTACGCATCGCTAAAAAGCAGGGAGAGAAGCTTCCCTCTGACGCGTTGTCCCGTTTGCTGAAATGGGGACAAAGACGCGGGTTTTCTGTTACATCGAATACTGTCTTTGATAAGGCAGTCTGGGAGAGTCTAGGCTCTGACCTCTGGGAGTCGGTCTCTCACGGCAACAAGGAGGCCGTGTCATTGAGCCAAATATGGTGCAAATCTAAGAAACTAATAGAGACGCTTGCGGCAGAAGCCGAGGTCCAGTCGGCCATTAATGACCTCTTTCGGCCAAAAGAGGATCCGCCTTGTGTGTTGCCGGTGGGAGCCCGTGAGTTCTTTGGGGGTGAGGACACTATCATACCACTCATCCCCAGTGCACCCGAAGTTGATCCTAGTACCGTCCCGTTACCAGACGACCCCGCGGATAGAATGGAGGTCTCGAGCCCAGAAGGGGATGAGTTACAAGAATTTCGGGCGGAAATGTACAAACAGGACCTTCAGCTACAGGACATGCTGAATCAGTTGTCCCATTTGGCCGGTGAGAGCCATCCCCCGCAGTCCCACACATTGCGAGCCCTAAACCAGCCCGGCTTTCCTGTCACCAATGATGTTTGTACCCCAGAGTTCCGGGCGGAGTTCCCGGGGCAGGGTGAGCAGTTGCGGAATAGGTTGGAAAGAATGGCGGAGCCGGGCTTATCTAGCTTTGAAAGGACATATAGGAAAAAACCGCCGGATAAGATCCCTCCGGCGGATGGTGTAGCTACCCCCTGTCCTGGTTGTGGTTTATGGGGCTGCGCGATTGGGTGCACCGGACAGGATAACGTGTCCACGCACCGGCCACTGGATGTCACCAACCCGTTTGCCCCGAAGCCTCCGGCATACTCATCCGATGTTTCCACCCTGCGACATGCTTCAAACAATATCCCGGGCGGCTCGGGCCCCCCGGACCCTGTAAGGCGTTGGCACGGACTTATTAGGGAAGCCCATATAGAGGGGGAATTTGCGCCCGAGGCTTATCCAGTAGTGACACCGGATCCACAGAACCCCGCCAGACGGCAATGGGCTCCCTTAAATTGGAAGCTTGTACGGGAGGCCCAAAAATCTATAATGTCATATGGCATGCATAACCCATATGTGCAGTCCTTGATCGAGCAGATATTTGTTGGGCAGGCCATGTGCCTTTATGACTCTGTGAAATTTGCTGACATGCTTTTAACGCCAACACAGCGATTGTTGTGGAAGGATAATTGGGCGAAGCGCGTCAAGATGGCTATAGTGCGTAACATAGACTTACCTAACGATAATCCGCTGCGTTACGCGACCCAAGACATGCTTATGAAAAAAGGGGTCTATGTGAAGCCACAACTCCAGGCGCGCCTCGACCCGCGCATCTTACAGTCACAGGGACTAGCGTTGGCTGCGTTCAAGGAGGTTCCACAAATGGGTCCCTGGTGGGTTCCAGCAAAGTGGGTCCGGCCGTGGCTCAAGACAAGAGCCCGACGCCGCCACGCAGGAGCCGGACGACGACCCCGCGACACCGGACCTGCACTTGTTGTTTGTCACAGCCTAGACACCTAATAATGCTGTACTTCTATTTGTTCGGACTCCTTATTATAGGAGCAGGGGTCTTTGTATATCCAAGTTCTGTATCTTTTGTTAACCCACGACAAAATGTTTGGGTCACCTGGGCGAACCAGATTGGCCAAGAAGCCCTTTTTATTTGTCCATGGCCACCCCATCGAATCCCTTTAGAATATGTCTTATTGGCTATCCTTATTTACACCCCGATGGTTTTCATGGGTATTTATGTAATATTATGTTTCTGAATAGTTCCTTATTTAAGAAAAAGGGGGGAGGTGTGGGGATGCAAAGTTCCATGAGAGGGTAAGGGTCACGATGGGACACTTGCCTGACAATAAATCATGGCCTTATGTAAGGCCCCCTAGTGGTTATATAAGATGGGGCCTTATGTAAGGCCCCCTGGTGGTTATATAAGATGGGGCCTTATGTAAGGCCCCCTGGTGGTTATATAAAACATGGCCTTATGTAAGGAACATCTGAACCAATCGGTGTGGGGCTATACATGTGATGAACACATGATTCTCCTTCTTGTCCAATCGGTAGATGTGTAATTATAGCCTAATTGTGTTATGTAATGTTAAGAAAGACTATAAAAGAAAGCTTGTAATAAACAGAGTTCAGTTCAGTAAGAAAGACTATAAGAGAAAGCTTGTAATAAAGAGTCAGCTTGGTTCAGCTTGCAACCACATTGGTCGTGTGCTTTATCCTCCCGACGTGATCCCCACAGTGCACAAATCAGTTTATTTGATGTGCAGTTGCCTGAGCATAAGTGCAAAATTTGAATATGAACATTTAGAAAAAATGTTCAAATGTGGCTGAAAATCTTACCCAGCTTTTTTGAACAGTTAAAAGGGGATTCACAGAAAAGAATGACGTCTTTATTTTTTTCAATCTGTTAGTTAAACAGTTTAGTCTGGTCATGAGTAAAAATTGACTTTTGCTTGCTACTGATTTTTAAAATTTTCTTTTCAGAATCTATTGTTTGGATGAAACAGCGTAGGAAGAACTCCTTGCAAGACAGAGTTTGTGGTGTAAATGTCATAATGTTAATGATCATCATGTGCTATATGTATTGTGACAAAGTTCCTCCTCTATCTTGGTGGGTCCTGCTCTTATTGGTGGATTTTCTTGCCTCAGAGATTCACCATGTGGGTTGGGGAACAGCCCAGAGACCTTCACCTCTAGAAGAACCCACAGTCCAGGTCAATTGGGAGGTTTGCGGGGAACGCGGGCCCACCCTCTACTCCAGGTTCCAGCCCAGGGCCCTGTGGACTGCAGCTGTCTATAGTGCCTCCTGTAACAGCTGCATGACAGCTACAACTCCCTGGGCTACTTCCCCATGGCCTCCTCCAAACACCTTCCTTGTTCTCACCACAGGA
>NW_020664446.1:36122126-36319538 GCF_002925995.2 Terrapene triunguis
CTTCCCCATGGCCTCCTCCAAACACCTTCCTTGTTCTCACCACAGGACCTTCCTCCTGGTGTCTGATAATGCTTGTGCTCCTCAGTCCTTCAGCAGCACACCCTCTCACTCTCAGCTCCTTGCGCCTCTTGCTCCCAGCTCCTCACACTCGCTCCACAAACTGAAGTGAGCTCCTTTTTAAAACCCAGGTGCCCTGATTAGCCTGCCTTAATTGATTCTAGCAGCTTCTTCTTAATTGGCTCCAGGTGTCCTAATTAGCCTGCCTCCCTTAACTGGTTCTAGCAGGTTCCTGATTACTCTAGTGCAGCCCCTGCTCTGGTCACTCAGGGAACAGAAAATTACTCATCCAGTGACCAGTATATTTGCCCTCTACCAGACTCCTGTACCCCACTGGTCTGGGTCTGTCACAGTATGTACTTAAAAAACCCTCATATTATATTGCCTATAATATATGTAATTGCTTGGACATTTAGGCCAGTGTGATTCAACCTTGAACGGTTGAACAGCCAATTAGTCACTGAATGGAGCTTCAGAAAACCATAAAATAATCATGGCCAACATTCTGACACTGCATTGATTAAATTGTCATCATTACTCAAAGCAAGAATGAAAACATTTCAGAACAGAGTCAGGACTGCTATTATTTTGTGTCTCTCTGCTACTCCAATTGACATATTTTCTCTTTTTACTACACCCTTTCTATTTGCTGGTAAAGACAGAGGAAATCCTGACAAATTCATTCCATTTTTGTAGTGCTCTCCATTCAGTTTTGCATGAATAACCTAGTGTGGGAAGTGTTCCTGTGATCATCAGCACTTTACTTCCTATGTGGTTAGAACTGTGGATTCAAGAAGAGCCTGTATAAAACCCTGAAGAGTGAGTTGGGACCCAAGGAGGCATATTCTGATCTCACTTGCAACCCACATAACCCCAGTTAAATCAGACTTGGCCCAAGCCACTGGGATATATGATTCCTTCTCTCCTAAAAGCCATAATGATAATAAGGGATGTTTTGTCAAAGGAGAAAAAGGAGTATAAGAAAAAAGACTCCAATAATCTACACTTTCAATTTAAGATAGGGTTATTTTTTTATATAATTTCTAGTCTCTATTTCTTTGTATGTCTAGTCTGTCCATGAATATGTAATCAGGTCCATAAGTGCTTTTGGGGATTAGCCAGGATGACACTTAAAGACACAGTATACTGTGTATATATAAAATGAAGTACAATAACAAAAATAGAATGGAGATCTACTGACCTCCTAAAATGAGGACATTTTTACCATAAATTTTTATGCTATTGTTGTTTTGCCTGCTTTCCTGAAAACTATATGGCCAGTGGAGGGACCAATAGAATATTCCATTCTTCAATAGGTCATAATAATGAATTCTTATTATAATATCTAGATGTATTTGTACATGATTTTTTTTCTGCCCTGCCCTAGGCAATGGCTAATATTTGAGATTTCATAGGAAGGAGAGCCCCTTCCCTCAGTAATGTTCATAACCAGTTATGGATTCATAGATATTAAGGGTTGAAGGGATCATTATGATTAACTACTTGGACCTCCTGCACAGCAAAGGCCATAGAATTTCATCCAGTAATTCCTGCATCAAGCCCATAAATTTTCATTGAGTTAGAGCATATCTTTTAAAAATACCTCTTTTATGCAATGCTTCCAGTACAGAAGGGGAATATCCTGCCTGAAGAAGAATTTAAATTCTGTTAAAGAAGGATTAACAATGTGTGGAGATGAATGAAGTGTTTGTCTGCAAGCACACCTTATCCCCCATGATTGTCCAACACACTACATAGCTTGGGCTTCATAGAGCCTTTTAGAAAAGAAAAGTATGTTTTATAAAGGCTGGCTAATATGTTGCTGACTTATGTGATCTCAGGGAGATTGTATATCTGTGGTTTCTTTTTTTTTTTTTCCAGAGTCCTCCTTAAACCAAACATTTTTATTGGGTTTATTGTTGTCTGGTAAAAGAAAAAAACAATTTCTTATGTATTGTTTACCCTGTCTGATATATATTTTGATCTTTGGTTAAGACTCAAACAGACCTTTAGAATATGGGTGAATAAGAAATACAACAATATAACCGGGTTACTCGATTAGAGCAAACTGCAAATAATGGGGCCACCAATCCCCAATGCTAATGAATATTCCAATACTTAAATTTACCAAACCAGCACAAAACAGCTTCTACAATACCTTACTGGTTGCACAGAAGCCGAAACACAGTTCCCTTATAGCAACCCAGCCTTGGGCTTCCACCCAGACACTCAAGTCAAATATGATGAAGATTACTAAAAATCTTAGTTATCATATAAGAAAGTTCTACCAATCCCAAAGGATTGAACACATTACCTCCCAAGTTAATTAATATTTCAGATCTTACCCAAATACACGCTTATAGCCAATTCTTATTAAGTAAACTGAAATTTATAAAAAAGAAGAGTGTGTATTGGTTAAAAGATCAGTATACATACAGATACGAGTATAGTTTTGAGATCAGTTCCATAGTAGAGATGGTGAGGTTTGTAGTTGCAAAGAGTTCCTTCAGAATTAGTCCCTAGGGTATAGTCCAGTCGTCATATCCAGCGTGATCCTGGTGGGACTGAAGATTTCTGTCTTACAACTCAAGCTTCTCCTGCATAAAGCATCAAGCAGATCTGATGGTTTTTATATAGTTCCAGGCCTTCTCTTGACAGCTCTGAGTCCTTAGGCGAACAATAGGCAATCATTGAGACTTTGAAGTAGACCTATTTCCTAAGCATCACCGGTAATTAGCTACACAGATTAATATAAGGCAATTGCCTGTTTTCCACCATTCGCAGGTGATGTGCTATATATTTCAAAGAGAAATCAATACAGTGCTATCACTATATTTACAGTTCATTTAAATATTAAGATCTCCTTTTCATCTCTGAATTAACAGAATACAGCATAGATAGGAACTGTTGGAATACATTGTTACCCTCTAACTATGTATGTAAGAACGCAAAAACATAAATATTATCTACCCATGTCCCTAAAGGTTGAATTTGGGTCATTTATCCTGCAGGATGCTTAACCCTTTCTGACCATGTGTCACACAATGTAAAAAAGAGAAGAAAAGCCATGTGCTATATCTATCTAGGTCACCATGGTATGTAGAAATTATCCTTAATTTCCTAATTGGTGAAATAGTGACATTTAATATATTCTCTTTAATATTTTAGAACAATATTTCTACAACTTTGTCCTCTAAGCTTACCCAGTATGAAATGCTCTATCTTCAAATGGTAGGGTACTTGAATAGTATCTCAAATATGTCAGGCTAAACTGTAATATTATAGTCTAGCCTTAGTATGAGGCATCCTATAGCTATACTGCCCCAGGACTGATTTGTGATTCAGTCACATTTTAGTCCTTATCACCCCTTTAGCGTTTGAACCCTATTCCAGTGTTTTGCTGACTCAGTTGATTTCCCGCAATGTGCTATCTTACCTGCACTGGCTGGCACATTAGTTGGGGATGGGAAAGCAGAGCCAAGGCTCCATCCACTTCTTGCCCTTGCTTGCCCACTCCCTAGCCTCCCATGCAGGAAGTGGAGTAGCAGTCCAGCAGTTGTTCCTCTGTCCCACCCTGCTACCCAAGATACAAGTAGAAAGCGTAGGGGTGCAAGAAGCACCTAAGGCAGAATGCCCGAGGGCCCTGCATTCCCATTGACTTCACTAGGAATTGCAGGCACTCAGAACTTCACTGGCCCAAATTGCCGTTGAGTGCTTGTATTGAATGATACTGTGTGCCAGAAAAAGAATGCTATCGTTAATGGCATTGTTTCCCTACATAACACACCTTTGCTTATCTGTGGCATTTTGCTTAATTACGTTACAAAACTGATATTTTTAAACAAACAGAAGCAGTTTCCTTTCTAATAACATGTGAAATCAAGAAGATACTGTTCTCCACCTTTATGAAGGAAAAAAGATGAATGCCTGAATCTTTAAGTAAGTAAGCTGAGAATTTTTGGCTACTAAAGCTGAATGTCCTTAAACTTCCCAAGATATTAACATTAAGAAAAATAATGAAATAATTGTTTCCAGGATAATTTTGAGTAGATAGAAAATCAATTTAAAGACTAAAAATATTATTAAATCATCAGAAGGGCTGTGCTACTTTTCTAGAGAGTGAAGTCTATTTCTCTCAGGACTATAAAGTTAAATGCCAGTGCATTCTGCCAGTGTTTATAGCATATGAAATTAGAGTGTAAGAACGTGAGAAGGTTAAATGTTAGGGAGTAGTTTTTTTAATGTAGTGTGATAGAGAAGAAAGAAGAGGGTTTTTTTTAATAGCAATTTTTAACAATAAATGTATCAGCCATCAGAGTATTGCAGGAAAGTAAGGGTAGTGGCTGTAAAGGTAGGTTACAAGTTATAGGATGGGAGTGATGCAAATGAGATGATCTAATGTTATTACTGGAATAAGTAGGCTAATACCCATGTAAGCATGAACATACACAGCATGAACTTGATGTTTCAAGAAGCCTAAGCAAACTGAATTGAATGTTTATGCAGTTATTAAAAATGTTGTGCCTTTTCACTGAAAAATGTGACTCCTCAGTATTTACTAAATGCTCCATGATGTCAGAAATCATATCAAACCAAAGACTGAGAAAGTACTTCCTCCAAGTCCACTAGATTTGCCTAGAAAACCTTCCAAGAAAAAAGCCAGCGTAAGCAAGTGTTTGAAATATTTCTTTTCGCCATTGGGCTGCAGAGAATATGCCTTCTGTTCAAGGAATGACATTGTTCCATAAGTAGGGCCATGCAGCATACGCTCTATTCCATGGCCAGCCAGCAATCCAGCCAGCACCGAGTGAGTGGACAATGGCCTTGCCTCTTTCCTCTTCCTTTCTCCACGGGGTGCTAGCAGGGAGCACACATACTGCAATTGCACCTGAGCTCTACCCAAGAAGCCCTAGGAGAGGCAGGCTCTTTGCACCACCCTCTTTCCCATTGTCCAGCATGTGACCAAATATGCCATAAATGAAATGAAAAAAAATCTTTATTCAAAGATAGGTCAACCAGTTAGTCCAAGCGGTGTATGTGCTGTAGAGGCAAGGTATTGACATAGATCCGTGGTTAAAGTGACTCCATAGCAAACTACATCAGGCAAATTTGGCCCCTTATTAGTGACAGAGTCATGTCTTTTAAACTGGAGCACAACCTACGTTATTCCAAGGAAAATACATAATACAGTAGCTAGAGGAACTGTACCAAAATCTAAATCAAACTCTGTTTCATAGTGAGGAAAAAGATACTAATACAATGATCATTAAGTATTACAACTTGCACTTGGCATCCCTTCATCAGTTACTCAAAGAGAACTAGTAATGAAAAACCTAAAAATATGGTTAACTTCTCACCATATTGAAAAGGTAGCTAGAAAGGATTTTTTTCTTCAACTTTTTAATTGACTTTTCATTCTCGGTGTTTTGTTTAATGTTCCAGTGTGCCCACTGTGGTGTTTTATTTGTGCTATGTTGTAATATAATGTATCTTGTTCAGAATCAGAGCAAAAATAAATGTTACAAAGTGTCACTTAACCAGGGCCAGCTCTAACTTTTTTGCCACCCCAAGCAGCAAAAAAAAGCGCCGCCCCGCCGTAACACCCCCCCACCAAGTGCCGCGCCGCCGAAACCCCCCCCGCAGAGCGCCGCACCGCCGAACAACCGCCGCCCCCCGCCGCGCTGCCGAACACCTCCCGCCCCCGCCGCACTGCTGAACCCCCCCACACGAAGCGCCGCCGAACATCTCTAGCCGAGCGCCGCGCCGCCAAACAGCCCCCACCGAGCGCCGCGCTGCTGAACACCCCTCGCCCCCCGCCAAGCACCGTGCTGCCGAACACCCCCGCCCCCCGTGGAGCGCCGTGCCGCCAAAACCCCCGCCGAGCGCTGCGCCGCCGAACAGCCCCTGCCTCCCCCGCCGCACTGCCAAACACACCCCTGCCCCCAGCCGAGCTGCCGAACACCGCCGCCCCCCGTGGAGCGCCGCGCCGCCGAAACCCCTGCCGAGCGCTGCGCCACCGAACACCTCTCCCCCCCGCAGAGCGCCGCGCTGCCCCCCGTCACCCCAAGATTGGCCGCCCCTTACCAGGTGCCGCCCCAAGCACGTGCTTGGTTGCCTGGTGCCTGGAGCCGGCCCTGCACTTAACTTTCCAAACAGTAAATGCAGATGTGTTAGGATGTAATAAAAAAACAAAACAACCCCCCTCCTGCCAAGCCATCAAGTTAGTTTTAAAGAAGTGTTTGTTGGAAATGACACACAATCACAAACAGAGAGAACAGACAGCACAGCAGAAGAATTTTTAGATCTTCCAAGGCCTAACATGTCTGGAAGCAGAATATTGCCTTATGATAAACAAATCTGTGATTGCTGTGATCCATCCATAAAGAAAAGTTACATTTGCTCTAAGAGAAAAGGTAAAAACTAACTAGATAATATGGAAAATTGAGAGTTCTTCCCTCATTTGCAACCTGATGGGATCTGAAATTGTGATAATTTAGTTGTCGAAAATAACCTGTTGCATTTGTTGAAGTGAATGTGCACCATCAACACCTCAAGTTGAGGGAAGTAGAAAAGTATTTTCTTAAAGATATTCAAGAAGTTTTGATGTTGGTTTATGGCCAAGAATCATTAGGAGTCTATTTGATAATACTACATCAAATCTTTAGGTAGAAGAAATATGCAGTTCCAGTGATAAAACTCTCAAGTTGTGCTTTATTACCTCTTCGTATCACCTATAGATATCACCTATTTGTATCTGACATTTCCACTTTTGTCTTGTATTAAGCGTTATTTGACAGCTAATACTGATGTTAGTATATAAGGTATTGTACAGCTGCATATAAGAATTTGTGAGTGTATTTGCATACTGTTATTTTTGGTTTGGTTTTTAACTGGAATATGCGGAATTCTTCAGGCACTATAATTCATTTTAATGTCAATGATTTGTATACTACTTTTTGGAGAGATTGTTTTGTTTTGAGTTGGGTTTTTTTCCTGGTTAAAGGACAATATAACTATTCTTGTGCAATAGCCTATATAGCCTATATAGATATAACTCCCTAGAACCACACTAATCTGCACATTTTTTATCATTACCATAAATAATGGTGCTGTCTTCTCACTTAGCTATAACACTTTGCTATTATATCTTTGCTGAAAAGTTTTCTGTTACTAAGACTTCCTTCCTTGGCAGAGTAATTGTCCTAGTGAATAGGGGGAGAAAGGGTAGACATGGTATGTCTGGACCTTAGTAAGGCTTTTGACACTGTCCCACATGACATTCTCATAGACAAACAAGGGAAATATTGTCTAGATAAAATTACTCTACGGTAGGGTGACCAGATGAGAGGAAGAAAATATCAGGACACATTGGAGGGGGAGAGGGGTGTCCGCCGGCGGAGCAACAACAACAACAAAAAAGCCGAGTGCTGGGCTGCTAGCGGAGCAAAAAAAAAAAAGGTGACGTCTGGTCACCTACTGTAAGGGGGGTGCACAACTGGTTGGAAGGGGGGTGCACAACTGGTTGGAAGACAGTAATCAGAGTCGTTTATCAATAGTTTCCTGTCAGACTGGGAGAGGTTCCACAGGGGTCTCTCTTTGGATTGATACTAGTCAATATTTTTTTTATTAATTACTTGGATGATGGAGTGGAGAAGTGGAGAGTATCTTATAAAATTTGTGGATAACAAGCTGGGAAGGGTTGCAAGCACTTTGGAGGACAGGATCAGAATTCAGAATGATCTTGATAAATTGATGAATTGGTCTGAAATCAACATGATGAAATTTAATGAAGACAAGGGCGGAGTACTGTGCTTAGGAAGGAAAAATCAAATGCACAAAAACAAAATGGGGAATAACTGGCCAGGCAGCAGTACTGCAGAAGAGGATCTGGGGACTATAGTGGATCACAAATTGAATATGAGTAAACAGTGTGATGTTGTGGCAAAAAGGCAAATGTCATTCTGGGGGTATATTAACAGGAGTGTTGTATGTAAGACATGGGAGACAATTGTTCTGCTCTGCTTGGCACTGGTGAGGCCTCAGATGGAGTACTGTGTCCAGTTTGGGTCAGCATGCTTTAAGAAAGATGTGACTAAAATGGAACGAGTCCAGAGGGTGAGTAACAAAAATGATAAAAGGTTTAGAAAACATGACCTGTGATGAAGTATTAGGTGTGTTTATTCTAAAGAAGAGAAGACTGAGAGGGGACATAAGTCTTTAACTATGTAAAAGGTCGATATAAAGAGGACAGTAATCAATTGTTCTCCATGTCCACTGAGACTAGGGGGAAAAAGTAACCTGTTTAGTTTGTAGCAGGAGAGATACAAGTTAGATGTTAGGAAATGTAAAGCACTGAAACAGGTTACCTAAGGAGGTTGTGGTATCTCCACCATTAGAGGTTTTTAAGAACAGGTTAGGCAAACACTTGTCAGGGATGATCTAGATATACTTAATCCTGCCTGTGGGGGGGGGACAGACTAGATGCCCTCTCAAGGTCCCTTCCAGCTCTACATTTCTATGAATCTGTGGTTATTTTTACAAAATATACTACAATAAACCTTGGTAGCAATGTGCTCAAGTAGTGTGTTAATGTTATTAATTAAAATTAATCATCATAAAAGGACAAAGTACATTGTGTGGTCCATATTCTTGTTTTTTAGTTGTTTGTTCACTTATTTGCTAATTTGAAAAATCCAGCAAATCCTGATCTGTGTCTCAGCACTTAGTGCAATTTAGTGAAGTTATATTCTATAAACTTCACTGTAGGATCCTTCAGTATTAATGCTATATAATTAAAACAAGGTAATTATTATAGCAAATTGAGTCTATACCAGAGGCACAACCAGCATTTTCCTAAGGAAGGGGCCAAGGTTACCTGCTAGGTCCTCACCAAGCTCCTATCTCTCCTTCTGGAGTAGGTCAGGAAGCAGAGGTGAAGAAAGCAGCGTGAAGAGATGGCAACTTTGGGTTCTGGGAAGAAGAGAACTGGGTCTGGGAGATCCTGGGGGTTGGAGGAGCTGCAGCTCCAATCTAGCTAGTCTCTGACAACTTCAATCATAGCTTCTTCCGATCTCCTGCAACCACCCCTGGAGAGAGACTGGCAGGGACCTCTTTTCTCCTCCCTGGCTCTCCTACCAGAGAGACCAGGCAAGACAGTGAATTTGTGGTAGCATCTCTGGTCAAAGGGGGATCTGGGCCATCCCCTTGTTGCAGCCCTAGTGTACACTAAAAATTTGTTCCATGTATCTAATCCTTTGTATTCCAATGCCCCTGACCTCAGGATTCCAATAATGTGCTTAGCTACCCATTGCTGATTGTTATAGCACCAGTTAAGAACTGGTTACTGGTATATCAAGCATTTACTTCTCTTTCAGTGAATAGTTATAGTGTATA
Source organism: Terrapene triunguis (assembly GCF_002925995.2). Lineage (NCBI taxonomy): Eukaryota > Metazoa > Chordata > Testudines > Emydidae > Terrapene > Terrapene triunguis. Next base: position 36,131,577 of record NW_020664446.1, read on the forward strand.
GTGCAAGTGAATAGTATAGTGTATAGTGCAACTGTATAGTGCAAGACTTAAATATTGAAATAATAGCTTCATTAACATACTGTACATATGGAATACATATTAGAAATGTACTCCAACTGTCATGCAGTGGGGACCTAATTTTGTACACTTGTAATAGTCTGAAGCAAAAAAATATTCAATCATTTTAATAAGAGCCTGTTATTGTATTAAAGTGTTTTGCAAAAATTGAGGGGAAAAGAGAAAAATCTTTAAATGCAATTACTTTGAAAATTCTAGTTGCTATAACAACAAGATGCAGATCTTGATGAGTTTCCCATAATGTTTTTAAAAAGTTAAGTTGTCATAACAACAGAATGTTTTTTTTATATTGTTGGCTTTCAGAAACTAGCTGGGTTTCTTTAAAAAAGCAGAAAACCCCACAAGCTTAGAAGCACACAGTACAATGTAGTTAATTTTCAGATGCTCCAGTGGAATAAATAGCAATGAATACATTTAGCTGTATGCTTTTCTTTAAATTTTTAACATGGCTATTTACAATAATGAACAGTGTTACAGTAAATTTACCTTTCTGGAATCTTAAAACCACTTCTCTTTCAGATAATGAGTAATTTTTAGAGATATTCAATGGTTTTCAACCTGTAGGACCAGAAATACTTTGCAGTGAAGTGAATTTAAAGGCTGGAGGATATTAAAGTGGATGCTATAAAATTAGATAATGTAACACACTGCAGTATTTACCATTATCACAGTGTATTTCCTTAGTTGGAATCAGAAAAACTAACAATATTGCATTATATTTAACTATGGCAAGTGGAAAATGTTCAGTTTGGGCCATTTTGAGCTCAAAGAGACATAATTGTACAATGACACATTCTTCATCGTTTTTATTAGATTTTCTTTATGCCTTCTTCAGTTCTTTTCAGTGTCAACAATTTGGTCTCAGACCAATAATGTGAAAAAGCAATACTATTTTACATAACTAATTTTTATTACTATACATTTTATTACACTACAAGAGCTGTTTCTGTATTGACAAAATCATTCTGATATTGCTGTTCTTTTTATCTATTGGTTCTAAGAATGTCAGGGTTCATATTTTCTGTGAACTCAAATTTTGAAGTGATCTAAATCTATGTTATATAGGTTTCTAAAGAATTATTGCAGTCAATCACAGCTGGAACAGCCAGTAGAACATTTTTTTCAGTAGTAGGATCTCAAATTAGTAAATATTACATTTTTTAAAAGTTATATTTTCCTATATAATTTTTCTCTATTTTTAAATGTAGAGACATATACATATTATTTGAAATCCAGAAAAAAGTAACAACACACTGTAAATATGGAAAACATCATTTGCTAACATTTCAGATTAACTACATGTAGTATTACTCTGTAACATTGCTTTTACAGCTGTTTCAAGGTTATCCAAAGAAACACAGTAAATAAATAAAAGAAGGTAAATCATTCTTTTAAGTTGTTTTGGTTTAACTGTGCAATGTGATGTTGCTACCACATCATTGACTTGTCTAGGTTTTCTTATCACATCAGTCACTCCTTCCCCTGTCTGCCATTTCTCATTTTCAAGATGCCAAATCAAAGTATGCAGTGTGATTGTTGTCACATGTACAATGAAGGAAGTTTCTGCTTTCTTTTTTTACTAACTGTCGTTTTCCATCACTGCTGTTTTAGAAATAGAAAGGGGCATAGAATGATCATTCAGACTGAATATCTTTTTCTTAGTTGTGGATAGTTTCGTTGTTTGTTTTGGCTTGCTTTGGAATTTCAGCGAATTTCAGAGTCATTCTAATTCGTGAATTTAAACAACGGATACTTGAAAGTAAACACTGACTAGATGACTGACTTAACTCACTAGAGGTTGGCAGGTTTTTTTACAGTTTTCATGATAAAAAGGGATCTTCTTTTAAAGGTAGAGTAAATGAAAATAATATTTTATTTCTGCTTACCTGTATTAATATAGGACACAATTGTGCCATTTTGGCATAGCCATTAATAAAAAGTGGTGAGCCTTACATCATCTGTATGGTACCATGGGGAGAAATTTTGTTTCAGAGAACTGGAATTCTTCTTGGAACTTACCAGCTTGTTCATTTTCTGAAGGAGGTAGAAATACAGCTTATTCCCTCCACTGCACTGTTCTGCTGAGGCAGTGTAGAAAGAGGGCAGAAAATAGCTATGCTCCTCCCTTGTCATTCCTGCCTACTTTATTGGGATGCTGTGTTTCTCACTTGCTGTAAAGGGGGATTATAGTTTTGCCTGGCACTTAAATGGCTTAGTAAGTGGGAGGTTAAAGTTCCTTCCTGCCATTCCATGTCTGAAAAAAGGTCAAGCCCAGTCTTGCCCAAAGAGTGTTGTTGTATAAATGCAGTTCGGATCTGGATAAGATCCATAAATAATATTTTCAAAATCCAAGGGTTAATTTCTACCTCATCCCATAAATCAAAACACACTGACTAAAAATTCTATTCAGGTAAACTTTAATCTAGAGAATGATGTGCATTTAAAATATACTACACTTTCTTGGTCCGGAGCTGGGGGTTGCATGTAATTAGATTATTAGGTCTGGTCAGATGCTTTTGATTCAAGACTTCAAGTGACTGTTTAGATCACTACTGTGTGACAGAAAGAGGAGAATTTTCATGACCTGGTCATTTTAGTTAATGAGGAGCAGCTTTTCATCACAAGTACAAGGTGGTGGGAAGAAAGCATGTTCCATAGGTCCCAATGGCCTAGTGCTAGAGGCTTGCAATAGAATTTGAAGAGACGTCTTTCATAGGAGAGCCTGCTAGAAGAATTCAGCAGGGAGGCTTATTTTGCCTCCTCCAAGAATCAGTTGGGGAAATAATGTAAATCTGAAAGTTAACATGAACATAACACAGCTTAATTTGGGAAACCATTGTTAAGGGTGGGTCTTTTTGTAGGCATTATAGCAAAGAGGAATTTTAAGGAGGGAATTGAAGGCGTGTAACCCTTCTACCAGATGGTGTTGGCAGCATAAAGGCCTGGGTTCATACAATCACAGAATCATAGGGTTAGAAGGGACAGTGAGGCTCATCTAATCTAAACCCCTGCCAAGATGCAGGATTTGTTGTGTGATTCAATTTTCTAGGGTATTCCTTCTTGTGCCAGATGGCTGAGAACTATTAGTTGACCCAGGATGCTGGTCACTTAGGCATTAACTAGTTTCTCCAGAGACACCTTGATTGAGGGCTGTAAGACTTAATTATCTAATCAGACTGTGGGTTGATGAGCTAAAGGGCTAATTGTCCCATAATCTGAAAAGATAGTTAAAAAGCACAGGGAAAAATGCATAAGAGAGGAGAGAGGGCTAGCAGAGCCCAGGGAAAGCCAGGTCTCCATCTAGTGAGATCGGTTCCTCTTCCTGAAGAAAGGGCTGATGATCGAAGGACCCTGTTGGTGGAAGTGCTTCAAGGGGTATCTTGGTGTAGGTAACATAAATTAAAAAACTCAGAGGTGTTGACAATCAAGAGGTGTCTAAGACTGGCTTGTGAGGGACCCCAGGGCAATTGAGGATCCTGCTCTGTTACACTTCTAAAGACTTCCGTAACACTGACTATATTCCCCCACCCAGGAACCTGGGAAACTATATACACAGTCCTGGGCATCCTGGAATGAGCAACACTTTCCCCAATCACAAACACTGAGTCCAGGGGTTTAAAATAAAGAGAATTTTATTATTGGGAGGAGGGGGGAAACAGAATAAACTTGGGAAATCTCAGCAATTAATAAATTAACAAAGTGTATGAGGTAATACTTCCCTCCTTCCCCAGATATCTTAACAATAGTCACAATCTCAGTCCTCCTCTGAGAGTTGTGAATGGCTAACGCATACTCATCACTTCCGTTCTCCCCAGCTTGCCCACTCAGTTTTATTTCTTGGGTTGGGAATCCAAGGATTCTGGGAAGTCAGTGCTGCCTGGGCTACTCAAGGGTCTCTACCACCTGACCCAGCTGAAGTGATTTCAGCTTTAATTACTGGATAGGGAGGCCTGCACCAGAGTCCCTTAGGTAAGCTGTTGAACTTTTTGTAGCCTCAACCAAGGGTGCCTCAGCTCTGCACCATCTGTCACCTCAAATTTGCTTCAGCTCCGCACCATCCTTTGCCAGAATTTGCCTCAGCTCTACATTGTCCACTGTTTTGTGGCGGTCTCAGTTCAGCTCTTTAAGGAAGAAACAGTGGTACTAGGACTCTTAACAGACTCTTAACAGAGTCCTGACCACCAGAAAGGCACTCCTTTTTTAACCCTGTCTAGGTTCCCTCACCCAACTGTGTCTTGACTATGGTCTTGGGCAAGGTGACCCCTGGCACACTTGGTGTGTCTCTCTTGTCCCTTCACTTCTCAATAAGGTGAATAGTAAACTCAAAACTTAACTGTATTTTAACAAAATTCTCCAAATTTCAATCCAACTGTAATGTACCTGAGGCCTGGCCCATTCACCCAACAGATGATGGCAGAGAATTTCCTCCCTAATGGAGCCTCTGCCCATCTGGAGTTCTCAAGCAGCTCTGGCCCATTATTCTCTATTCACCAACAGGTGCAATAGTGATCTCCTAACTTTCTAGCTCTTGAGACCACAAGGCTTATAGGAGGATAATGAGATATGTTTACAAAGAGTTCTTCCCAAGCATGAGGAGCAACATGAGGGAAAATGTATCATGTGGGTGAGGGAGACTGCTATAACTAGCCAGTGGGAGGTGGGACTCAACATTTCAGTAGTGAATGAGAGATGATAGGGTGTGTAGGGCCATGAAAGAGAAGACAGTTTGATATGAGAGAGAAGGGGAAGCCAGTGGAGGGATTCAAAGAAAGGGGTGATATGATCAAAATGGTGAACCAACAAAATATTTTTTTTCCCAGTAGCACTCTGAATGGATATGAGCAGAACAAGACTGCATTTGTCAAGGCCAGAGTCACTCATAGTTGGATCTAAGTTATCAGAAATGCAGGGTTTGTCCTCTAAGTCACACCTATCTGTTGTGGACAGACTGATTGTTGAAGACAGTGTGCTGAGGTCTTGAGAATACCCCAGTAATTCCTCCTCCACAGTCAGTCTCCCATTACCTGCTGGGATACCGCCATATACTTTCCTGCATTCCTCTGATATGGTTGTTGAGCCCTCCCCTTACTTTCAGTGAAGTTGTGAATCAGTTCTCTGTGCACTACAAATGGAGCAAGCTCTTTCTTTTTGTATCAGCAAGGAAAAAGTCGCCTAGTTTTGCAATCACTGTGTAAATTTGGGTTTGTTTTTTTTCCAGGCTATTTTTTCCAGTTGTACAGCCACACCTTCTCTCCTTCCTGGATGGGTACATAACTTTTCATTTTCATGGAATCTTGTGCCTGGTATGCTCACTTCTGGCTGATCTGTTCCTCCACCTTCTGGAATGCTATCCTCTGGTCACTGATGTAACATTCTTCCCTGTCATTTACCTGAGTAGGTGCAGGGTGCCTTGCCAATTCTTGCTTCCTGAATATCAAGTCACAGGGAAGCATGGGTTTACAGTGTCCAAAAATAACTTCATGAAGAGGCTAATGGATAGTTGAGTGCCAGATGTTGTTACATGCAAAGATGACAAAAAGTGACTTCATATCCCAGTCTCATTGGTCTTCACTGGCTAAAACTTTAAATATAGAACCAATGGTGCAGTTTACTCTCTCCACTCCCACATTACTCACAGAGTGGGGAACACTGGTTCTCACCTTGCTTATCTGGAGTTATCAGAAAACTTCATGTCACAACTGTGATTCAAATTCCTTCCCTGATCATTGCAGGTGCAGTGCAGTGGGCCGAATTGCAACACTACATATTTCATCAATGCATCTGTAACTGTCTCAGTTCTTTTATCCTTCAGGGGTTGTACCATCACATGTTTTTAAAAGGTGTCACAAACTACCAGCAAATAATTATTTCTAGCTGGTGTTCCTGGTAGTGGAGCTTTCATGTCAATCTGTATGGACTCCCAGTCCTTATTAGGGTGTGGCATTTCCCCTAAAGTCCGATACCTGGCTTATTGTATTTTACAATAACCCCAGACAGCCTGCTGCTTTGTAATCATTAAGAAGCTCCAATACCATTCACTGTAAGCATACTGCCAAAACAATCCTATTACCTTCAGACATCAGCAAGGTGAAAGTCAGATCAATTATAATATTATAATAGCTCATGAACTTCACTGAACCTCCCCACTCTGGGTCTCCTTCAGTAGATCTCTTGGTGGTCCTTAGACTATTCTTGCCAGATAGCTAGGTCAGGGCAATGAGAATGGACCCAGCCTGATTTTGTGAGGCTAAGTACATCTGCCACCACATTTTGCTTTCCAGATTTATGATGAACTGTGAATATATTCCGTGAATATTCAGACGGTTTGTGAATCAGTCTCCACAGGTGTCCTTCTGGGCTATGCTTTGTAAGGAGCCACTGGACTGTGGTCTGTGTACACTGTGAATTCTGTACATATGAGGGCCTCCAGAAGAGCCAGACATGCAAGTGCTTTAACTGAATACTTGGTTTTCCTCTTTTAACTCGTAACCTCCAAAAGCTACCAGTCTGTGCCTACTGAGCTCATCAATTTTTCCAATGCAAATCCAACACTGACCTTTTGAGGTATCACAGGTTACCATGAATGGATGGGATGGATCTGGGAATTCAAGCACAAGATGATTTAAAAGTCCTTCCTTCAGTGATTCAAATGCTTTTTGGTGTTCATCAGTCCAGATCAAGTTGTTCTCAATTAGCTGGTATAATGGTGCTGCCTGCTCTGTGAATTTTTTTACAAATCTCCTGTAGAATCCATAGAGGCCTTCAACCCTCTGCATCTCCTTCACGTTTCATAGTACATAGTACTTTTTATAACATCACTTCTTATTTTCTCAGGAATAAACATGGTCAGTTTTTTTAACCTTTCTTTTCCTTATAATGTATAGACTATGGATTTCACACCATTTGAGCTTATGCTATCTAATTGCTCTAATTTTTTCACTTATGGAAATAATGTTTTTACCATATATTCTGAACACTGTTGCTCACTATTAGGCAGCACATATTTCTGCTTCTTTTAATGCAGTCAGTGAAATGGGAGGGATACAAACATCAAATTCTAGTTACATGTATCTCAGCTGGATCACAAATATATCTGTTGTCTAGAAAAGTTTGTTCCTCACTATCAATTCTGTTGACTCTCATTGTTGCCCTTTCCATTTATGCATTCAGTGTAATTTGATTCTTCTGATGGTGCAGGGCAATGAACCTGTGTTTGTCCCTGTCATTTTCTTGATGGTCTTCTAAATGTTTTGCTGATTTACTTTGGCCTTTGTAGGCATATTAGCTTAATATGTGTCTGACAAGTTTAACCCTAAACGGAAATATTAGTTCCTTTGAAATCATATTCCTTGACATAGATATATGTCAGCCTAACTTTTATCTAAAAGGTATATGTTAATGAATCATGGGCCCCCAAATAGACCAGTCCTGAAAACACAGAATTTTTAAAAAATGTTTATTTGAGAGTGGAAAATAACTACCTGGACTTCCAGAATGTGGCCAATAATAACATTAATATCCCTACTCATAAGCTGAGTGACCCAGCAGCAGACACAAGACACAGGATTGCATTTGTTGCAATTGTAAAAGAGTATGTGTGTCACACTGTTCCTTGCTTGGCTCCCTGTCACCTCCATTCTTGTGATCCCCAGGGATGGATGGTGTGGAGAGCATGAGCTAATGTATTTGGCCTCTCTAACATCTTGGGAGACCTTAAGCAAAGAAGGTATTAAAGCAATTTGTGTTTTTTTTTAAATGATTACATTAACATCCTAGATGTGACAAGATGTGTCACCTCTGAGCATGGAGGAGGAAAATCACTTTGCATATTCCCTCTAATCAAGTTGCAGACTAATGCTGTCCTATTTAATCTAGACTCTTGTGCCACACCCATTTCCGTGGCATCCGAGTACCTCACCAGAATATCTGAGCACTTAATGGGTTTAGCTAATTTAGGAATGTCCCAATGAGCCAGATGAACAACAATGCATAAGTGAAGAAGGGCAATCACTGTCAGTCATTTCATTTTGACATTTACATTATTTCTCATTGTTGAGTGAACACGGAATCAAGCTTCAGTAAAAGTTGTTCAATATAATGTCAGGGGGTATGGATGAGTGTTCACGTTGCACTCCCTGTCAGTGCCCAGCCTGGGTTGGGGAAGCTAATGATCCAATCAGAAGAACACATTTGGTGATGAATACTGGCCACATGCCACCTGATGTATGTTGCACATATGCTAAGAAGAATGTAATGTTTACATAATTTTTAAGAATGGTTTTCTCTATTTCAGAATGCATACATTTTAGATCCAAAAATAAATGGTATAGCAAGAGATAAATTTATGGTAAACAGAATAGTAATGGCCTCTATATTAAAAAGCCCTTAGGAAGATTGAGTGTAGGGAATGGGAGAAGATGGTGCCAGATTGTAATAACAGATTTTAAAGATGTAGCCACATTTTGTTCTGGGATGTTTTCAGTTCCACCCACTAGTTGAGTATTTTTCTAGTTTGGTTCATTTTATTAATGTTCTACAAGATCAGACACTATAGGAAAAAATCTCCCCCTTTTCCATGTGTGGAGGATTTATAAATCTGATACGAATAGAGCACTGATTGCTGTGGTTGACCATGAAATATTAACAGAAATTTAACATGAGATTCATATTGTGCACAAATGACGTACATTGACATAAAAACTTATCAATAGATAAACAACATATGAGAGAATTTCACTAAGTAAAAACACAAGTGAATAAAGATCCTTTAGAATATCTCTAAACTGTAATGAAGTTTTGCTATCCTGGCTTGATGTTATTTCCTTCATTGATAGCTGGAAATGGAAAATGCTGTTTCCTTTGCTTGTATTTTGATATTTTATCAGAAGAAACTATAGCCCAGTAGGGTGACAGGTTAAGAAACATTTTGTAGATGTATGAAACATTTAGACTGAAGCACTGGATCATAACTCCACTAATGTTCTGAGATGTCAATCACTGTTCTATATTTTTTCACTAAGTGTTCCTAGAAAAGCTTTCCACTTTACATTACAGTCATCTAAAGTAAAGATACAATGTGACTGAATTATCTTACTGATGGTCTGGTAATATTATTTTTACAACTGCCTAAAAGTTCCAGTTGTGTAGGGTTTAAGTTTTAATTCTGTACCACTATTTTAAAATTAATATACAAAGACAAGCAAAAACCTTCTTCTTTTTGTCTCTGGAGGCATGGAAGTCTTTTCTACTTTAAGCTATTATAGAGCTCATAGCTGAAAACAATTGACATGGTACTGCATTACACTGTTTCCATCCTAGTGGAAAAATCCAAACAATACCGTTCTTAGAAACAGGTGGTAGATCCAGACTGGGAAGTGAAAATAAGCAAAAAATGCTTAATGCTTACACAACACATTATAGTTATAATAGTATGTATATAAGCATGGTCCTATTGTTCACATCCAAAATGTGGGAAAAGATATTTCACAGTTGTGTTCTCATTATCATTAAATCATACTTTCTTATCCAAATGTTTACAGAAATGAAACTTCAAGAGGCCACTGCCTTTAGTAGAAATCTTTGGGTTTTTTTTGTTTGTTTGTTTTCAATGTCTACTTATAGCTCAACTGGTAGCAATAGATGTTAAAATATCTGAGATTTTTTTTACACTCAGTTTAATACAGAACATAAGAAACAGCAATACCAGTAAATCCAGTAGATTAAAGTTTTATGTAGATATAATGGTTCAAATTCTGATGCCCGGGCCCAGCACAGATTACAACAGCCCTGGGAGCCATTCTAAAAAGTACCACTTTGCAACTTTCCCCAGGCGCATGGAAATTTTTGTTTTGTTTTGTGTGTGTGTGTATTTATTTTGATATGAAACGAACCAACCACTTGCAAATGTGACTCAAAATGAACAAACTGATTAATCTGATTCTCCCAGATTCCCAGATCTAAGATTTGGTTCTGTCAAATGTTGCTAGTATTGACTTTTGCATCATTTTATTTTAAAAAAATCAATGTAATAAAAGGGATTAAAGTTGCTTCTAGTTTTAAGAAAGTTATGCATAATGCTATTTTAAAGTTAACTGATGAATTAGGGCCACTTTGTAACCTTGACTCTGTTCTGAGGCAGATGGGTAAAGGAGCCGCTTTGTGCCCCTGCTTGAGCTAGGAGTATTGTGGGTAGCAGCATAGCAGGGAGATCAACTGCCACAGGGCTGATGCTCCCTCTCTCCCATTAGTGGGTCAGCGTGAGTAAGGGCAAGGAGTTGGCAGAATTGTGGCTAAACAGCTCTCCCCCAACACGCTGGTCAGGAGAGCTGAGCTAATGCACCAGGAGAAGTAACTTGGTAATGGTGTTAAACCTGGGATACGCTACAAATATTTTAACACTGAGCTTCCACAAAAGTCTTCCCCTTTAGTCTGTGTTGAACTGTCTCCCCGGGGTGAATGTGCTGCAGAGAGAGGAAGTGTGAGAGACGGGGGAATATTACAGCACATTATTCAACTGTGTTCTTTGAAGGTTGAGACTTCTGGGGATATCTTTCTTCCGTCAGGATTTTTTTTTTTTTTTTTTTTAGTACCTGCCATTTGGTACAATCTGGTACAATCAGAAGCATAACTTTGGTCTTCTGAAGTAGTCTTATGGGTCCTAGAAATAAATCATCTGCTACTGGGATGGTTAGCAGGGGGTGAACACAGACAAGAAAATCATCCCAACTTTCCCTGTAAATTGGTGGCCAAGAACCCATAAGGGTCAGTGTATCAAACATCAGTTCTGGACTTTCATGGTAATATAATCTGACTCAATGGAATTACTATAGAAACATTTAAAAATAAAAGTGTGTGTGGGGTGGGAGGAGGTGAATTACCTGTACAAGCTATTACACACATTAGTTGGATTAGCCACTTGATTTATTATTTTGCATATGTGTCACATATCCAAAATTTCCACTAGCAGTTGTGTGGCAGATGCTTATTTTTTTTGACAATGGTGTATATATAAATGCAAACAACATAAAATCTGAGCTTAAAATTTTATTTTTAGTATTAAACTATTTAAAATAAATTCTAAAAGTAAAATTGCCATAACAGTTCCTTACCACCAAGGTGACTGTTGGTTATACTGTTTGAAAAATAGTCTGTTAAACAATGTTTTAATAAGTTAGTTCAATGGGAGATAAGCATCTACTTTGGTGTTTTTATATAAGATGTTGGAATGATGTTTGATACTGATTAGAGCTAGACAAAAATTTTGGCTGGAATATTTTTCTGTTGAAAAAATGACAATTCACTATAATCTAAATGTTCTGTGGAAACATGTTGATTTTAACAAAATATTGTTTGGGGGCAAAAAATAGAAATAAAGTGTTTTGACAAGGTCAAAATGTTTCATTCAATCTTAAAGTTTGGCCTTACTGGAATGGAATGTTTTAAATGTTTAACATACAATATATGTATTTTTATATTCTCTCAATTAATATACTAATTACCAATTATGAAACCCATCACTAATTATTATAATTTATTTAAATTGTTTTATTGTATGTTATAATTTTAAAATAAACCCTATTTTTGAAATAATATAAATAAACTAAATAAAAAGTACTGTCAAATAAAAAAAATTAAGTCAAGATTGAATTAAAACATTTAATTTTTATCAAAATAAAATGTTTTGGTTGACCCCAAATTATTTTTGTGTGTTAAATTAAATGTAACAATTTAAATTTCACATAAAATTTCAAAATTTTGACTTTTTGTTCTGATCGAGGAACTTTTTTCTGTGTTCAAGTATCAGAATTTCCACTGGAAAGGAAATTCTTTGTTTCCAGCAGTTACAATACAGTAGCGTCTTCAAGTGAATGAATGAAATCCTTTTGATGAGAGTTTCTATAGTTATTCCAGGAATATTTAAAACCATGTTTTTCTTGGTAGCCGAAGTTTCTAACTCTATGTTAGTTGACTGAAATGTGGGTTTTTTTGTTTTGTTTTTGTTTTTAAGAATAGAAAAGAGACTGTTTTGGCAGCCATAAAGCTATAAGATCCAGTCCCCTATAGATTCCACTTGTGAAGGGCACAAACATTAGTGCCTCCTTTGCCATGCCCTTCATATTCCAGGGACTTCTCGAGGTCCTATCCAGCCCCACACTGCCATGATTCTGTGAAATAGAGTGTTCCTATACCTAGGCAATCAACCCTCCAGTTTCTGGAATGATAATCTAGGACTGTTGACAGCTGGCCCTAAACTGGAGTAGCTCTGAGACTGCTCTAAGGGCTTGTCTACACTTGTACACTCAGGAAAATTTATCCAAAGTAACTAAAGGTGTGAATTTAAAGTGGTTTAGTTAAACTGCATTAAGCCTCTGTGTGGACACTCTCAGAATTAAAGTGGCCTTAATTTGATTTAGGTTCATTCAAAATACCGAAGCTGAGACACAGGACCCCAAATGCAAGTCAAGTGCTCTGTTTCCATTGCTTAGAGGGGCCAGGTAATAGAGTCCCAACATGTGGGGACTCTGCAATTCCTGTGTCTCTCTTACCATGCTAGAAGGCAAAGATGAGCAATTACCATTTATCTCATTATGTGGTAACTGGGTAAATTGGGACTTTTTACTGGTAACTACTGTTTTTCAGTTACCTTTGACTGAAACAGTTATAGCATATCTAAAACCATGCAGTTCTGGCTAAAATGTATTATATCTAAGTAAAATAAGCTGTTACATTCACACTGAATAGTTAATAAGAGCTTTTCGAGCGCAGACATTTTAAAGAAGAGATTAAACATGAGAAATGCAAGAACTATTATGTGGCCCCTTCAGAACTTCTGCTAACTTATTTCATATGAATCTCTTTTTTAATAAAGCAGTCGGGGGGACGGATAACTCAGTGGTTTGAGCAGTGGCCTGCTAAATCCAGGGTTGTGAGTTCAATCCTTGAGGGGGCCACTTAGGGATCTGGGGAAAAATCAGTACTTGGTCCTGCTAGTGAAGACAGGGGGCTGGACTCAACTCAATGACCTTTCAGGGTCCCTTCCAGTTCTAGGATATAGGTATAACTCCATATATTCTTAAATTATAAAATCTAATACCGTTAGTAAAGTTACTGATTTACTTGTAACCAAAATTTCAACAAATAATCTGTACAACTTTTAAATGTAGGTGGCAGCTTGCTTTTCTATATTTCATGCTAATTAAAAAAAAAAAAAAAACCACAGCTTACCCTTGTCAATTTTCAAATGTGAAACAGAACTGGATTCAATTGACTGGTGCAGACACAACTAATTGGTCCAACTAGCTAAGGACTTGCTGCTGAGTGCTTTGATTAATGAATGCTTTCTTTGGTGTAGAAGTAATTCTCAGGCACATTTAAGTGCTATTGACAAAAAAAAGTTGATTCTCTAAAGCAGTTTATTTGAAAATATAAAGGAGCATCTTGGCTTGATTGCAAATCTTGTAGTATGTTAATTCTGTTCTCTCCCAGAAGTGCTTACAATAGCACCATTTTCTTTCAGCAGCAAATAAGCAGAACACTATTTCATATATTCCAAAACATTAGAATAAGTGGGAGAGGTGCTGCCTGTTGGTCAAGAAGAAAGATCATCCAAATTTATCAAGTACACATGAGGATTTATCATATATGTTTTCAGGAGTGTATTTTCCTTCTGTTGTGTTAATATCCCAGCTATTCAAAATATTTTCTTCTGAAAATTATGTTTAAAAAATAGATGTGCATGTTGAAGAATATGTGATGATAAAATGATGGTGCATACATAATCAATATAAATGTATGATGAATTATGCATATGGTCCTGATCCTGGAAACACTTGCATGCATGAATAATAACATTTATCTCAATGGGACTAGTCATGTACATTTATTGACATGCACAAGAGTTTAATTACAGCATGTAATACTGATTATTTGGAGGATCTGTTTAGAGCTACAAGTGCTATTAAAAGGCCTAATTCTGATCCCACATCTTTCCTCATACAGTTGTTAAGTAGGCGAGGAGGAGGGGTTGTCTCCTTACTGTACCAGACGTTAAGAAATCCACCCCAATTCCTCACCTTCTTTAGGAAATGCCTTCTCTTAATCTGTTTCCAGTTCTGGTTCATCAGGGAACTGACTGTTGTTGATTGTGTACCAGCTCTGGGCATCCGCCGAGTTGTGACTAAATGAATTTTACAACTAATCTACCCACTGGAACCCTGAGCTGCTGAATGGAAGGCAAAATAAAACCAGCACTTCACAGGCCTTTCTGGTAATGTGGTGAAAAAGTTCTTCCCAGATCTAAAAAGGCAACTAGCATGATGCATACAGCAAAGGCCCAAAACTGAATCCTACTCTAATCCCAAAGTGAGCAGGAAGGAAGAGAGTTTTAAATCCCAGAACAGAATGGTGTCCCAGGCAAGAGGAAGAGCTATCTAAGCCCTCCCTGTGGGTGTGCAGGAGCCAATAAGTTTACTCTGCACCCTTCTAACCAATCAATCAGCTTCAGAGGCCATAAGGAGGTTGAGTGCCCACAAGGACGGGAAGGGAGTTGCAATCCTTAAAGGGACCAAGGCTTTTTGTTCCCCCACTCCCAAGGGACAAAGTCTCCCAACCTTTGAAGCTGGGTCTGGGAGGGCATTGTATTTATTATGGGCACAAAAGAACAACATGTTCTTAACAAGTCCAGGGAGAGAAACCTCAAACACAAAGTAAGGGAAATGACACTAATCTAGGACTTGAGAGACTTGTGTTTTAATTCTCTGACCCACAATGGATTTCCTGTGTGACCATGGGCAATCACTTAGCCTCTCTGGGCCTCAGTTCCTCATCTGTAAAATGGGGATAATAGTACTGTTCTGCCTTTTGAGGTATTGTGAAGGTAAATATATTAAAGATAGTGATGTGTACAGATAATATGGGATGGAGGGAGGTCATAAAATGCCTTAGATCTCTAGAGAGAGAGAGTTATTTACAGTAATTATAATTGATATGTAGCTGACAAAACATTAAGCTATGGATTTATGTTCATTAGCTTTACAGTCATAATATCACAACGCCTTTGGAGGGCTGATAGGGTACATTAATTGTTTGTTTTCAAATTAAAAAATGTTTATTAAAAATTAACCTATATCCCTTTGTTACTAATACCTTAGATTAGGCAAAATGAAATGATTTGATACATCTAATGTACATTAATCATTTATGCTCTTTGTGTACTTTACTCTCAGCTGGTCATTTTGATTGTTCATAATCAGTTTCATTTTTCTGGTTCTTATGCATTAGCAATGGCACAAAGTTTAGGCTACAAATACTGCAGGGAGACGTATAAATGATTTAAAAGAGGTGCTTTCGTTGATTTTTTTTTTAAATGTCATGACATCTTTAAATTTTCTCTTTACAATTAGTAACATTCAGTGTTTTCAATGGACCTGAAAGATATAGGAGACAGTTTCTGTTCTCATTTATGCTGGTGTAACTGGAGTAAAAGAATAAACTCAGAGTCTGGACCATGGTGCGTAATAGTGTGTGTTGTTACAGAGGTTTCTAACACAGGTGAATGATATTATGTATTTTTTCATATTATACTTCTAGTGTTCCAAACAAAAATAGAGTTCTAAATTTATCATTTTTCAAAGTGTTTTGATTATTAAATTCATATCATGCTTCTTTAGGTTTTACATGCTTTTTACTGTTTGGGATTCTGGGTTGGCAATATTGTATTTCAACTAATAATAAATAATTAGACTTTGTATAAAATCATATTTATGCTCTAGAGAGTTTCTTTGTGGATGCTTTAAAAGATTCAAATTAATAGTCACCTAGCTAAGTGCTGAATTCATTCTGTTTGGCATTATTTAATCTCCAATGTAGTGAATGTCTAAGTTCAATTCAGAAAGTACAACATTATAGAGGTCTCAGCAAAATGCTACTCACTCACTTTACATTTGCCCAGTACAATAAATTCTTTTATCAAAATAATTCCATTAATTAGGAATTTGCATACATCTTTTATTATATTATTTATTTTCCATATTTTCTTCTGAGTTTACGGTGCCTAAAAATATCAGGTTTATCTAATAATATTTGTTATTATGTAGGTTGCAGCAGTTTTCAATTAACAGAGTGACCTACAATATGACATCTGCTGTCAGTATAGGTTTGTTTTCTTTTCCCCAGTAGCATTTTATTTGCTGTTGCTGGTGAGCATGTTGCCATGACATTCAGCCCACAAGAAAGTTCATGGAACATAAAAGGCAATATAAAGATTTCTTAGCTTCTAAAGTTGCCATAAACATGCAATAAAATATTCAAGCAGGACGATATCTTTGTATTGGTGCAAAAAATTGTCCCTCTTCTATGAAGGCCTTAAAATCAGTTGAATTCATATTTCATAAGAATAGCAGTTGGTGATGACAGTCAATTGAAATAAACAATCAAACTAACCTCCCCACCCCCCAAGGTTATTTTCCCCTCATTTCTCCCCTGTGACTGGAGAGGTATTAACTGGCCACTTCACCTTGAATAGTCCCCTGAAATATGTGTTAAGGAAACAATGTGTTCCACCTTGTATTTAGCTGTGACACTCTGAGTACATTTCCCAGACCTGAAGAAGAGCTCTGTGTACGCTCAAAAGCTTGTCTTTCTCATCAGCAGAAGTTGGTCTCACACATCTTGTGTCTCAAACTGAAATTTTTCTCATCTCCTCAGTGCCTTTTCATTTGTTCATTTCAGATGTTAACTCCCTCCTCCCCCCCAGAAAATTCAGGAATACGAGAGAGAGACAATGAATGAGGATATGGAATCATAGGGGTGTGTGTGTGTGAGAGAGAGAGAGAGAATGGGGATGTGGAATCATAGGCCTGGTCCACACTAACCCCCCACTTCGAACTAAGATACGCAATTTCAGCTACATGAATAACGTAGCTGAAGTCGAAGTACCTTAGTTCGAACTTACCGCGGGTCCAGACGTGGCAGGCAGGCTCCCCCGTCGACTCCGCGTACTCCTCTCGCGGAGCAGGAGTACCGGCGTCGACGGCGAACACTTCCGGGATCGATCCCAGAAGATCGATTGCTTACCGCCGGACCCGGAGGTAAGTATAGATGTACCCATAGTCTGTGATGGCAATTGCTTGGAGATTCGGTGGGCAGTGAGACAGGTTGTGTTCCTGAGCAATGCAGGAAAAAAGCAGCATGAGGAAAAGACACAATGTAGTAGAAGTGTGTGCCACCAGTGTGGGGTGAAACAGAGCAAGCCAGGAGTAGAAGGAGAGAGGTTGGCAGGTGGGGGAGAAAAGTCTGAGAACTGATTAGTTACTCCCTGGCCTGGTATCATCATCATCTAAATGTTTCAACACTCCAAAAACACTGCAAATCTTTTAATCTAAGAGAGGTTGCATTATGTCAGTTCGTAGGCAGGAGATTTAGACCGAGCTGGATGAGCGAGCATCTCAGACAGGTGATTAAGAAAAAACAGAAAGCGTACAAGGAGTGGAAGATGGGAGGGATCAGCAAAGAAACCTACCTTATTGAGGTCAGAGCATGTAGAGATGGAGTGAGAAAGGCCAAAAGCCGTGTAGAGTTGGACCTTGCGAGGGGAATTAAAACCAATAGTAAGAGGTTTTATAGCCATATAAATAGGAAGAAAACAAAGAAAGAAGAAGTGGGACCTCTTAAGACTGTAGATGGAGTGGAGATTAAGGATAATCTAGGCATGGCACAATATCTAAACGAATATTTTGCATCGGTCTTTAATGAGGCTAATGAAGGACTTAGGAATAGTGGCAGCGTGACGGATGGGAATAAAGGAGGGGGGGTTGACATTACCGTATCCGAGGTAGAAGCCAAACTCGAACAGCTTAACGGGACTAAATCGGGCGGACCGGATGATCTTCATCCGAGAATATTAAAGGAACTGGCACGAGAAATTGCAAGCCCATTAGCGATAATTTTTAATGAATCTGTAAACTCGGGGGTGGTATTGTTGGACTGGAGAATAGCTAATGTGGTTCCTATTTTCAAGAAGGGGAAAAAAAGTGACCAGGGTAACTACAGGCCTGTTAGTTTAACATCTGTAATATGCAAGGTCTTGGAAAAAATTTTGAAGGAGAAAGTAGTTAAGGACCTTGAGGTCAATGGCAATTGGGACAAATTACAACACGGTTTTACGAAAGGTAGATCGTGCCAAACCAACCTGATCTCCTTCTTTGAGAAAGTAACAGATTTTTTAGATAAAGGAAATGCGGTGGATCTAATATACCTCGATTTCAGTAAAGCGTTTGATACGGTACTGCATGAGGAATTATTGGTTAAATTGGAAAAGATGGGGATCGATATGAAAATCCAGAGGTGGATAAAGAACTGGTTAAAGGGGAGACTGCAGTGGGTCGTACTGAAAGGTGAACTGTCAGGTTGGAGAGAGGTTACCAGTGGAGTTCCTCAAGGTTCGGTTTTGGGTCCGATTTTATTTAATCTATTTATTACTGACCTCGGAACCGAATGTAGGAGTGGGCTGATAAAGTTTGCGGATGATACAAAGTTGGGAGGTATTGCCAATTCGGAGAAGGATCGGGATATCCTGCAGGGAGATTTGGATGACCTTGTACACTGGAGTAATAGTAATAGGATGAAATTTAATAGTGAGAAGTGTAAGGTTATGCATTTAGGGATGACTAACAAGAATTTTAGTTATAAGCTGGGGACGCATCGGTTGGAAGTAATGGAAGAGGAGAAGGACCTCAGAGTCCTGGTTGATCGCAGGATGACTATGAGTCGGCAATGTGACGTGGCCGTGAAAAAAGCTAATGTGGTCCTGGGATGCATTAGGCGAGGTATTTCTAGTAGGGATAAGGAGGTGCTGGTTCCGTTATACAAGGCACTGGTGAGACCTCATTTGGAGTACTGTGTGCAGTTCTGGTCTCCCATGTTTAAAAAGGATGAATACAAACTGGAACGGGTACAGAGAAGGGCCACTAGGATGATCCGAGGAATGGAAAACCTGTCGTATGAAAGGAGACTCGAGGAGCTCGGATTGTTTACCTTAACCAAAAGAAGGCTGAGGAGGGGATATGATTGCTCTCTTTAAATATATCAGAGGGATAAATACTAGGGAGGGAGAGGAATTATTTCAGCTCAGTACTAATGTGGACACGAGAACAAATGGATATAAACTGGCCGTCGGGAAGTTTAGGCTTGAAATTAGACGAAAGTTTCTAACAATCAGAGGGGTGAAGTTCTGGAACAGCCTTCCGAGGGAAACAGTGGGGGCGAAAGACCTCTCTGGCTTTAAGATTAAGCTTGATAAGTTTATGGAGGGGATGGTTTGATGGGATAATGTGATTTCAGTCAATAGGTCAATAACGTGCCATCGCTGGTAATTAGTAACAATGGTCAATGATGGGATATTAAAAGTTACTACAGAGAACTTTTTTCCGGAGGGTCTGGCTGGAGAATCTTGCCCGCATGCTCGAGGTTCAGCTGATCGCCATATTTGGGGTCGGGAAGGAATTTTCCTCCAGGGTAGATTGGCAGAGGCCCTGGAGGTTTTTCGCCTTCCTCCGCAGCATGGGGCAGAAGTCGCTTGCTGGAGGATTCTCTGCGACTTGAAGTCTTTAAATCATGATTTGGGCACTTCAACAGCTGAGTCAAGGGAGAGAATTATTCCAGGAGTGGGTGGGTCAGTTTTTGTGGCCTGCATCATGCGGGAGGTCAGACTAGATGATCATAATGGTCCCTTCTGACCTTAAAGTCTATGAGTCTATGAGTCTAAATGACACTTTGGAACCAAGAAGTTAAGATTAAGTAGACAATATGCATCAAGGCACAATGTTTTTGGTTTTTTTTTTTTTTTTTTGTATGTTAATTAAATAATTCAGTGGCATTGCTTTGAGTAAAAGTAAGTCTTGCATGTTTCAAATGGTAAGTGCAAGGCCAATTTACAGCAGGTTTCAAAGATTTTGGAATAAAATTGGTGCAATGTGGTGTAAGAGTAAGACCAACTGGATATGTTTGTGCACATCTGAAATGAAGCCCAGCAAGTAAAAGGATCCTGCACATTGGGAAATATATTGTGCATCGGTCATTAAACACATTTTTAAAGCCCTGTTACTTCTCTCCAAATAGCAGCATTTCCCCAAATCCCATGAGAAAATTCTTCGAAGCCCTGAGCATATTTGTAGCTAATATAATATTTTGTGATTTATATTCCAATAAAATATTAATACAAATTATTATGAAATTGACCACTACAGAAAAGCATAAATAGTTTGATAATTTATTCTAATTCCCTTAGCAAAAGTGTTTCTGCTTTGAAATTTGATTGTATTAAACGCTGTCCTTTAAACTTTTCAATTAAAAAATCAATGCCTGCAATGTGCATGAATCTGTGTAGCAACAGTTAACATCACAGCAAAGTAGTAAATCCCCTTTGGAATCACAGGCATTGATCTCTCCTGGCCCACTGAAAACTCATCCCTCTGGCAAAGTGAGATCCACAAAAAGAATTACATTTCTAGCAGTTTTGTTTATGTAACTATTAAACTGTTCAAAATCCTACAGCTCAGGGTATGAAGGGAGGATATTTATCAGTGGGAGAAGCTTCTAAACAATAATACAGAGGCACTAAAGGCTTGCAGGGGAAAGATAAGGGAAATGCTTAAAACAAAAAAAAGCAGAATGAATTAATGCTATCCAAAGGAGTTAAAGAAAATAAGGGATTTTGTAATGTTATGAGGGAAAACAGAGGCACTAGAGGGAGAATAGAGTAGGTCATTATTAAAGTATAAGGAATATGAAAAAGATTGATGACTCAAATCCAGCTGATGATGATTAAAATCTGTATTTAACATGAAATACAAAGAAGAGAAGTTTGGACAACTATGAAAAATGATGTTATAAAAATAACTTTTGAAAACCGTCAGGTAAGGGAATCATTAGAAATTGTGAATTTATACAGATCAGCCAGTCAAAATTATGCACATGCTATGATATGAAAGGGAATTAGCTAATGGGTTTACTGTATCACCTATAATTTTCTTTGAAAAATTATGGAACAATTTTCAAAAAAGCAAAGAAGAGTGACCATAGGAATGATTTCTTCATAAGTTAACTTCTCCTCAACTAAAAGAAGGAACAGCATTTTTGGAAGGAAAATTACTAGCACCTAGACTATTGCTTTGAATACTGTAGGAGTGGCCTTATGCACCCTAGCAGTAATAAAAGGCAGCATTATTACTGTGGAAGTCATAAGCCCCAATTCAGCAAGGTGCTTAAGCCTTTTTGAATAATTTTGAGTAAAAAACCAAAAGGTTTTCACTTTTCAGTCATCAAAGTTTTTGGTTTAGGGAGTTTTTCATGAAAGAAAGAAAGAAAGAAAGAAAGAAAGAAAGAAAGAAAATCTTCTTTCCATGGAACATTTAGACAATTTCCACAAAAAAACAGTTTCAATGGAAAATTTTGAACCTACCCTAGAACCAGGGCCATAATTTTTCCAGGAGGACCAAGGTAGCATGTTGAGCAACAGACTTGTTACACCTGAAGTAGAAAGGTACACTGTTGGGATCCTATGATCCCCTGCTCACACCTGCTGGTGAGGATTGCAAGACCACTCACATTGCCTAGACCAGGGGTCGGCAACCTTTCAGAAGTGGTGTGCCGAGTCTTCATTTATTCACTCTAATTTAAGGTTTTGTATGCCAGTAATACATTTTAATGTTTTTAGAAGGTCTCTTTCTAGAAGTCTATAATATATAACTAAACTATTGTTGTATGTAAAGTAAATAAGGTTTTTAAAATCTTTAAGAAGCTTCATTTAAAATTAAATTAAAATGCGGAGCCCCCCGGACTGGTGGCCAGGACCCGGGCAGTGTGAGTGCCACTGAAAATCAGCTCGCGTGCCGCCTTCGGCACACGTGCCATAGGTTGCCTACCCGTGGCCTAGACACTTTCTATCTGGGCTAATGCTGCCAATGTTGCTAGCTAGTCCTCCACCCTTTAGTTTTCCAACATTGCCAGTCAAATCGTGTGTTTGTCTTTGTATAATTGTGCTAGAGGAAGGGGATCTTTGTACCTTCTGCTAACTATACTGCATCCATGAAGTCCCAGCCTCAATTTAGCTCTAAACATCTAGAAGTTAATGGCTCTGTGAGCAATAAGCTGTAATGCTATAGCAAGAATAAGGAGACAGAAGCTTAATTAATAGAATTATTAATTTAGTGGATGAAAGAAACAAAGCAGATGCAGTATATCTGGTGTTTAGTAAAGAAGTTGATCCTGTTTTGCTTGTAGTCTTAATTAATCTCTTGGTTAAAATTAGACAGGAAAACTGACTGACTGAAAACTGGCTGAAAGAATGAAAAAAGGACATTAAATAAAGGACAAAAATGTGTATCATTTAATACAATTTCCACAAACTGAACGCAATTAAACTTCAAGCAACACAACTCTCGCAACCTGGCACAGTCCCTGTCTCTGGAGAGTCATTGGATCCCATTGGCTTTAAGAGCCCTGGCTCTGGGTAGAACTAGGTCACTGTGTCTGTAAGGCACACTCTCAGGTAGAGACCCCATGTTTGCCATCCTCCTTCGGTGCATGGAGCTCTGCCTCTCACCTTAAATCCCCAACTAGTGCCTCAATTCTTCCAAGCGTAAACATGCTTCCTCAGTGTTGCACCTTGCTATGAGCCATCTGAGTTTCTCAGTCAACCCTTTTAGGGACAACAAGCCAGGAAGTTTTTAAACAGTCACTTTTACTATAAAGCACTAGAGAGTTTACAGATCTGTGCAAAATAATAGTCCAGAGAGAGACTGTCTGATTTCACGTATTCTGTGAATCCGAGGTCTGGTCTGTCCTTCAGGAAAGGCAAAGTCCCTTCTGCCTTCTCTCTGTTAAGCCCAGTTTTCTGGCTTGTGGTAGTAGATAGCCAGCCTTGCCCAGATAAGCCCTCTCCTACACCTTTTTGACCATATGTGCCATCTAGAAAATGTCATACCCTTTGCCAGTCAGGCTTCTTCCACTGTCTTAAGGTGATGGACCTGTAACTGAGAGCCAATCAAAGTTGATGGTTCTAGATGGCTCTATGATGGCTTTTCTGCCATAGTCATTCAGCTAGGTGCCAAGCTGCTACTACAAAATAGGTGTTCTAATAGCTCATCTTAATTAATTAGCCTCTTAGAGTTGGTATGGCAACTTCCACCTTTTCATGTTCTCTGTATGTACATATATCTTCTTACTATATGTTCCACTCTATGCATCTTATGAAGTGGGCTTTTGCTCAAATGGAAGTTACTTCATGGAAGCTTTTGCTCAAATAAATTTGTTAGTCTCTAAGGTGCCACAAGTACTCCTGTTCTTTTTGAGGATACAGACTAACACGGCTGCTACTCTGAAACTAATCCCCATTAGAAGTTATGCTATGAAATGAAGGTTAGAATCCAAAATGGAGGTTTGAAATACAAATTGGAATTCACAATTTGAGAAAGACATACCCCACTCTGCCACAACAACATGAAACACTCGGCAAAAATACACTTGGATGAAATGATAATATGTAAATTGAGCCTTCCAGAGCTAGTGCTCCTTTCTCTCACAGGGTAAAGTAGAAAGAATGAGGAGTACTTGTGGCACCTTAGAGACTAACAAATTTATTTGAGCATAAGCTTTCGTGGGCTAAAACCCACTTCATCAGATGCATCCAGTGGAAAATACAGTAGGAAGGTGTATATATAATACACACACACACACACACACACACACACACAGAGAACATGAAAAAAATGGGGGTTGCCATACCAACTCTAATGAGACTCAAATCCTTTAAGCCTTATACCTCTGAGATTTACATAAGGACACAAGCAGATTGGAGAGAAGGCGCTGTACTTTTGGTTACTGCACTACTCTGCCCAGATTTCTGGAAACATCTAGTTAATACTGAGCATACTTGGATTTTTGCATTAGCATAATCTCTGCCTTTCTAAAATCATATAATCCACCTTCCATAGCCAATCCAATGCTAATAACATTACACCTATCTGTATACACCATAAGAGTGTTGATTTAGAAGTTAAACAGCAAGTTTGACTTTTAGAATTCCCTTATGGAGTTGCTCAGATAACAAAAATCAGACTGGTTAACTCATGTGTTAGAGTCAGGATTATTTCAATTGGGGAATCAGCTTGTGTTTTAGTGTTATTTCTTTGGTGCGACTCAGCAGGATTCTTTAGAATGAAGTTGTTTTGATTTACCCCTTTCCCCTAGATGTTGGGCAGTGGCATAAGATATAGGAAAAGAGAGGACAGACATGAGGGACTGGCTCTTAGGTTCTGGCTCAGACATCAGGGTAAATGTAATCTTTTGGCAGTTATGTTTGTCTTCAGGATTGAATTATGAATTACAACTACTCCTTTGATAGGACCAAGGCTTTGGATGCATAGTGTGTCCTCTATGGAGATGAGCAATACTGTGGAGACACGAGATACCAGTTTACTGTATATTTGATTACAAGTTAAAGTTGTATTTAGTGGCCTTTCAATTCAGTTTTGTGTAACTTTGTATTTATTGGAGGCATTATGAGCTGCAATTGCAATGCGAGATTATTTATATTCTAGAAAACATTCATTGGACTGATTTATATGGACTGGAATAATAATAATAATTTACACTAAGACCTCCAAAGATTGAATCCACTCTTACTTTTGGGTTAAAAGTTCATCCATTATACTGAACAATATGACATCTAGGTGTAGATATTCCCCAGAGGTGTAGCTTAAGCCGCTTCTTCTCTCCCAGGGGGTGGTATCACCAGTATTTGGAGAAGCTTCTCCCCTCTCCTTATGAAAGTTGAGTTCTGTTTTTTTTTTTTTTGGTGCGTGGTGCCTCCATTCAGAGTGACTCCTCACTGTGACATATATCTAGTAGGGCCATCCCTTGAGAAATCAATGATAATACTAGTAGCTGGCAAGGAATGTAAAGCCCAGTACCCAGGGGACAATAAAGTAAATAAAATAAGTGCCAGAAAAAAAATGACCTATTAAAAAATAACAGTATAAAAGAGTTGTGATCTTTAATGGAACGGGAAAATAGGATCTGGGGAAAGAAGGGATTAAGGTTAATTAATAATTAACCAACAGTTATAAAGAAACCAAATCTTCAGCTTCTAAAACTCCCAAACTCCTCAAACCCCCACGTCTCTTCCTGGCACTTTCCAGAGACAGATGGCATAGCTGAGGTTGCATGGCCTGAGGTGACGTATTGTAGCACTGGGGTGTTGACCAGCTTAAACAAAAGTTACCTTTTTGTTTACCTCTGGGTAGGTCGGAGGCCTCTCCAAACTCTAGTTGGGCCCACTGCTTTTCCTAGACTGGAATCCTTCTGTGGTCTCAGGTGGCTCATGGTAGCCAGTATCGGGTCTCACATCAACCTCTCTCTGGATGCTAGTCATGGCAGTTCTGGAGTCTGATTCCTGCAGCTGGACTCTGAGCAATGCAACTCTCTTCAGGGGGAGTGGCAGTTTAGCCTGGACATCCCTCTCTCCCAGCTTCCAAACACACACACACCCTTTTTTTTCTGTCAGGCTGTCACTTCCCTTGTTAGCTTGCTGGGCTGTTTAGCCCTGGCTTGTCATTGGCCCAGTGGACAGTTCATCCAAATCAGTCCATGAAGCAGCCCCTCTAATTGGCTCCAGCAGGAGTTTTTACTTTATTCTGTCCCCACCCTGACTCCAAGCATGTTCAGAATGGGATCATAGGACTTTGGTCACCATCTTAATTGTAGACCTTTTGCTAGGGCCCTTAGAGTCTTAGACCGGACATCCAAGAGTTGGGAAACCCTCAGCAGGTTACGTAAGTATTTCCCTGTGATAGTTCATCTAAACCCCTATTTAAAAAACTTGTCTGAGACTTTTATCAGCAAGAACATACAACCCCCTTTTAGGCCAGATTCTCACATACATACATAATGTGACAAGTATATATTTCCTTATAACCATATTCTCTAGTTATTCACAGGAAAAGATCTATGTTTGCAAACTTCACACCATCAAATTAGGCCTGAATAAAGATTGGGAGTGGCAGGGTCACTACAAAAAATAGTTTTCCCTCTGATACTTTACACCGTCTTGTCAACTGTTGGGAATAGGCCACTTCCACCTCGATTGAATTGGCCTCATTAGCACTGACCCTCCCCCCCCCCCCACTTGGTAAGGCAACTTCCATCTTTTAATGTGCTGTAATCTATATACCTTCCTACTGTATTTTTCACTCCATGCATCTGATGGAGTGGGTTTTAGCTCACGAAAGCTTATGCCCAAATAAATTTGTTAGTCTCTAAGGTGCCACAAGGACTCCCCATTGTTTTTGTTGATATAGACTAACACGGCTACCCCTCTGAAAACAGTCTTTAATTTATTTATCCTCCTAATATCCTTCTGAGATGAGAAGGTACTATTAATCCCACTTGTTATAGATGGGGAACTGAGGCATAGAAAGATTGTGACTTGACTAGCATCATAAAGGATGTCTGTGGCAGAGCAGGAATTGAATCTGGACCTACCACAGACCAAACTAGGGCTGTAACAACTGGATCATCCTAATTTCACATGAAGTATTTTGGCTTTTTATGTTAAGTAGTTTCTCCACAAATTTTGCTTAATGTGAAATGACAGCTAAATATCTGCTTTACTTCGAAATATATGAAGTTAAAATATCTGCTTGATTTTGATGTAAAACTGATTTCTCTCAAAAATTGTGTCATTTATGCTTTAAATTAGGCCTATTTTTAAGCTCACAGCAAAATGGGAAAAACCATGGTATTTGTATTAGTTGTGCATTGTTTGTACAGTTCTTATAAAGATGCTGGGTTTCTTTAAAAATGTATTTATCACTTCAGAGTAATAAGACGTTTCATTAAAAGATACAAAACAAAAATGTTCATAGGCTAAACTAATCTTTGTCTTAAAAGAAGAACTCTCAAAAAATGAAAACATTGCGAGGAATAGAAATAAAAAAACATAAAGGAGGTTATACTTACATGATATGTTTCTCCAGTAGTAATTAGCTTTAATCTGATTTTTGTAAGAAACTAAATAAAATGCGGGACTAAATTAATTACTAAATATTTAGTAAAGTGTGTAGTAAAAGAAAATGATCATGAATCCCGAGTTAGATAGGTAGACTGTAAATGTATAGAGCCAGATTCTGATACCATTACTCATGTTGTATAGTTACTCCATAAGTAGTCCCACTGACCAGGTGGAGTAATGTTCATTGTGAGTAAGCCCATAGAAATTAAAAATAACATTCCCAAATACTTCAGTGTTTTCTGAATTTTGTTCTGTTAAGACGATTTATAATTAGGGCTGGTCAAAAGTTCTCCATCAAAACTGTTTTTGACAGAAAATTGAGTTTCTGACTAAGCCACATTTTTTCATAAAAAAGGCTGTCTGCTTTCTATAGAAAATGTTGACCTTTTGTTAAAAAAAGGAAGATTTGAATTTGGAAATGCTGCCATGGTGCCTCATGAGGTTCACAGTTTTAGGTGCTTTGTGTCCCTATTCTCTTCTATGATCTCCTTAAATCAGGTTATCTGTTATAATACACAGTGGCCCTGGGACTCCCATGATCTGCTACTTGGCTCGCCAAGAAAAGAGCCCAGTATGTAGAAGAGAATTGGAACATAAGGCCTGCAAGTGAAAACTCCCATGAGGCACTTTGGAGGCATATCTGAATTGAAATATTTGATGTTTTTGTGGAGCGGCGGTGGGGGTGGGGAGGGCATTTTCCAATCAGCTCTATTTATCACAAATCTAAAAGGACCAAAACCCCATTTAAAGGGAAAGGGAAAGAGACAGTCACTCATGAAAAAAGCAGAAACATTATGTGCAAATAATGTTGTGGAAAAAGATAATGGTGGGAAACACAGTAAACTCCTCATAGTAGCATAGGGCCTTATCCATAGGCCATGGAAGTCAAAGGAAGGACTCCTATAGACTTCAAATGAACTTTGTAAGAGATTCTTTGTGCTACCTGGTAGGCTTTGAAGTGCTTACAGTTCAATTGTCCCTTCTTGCAGGAAAACTCTCAGAACGAGACAGTTAAGGGTAGGAAGACTCCATGACAAATCTTTCATGAAGTTTTCACCAGATTGTTCTGCTGGAGGGGAAGAATGATCAATGGATATGTCTTCAAATGTCTCAGATCCCTGGGGATCTGCAGCAGGCAGATTTGCAACTATGGAGGATGGTGAGGTGAAATGGAGGCAGCAGAGCTGATATACTCAAGAAACTGTAGAATTCAGGGCACATGAATTCCTTGCATGCTCTTACTGTTGGGAAAAGGTAGCCGTTGACAATTTTTTTTATGACATTTGCTATTAGGAATATAGGGTGAACTTCTATTGTCTAGACCATGGTCTGCTACATTTTGTTCCTTTATTCTGCCTCTTCAACTAGCCAGGAAACAGATCTGATTGCTCTTTGTTTCACATCAGTGAGAGATTGGGATTTGATTTGTCAAATTGTGTTACTTAAGAACTCTGAAAGTTTCAATGTGATTTAGGGTAGAATCTTTACAGAAGATAATACAGTAAGTTTGAAGACTTTGATTGAAAATTGAATACATGCCAATAATGATCAATGTACAAGACACTAATCTAACTGAGAATGCTAAACTAAAGATTTAAGAAATTGAATTGTTGACCTGGAAGACAGGCTCAGATTAAGAAATGTCAAGTTGGTATGATGTCCCACAGGCATAGGGACAGCAAAATTGAGATATCTGGTTTTAGCAGAGCATAACTGGAGACAGATAATTTTGGCCTTCTTCTGCAGTATGCTTTGAGTCATATCACTATGACATCCCAAACATTGTTTGTGAAACATACATTGTTTATATGAGACAAAACTTTTTTTGAATGTAGGATAAATATTTTTAATTTTTCATATACAGTCTGTATGTGTGTGTGTTCTATATATTTTTATAGTGAGAAGCAGTAATCCACTCTGGAGGTCACAAAGAAGTGGATCAACATGATCAAGTCATCATCCATCTTCTAACTCTAAAAGATCGTGAGATATAGGAATGTGAAATCATGACATTTATATGTATAGAAAAGCTAATTTGGATCATTTTATAGGACTCTACTGCTTACATTGTGACCTGTATATTTGCACTAAAGATAAACAAAGGACCCAGCATTAGAATAATCCATCAATCAAAAATTCATGTTAATAAAGCCTACTCCTGTCCTTTGATGCAGTATGTGGAAGGCTTTTTGAAAGGTTTAGGAAAGTTTGGGCTTATGCCTCTAGTAATATTTCTTTCATATAAAACTGGGAGACAACAGAGTGAATGGGCTATGGATCTGGCTAGTCCAGGGACAGCTGTTATTGGCTATGGTGATGAAGACCAGGATCTCCAAGAATCTGCTTAGCTGTTTTAGGAGTGGGGAAATTTAAAAGAGAAATTCAGAAACCAAGATAAAGTTGATGGCAAGAAATTCATCAAATACTCTTGAACACTAGATAATATAACTCATTAGTGGGACCAAGTTGCAGACTTGATTATTTATAGAAACAGATGGAGAGGAGGGAAGAAGGTGTCACATTGTCTATGGATTATAATTCTTTTCTTTTGTGATTTGATTGAATTTGATGTACAAATGTGGCTTTTTTCTTTCCACTATGGTTAACTTGCTAAGAAGATTCTTTAAGGATAGTCCATCTGGATTTTTTTGTGAAGTTCACTACATTGCAATAATTTACTCTGAATGCATATCTCAACTAGAAGTCAAATAGTTCTTAAATCAATGCTTCTAAGGACAATAGTTTGTATACTAATTCACACACACACACACACACACACACACACACACTCTAAAGGTCTCATGATGTGTGAGCCACTGAGCCCCTTCTGAGTAGTGATGAGCATCGTGAACTCCTGTTGACTTCAATATGCATTGAAGAATGCTAAGCATATCACAGGATTAAACCCCAGAAGCAGATGTGTCTTCAAAGGGAAATTGGCTTAGTTATTTTCTCAGCCAGGCATCTTATGATGTCTATACAAAATATTTAAAAAAATGTTTTATCACTTTTCAAATACAATTTAGTGGAACTTTTGAAAAATAGTTTTTTTGTTTTTTTTACTTATACCATTGCATAGTTTCTTCATCTGTGGACAAAGTGACAGTATGTAATTATATTCCAGTGTTCAACTAATATAATCCGGTTTTCATTAGACTGCTGAAAGATGAATTTTTATTGAATAGTTAAATGTGCATAGTTTAATAATAATAATTTTCCATTAGTTTTACCTTTGTGGAGACTAACTTGAATACTTGAAAAGGTATTTCCTTTTCAGTCTAGGTCTATTTCAGGGGAAATTTTTAAAAATTTTTTGTTACAGACTGAAAGTAGCAGAGAAGTTGTTTGACAGTGAATGAATCACAGTTGTGCAGTGAATGGGCCTGTTTTACTGAGACCAATGCCTCATTCAGGGTGTGCCCACTGTTGGTTTCAATGGGCTTTTTAGCAGGGCTATATAGTGTGCTGTGAATTAAAGTACTAGGTGAGTTTGAAAGATATGGGTAAAATAATGATTGAATAGCTGTTGTATTCACTGAGCATCATTCATCCTAAACAGTGAATGAATGACTATTCTTGTGGGGTTAAAAATGCTATGGGATTATATATTTAAAAACTGTATCAAACTTTACATGCAAGTTGCACAGATAACCTTGACTATTTTATTTCCACAGTTTTGAAGGCTTCTCTTTGAGTTACATTGTGCCTTTGGCATTTGCTCAAGGCTGCGCTCAATGTGTTAACTGTGCTATCCCACAAGCAGTCCTGGATGGCAAAATGATTATGGGGCTTATTTTTCCCAGTTGTTCTGAAGAGGAAGGAGTTGATTTTCTTCTGGTCTGTACCAACAGCAGATTATGACATTTCCATGATGGACTGCCATGCTGGGATGTATTTGCCACTCTCCCTGCCCCTCATTGCCCTTCTTCTCTGATGGGGAGTGAGCAGGCATGCATGCCTTTTCCCCAAAGGAATCAGTAGACCACACCAACATGAAGAGGGGTGGGTGCTCTCATTTCCCTTTACCTGCATAGGCATGTAGTCCAAGTGACGATATAGCTGTTTGTAAACGTAATTTGTTTTTGTATGGAATACAATTCATAGTATGTAAATACTTTCAGACCCGTTTGGAATGAAAGGTGCTATTATATGAATGTTGTTGTTCTTAGCTGGAAGTTCTAAGCATATCTTCCGGCAATGTATAAAACCCGTAGGTTACCATGAAATATTCAGAAAGAAAAGGAAAACCACAGAACATAAGAAAATTCAGCATTTGAGACATTGTGATGTATAATTGTTAAACAATGTAGGTTTGAAATTGAAAACAAAGTAGGTAGTTAACAAGAAACCTCTTAAAGGGGATGATGGAGGCTTTTCACAATAAATAAGTAGGTTTTTCAGACTTCACATTACATTTTTACTGACTTTATCTACTATTAGGTGTCTTTTGAACTGAGTCTATGGCCTAATAAGAAAATCAAGAGTGTATGACAAATTTAAATATATAATTTATAACCAAAACCATTTCCATTTATGCACAGATAGTGCTCCCTCTGTCATGAGCTAATGTTATATTTTAATGAGAATGTTGCAAAGATTAACATGTTATTTATATTGCATGCTTTGATGAAAGCATGAATTAATATTCTTAACTTTGATCAATGGATAATAAAATGGAATTTTATACGTAGCAATATATTTCTACTCTGAAATGTTTTAAATCTTTGTCTTGTTCTAAGATTCATATTCATACCTAGTATTCAAGACCATTCAGAATATTACAAGCTTCAGGGTTTCAATAGAAACTATGCAAATGAGGTATACATTTTACTAAAACTGTCACAAAATATCTTTTTTCATGTGTTGAGGTTAAATACTGTAGGCTTTTCAAATTTCAGACTAGATTACAGTTGGCAGGGTTCAACTGATTTAAATCCGCGAAAGGGGCTTAGTTTTGGTGAGGAATAATAAATTAGAAACCTTGCAGCTATTGAGTGATTTTGGTGGATTCCCTGGAATTGGTCCTGAATTAGATACTTTATAATCCAAATTTGGTGGTTTAGAGTCAAAATCCTATCTATTTTCAGTAGGCTTTGCATATCCAATGGCACTGAGACTAGCTGTATATAAACAGTACAGCTTGTTAGGGCTAGTATATATTCCACTGGAATTTAGATACCATTGCTGACAAGTGAGTCCTTGCAGGTGATACTTAGATGAAAATATCTTTATAGATACTGATCCAGTTCTAGTGGAAAGAAAATTGTAATATAGCAATATTGTCACAAAGAAGTTTGTACACCTGATTTCCACTTGTTTAATCTTGCTTCCTTGGAATATAAAATAAAAGGAAATCAGATTGCTTGTGTTTCAGAATCCTTCAGTTTTAAGCTATGTTTATGCTTCTGTGACTTCATGACAATGTTGTCTAACAAAACATTTTTCTTTATACATCTGTCAGCATATGATTTTGCTATGATTTAGTAACAGAAATGTTAATGTTCCTTTGCTACAAGAATAATAATTCAGAAAACCCAAGTCTCCAATTTTTGTAAACACTTCCTTGTTGGATTGTAGTCAATACATTCCTAGAGGTAAATTTTAAAAATGTAAGATTTAGGAGTTTATTTTGAGGCAATAGGGCCCCTGGGATTCGAGATGTACTTCCTTTTATTCATCAACCTTTGTCAACGGAGCTGTGCAAGGAAGATGAAGCCATTAGGTGAATTCCTGACCCCACTGAAATCAATTGAAGTTTTGTTATGACTTCAGTGGAGCAAGGATTTCAGTTTTCGTGTTCAGTTGAGGATCCTCAGAGCAGGGCTGCCCAGCGGATTCAGGGGGCCTGGGGCAAAGCAATTTTGGGGGCCCCTTCCATAAAAAAAAGTTGCAATACTATAGAATTGCCCTCAAGGGCATCCATTCTAGGCACCCAGCTCCTCAGTATCAGTTTTCTAGGGTGGAGATCTGAATCTCTCTTCCCTCTGACCATGATTTTTCCCAGGCTGCACAGTTCCCTGCCTACACTATGATATTCCCAGCAATGCCTAAACAGGCCAGCATCTGCACTATGATATTCCCAGCAATGCCTAAACAGGCCAGCATCTGCACTCTTCAGAGGTTATTAACAGCATAACTTCCCACAGTTAATTTACCATACACCACTTTCTAAGCAAGCACATTTATTCTTAAGATGAAAACATTACAGAGAAAATGTATTAAAAACAATAAAAGAATTTGCACACATGCTAATAAGCTTTACAGAGATCACCCCCACAACTTCCACATGGGATCTAGTAGGAGTCAGTCCTTCCAATCTCACATAGAGGTTTTTCTATGGTTACAAGTTTACAGTGGCCTTAGCTCAGAACCAGAACAACCATGAAAAGTTCATTCTTTTCTGTATACATCTTGTGCCTTTGATCTTGGCCTCCTGTAATAGGTGACTATCAGACAAAGGCCCTTCCCTCAGGGTGTAGCATTTTTGCATAACCATGGGTGGGAGATTTGCATTCAGATCCCTCTAGATATTTTCCAGAAAATCCATTTCACATGTGTTGTCTCAAAAGACCATTCTTGTCTGCCACATTGTTCAAGATAGTCCTTTGAGCATCCAGACCCACAGTAATACATAACTTTTATATTTAATACAACGGATTCCAAAGAAACTTAATTCACTAAGTTTTTTCAAGGCTATTCCAGGAAATGGCCATATTGGTCACAACAGTTTCATAAGCTGGAATGACATTTGTGCTTTCACACAAATATATTAAAACAATGTTTTTTAAAAATCCAGAATCCCTACTTTAAAAGATTTGCTGTTAAATTAATCATCTATCATCAAATATATTTGTGTGGGGATATTAATTAAGAAGTTTTTTCAGGGACTAAGTCGCTTATTCTTAAATAAAATTTTCCTCCCACACCTATACTTTTCAGTAGCCATCAATATCCATTTAATTTCCCACTTTGTAACTGCACTTATGTCATTGGTGTTTATTACAAATACTATCAAATTTACATTAGAGCTACTAAAACTTAGCAATGTCTGGTATTCCAAACCAAACCTACTTCTGATTTATGGCAACTCCTAAAAGAAATGAAGTTGCTGTCTCTAGGTTCTGATTTTTATGAATGACCGCAGTCAACAATAGGGAATGTTCTGTCCGGTTCAAAACTAGTAATGCTATAATAATTATAATTTTATAAGTGTATGTGTGCTTTAAATAACACATTTTTGCCATATTCCCAATGCTTAAAAGTAAATACCAGCTTAAATCCATCACTGTTCAGAAAAGCATTGGGACAAAACATGTGTGTAAGGGTCTGATCCAGCTCCCGTTGGAGTCAATGGTCATTGTCAAAAGTTGATTTACTGGTGGAAGACCAAGTTCTAAATATTTTGCTAAATAGGGTTGGACTTAAGTAGACGCTTAAATGTTTTGTTAAATTGAGGCCAATATCTTGAATTCTAGAAATGAAAAATACAGGAGCCATTGAATTGTGACCTTCTTTAAGTGATGCTAAAAAGTCATTGGACCTGATTGTCTACTGTCTTACACCTTATATGGTCATTTATTCCTGTGTCAAGTGAGTGCAAAGTAAGTGTGTAATGCTACACAATCATAGTGGTAGCATTTTGCGCTCTTTTCCCCACTTAATGCGACAAATGCAAATGACTGCACAAGATGCAAAGCAGCGGAGAATCAGGCCCATATTCCAAGGGTATGTTTACACTACCCGCCGGATCGGGTAGTGTAGACGTACCCTCGGCAGGTAGTGATCAATCTATTGGGAATTGATTTATAGTGTCTAGTGTAGACATGATAAATCGATCCCCAATCGCTCTGCCGTCAACTCCTGTACTCCACCGCGGTGAGAGGCGGAAGCAGAGTTGACGGGGGAGCGGGGGCAGTCGACCCCGCACCGTGAGGATGCGAGGTAAGTCGACCTAAGATATGTCGACTTCAGCTATGCTATTCTCGTAGCTGAAGTTGCGTATCTTAGGTCGATCCTCCCCCTCTCCCCCCCAAGTATAGACCAGGCCTTAGAGATAAAGAGGAGAGAACACCAAGAAGATATGGGTTATGTGGGTGTAACCGCACGACGACTCACCCCTGCAGCGCCTCCTGCTGGTACCATCTGGGAATTAGCCCTCCAGCCATCAGAGTGCCCTCTGCAGGCCAGTGTCCCACTCTTCCTGGCCCCCATGTCCCTCCCAGACCCGGTCCTTTGCACGCTGGGGTGCTGCCCCCTGGCAGTACACCCCTCAGTCTCTGGGTCTCCCCTCCCTGGGGAACCCCCACCCACTATCCCCACCTTGCCTCAGTCTTTGGCTACTGCCCAGTCTCCATCTAGCCCCCGTTCACTGGGGCAGACTGCAGTATAAGCCACTCATCACAGGCAAGGTTGGGTTTGAACCTGTTGCTTCTGCCTATCCCTTTGGGCTGCCCCTTGCAACCGCTGTACCTATTCGGCCCTCTACTAGGCTGCAGCCTGGGGGTTTCCAGGCCAGAGCTCCCCAGCTCCCTGGGCCTTCCCCCAGCCCTGATCCAGCTCAGGTACCTTGGTACGCTCTCAGCATCCAGGTCTCTCCCTCTCAACAGGCTAGAGAGAGAGTGTCTGTGCTCCTGGCCCACTGCCCTCTTATAAGGGCCAGCTGAGTGCTGTTTGGGGCGTGGCCCCAGCTGTGGCTGCTTCCCAATCAGCCCAGCTTTTCCCCCTGACCCAGCCCTCTCCAGGGCTGTTTTAAGCCCATCCAGGCAGGAGCGGGTGACCATCCCGCTACAGTAGGTACATGTTTAATAACCTGTGAAGTGCTATTTGTGCCAGCATGCCTGTAACAAGAACTTTGATTAGCTAAATCCCTTAGCTCAAGCTGTGTCAACTCTTTGTAGATTTTAACTTGTGTCAAGAAATGGAAGATTAATTGAAGAATTATGAAGTTTTTTTGTTCACTGGTGTAAATTAGGAAAGCTCCATTAACTTCAATAGAGCCATACCATTTACACATTTGGCCAAATTTTTTCTTGGAAATGATTTTTGTCACAGTAATTTTATTGTCACTTCTGTCACTCTGTGGAGTTGTTTCCCCTATTGGGTGAGGAATACCACACACTCAGAGCCTAGAAATTCAGGTTTATTAATTCAAACCTTTATTTGATCCAAAAGCATGGCCTTACGCTTATAATTACTGTAAAAGCAATTAATGGCATAGACTCAGAAAAATTTATTGATCAATTATTTTCTCCTGGAGCATAGGCAGGTCACAATGAACTTCTCCCATGAGGTTCCACCTATTCCCTTACACTCTAGCATTTTTATATCTTTCCATATTATATGACCATCCAATCAACATTAAGCATTGTGTCTTACATAATCTGTACAATACACATGCGTGACCTTCAGTTTACATAAGTTTTGCTATTTTCATGTTATTATGTTTGTTTTCCAATTACTTATTTCCATCGACCACACACTTATATCGCCTTACTCAGTTTAGGGACTTCGGTCTGGTCTATACTACCCGCCTGAATCGGCGGGTAGAAATCGACCTCTCGGGGATCGATTTATCGCGTCCCGTCGGGACGCGACAATCGATCCCCGAATCGGCGCTCTAACTCCACCAGGGGAGGTGGTAGTAAGCGCCGCTGACAAAAAGCCGCAGAAGTCGATTTTGCCGCCGTCCTCACAACGGGGTAAGTCGGCTGTGATACGTCGAATTCAGCTACGCTATTCACGTAGCTGAATTTGCATATCTTAAATCGACTCCCCCCTGTAGTGTAGATGTAGCCTTCCTTGGTTTTTCCCCCGCCCCCTAATACAGGGACTTTTTGGCAGAACACTATGTATTTATTGTACTAATTACCTTCCTCTTATCTGTGTCCTTCAACACAGTATGTTCCATAAACAAAACATCAACACTGTCCTGTACCTATAGGCATTATTAAGCAAGTTCATGTAAGGAGAATTCAGTAAAGCAACATCATGTCAAGCAAAGACTAGGTTGAAGCCGGCTAGCCTAATATTAATATTATCTGTACCACTGAAATTCTTTCACTATACTTAACCAATGCTTATGACATTTCCAACACCTAAGTAGGAGCTACCTGAAGTGAAAAATTCCATACTTTCCTTCTGTGTCTGATATGTCTCAGTATTCAGGCACAGGACAGAGAATGTTCAAAATGTCTTTCTATTACAAATTAGCAGATATTTTATGTGGAACCTTCTCACTTCTGAGAGAATATTGTTTTGTCTGCAAACTCTCCACTTTGTTTCTGGTTGGTTACAGTGGTAACTTTTAACTTTTGTGTGTGGTTATGTGTGTCCTGTTACTGTATTTTATCCCTTCTGCCAAGAGATAAGCAGTGTTGGGTCTTTAGAATGCATCATCTTCTTGCTGGGAGAGAAACTGATGACACAGACTCGGGATATTTCCCTTTAAGTTATTTTATTCGAAAGACCTGTTTACATTGAGTAAAGAAGGCAAAACAATAGCAAAGTTTCAGAGAGTGCTTTTTCCAATGCAGGTCAACTTTTTGACAGCAGTAGCCAGCCTGGCTTTGCCCAGTCCAATGCTTTCAGGTATTTTGACAAGTCTCACTTAGGTTTAGCCCTTTTTATGGAGTTACTATCCAAGTATGGAGTTCATATCCAGTGTTCATTTTCAAAAAATTCTGTAACACACATTCACTTCCACCTTTGCCGTAACAATATTTATTTCACATCCCTCATTTTTTTATTACTACATTAGATTAATTTACTCATTTATTAGAGCCACAAACATCAAAATAATGGAAGAACCAGGAACATAAGAACATACATTTTTATAACTGCTTTATGTCAGTGTTTAAACACCATTTACTTCAACAGCGTTACATTACCCAGGAGTTTAGATTGTTATGAGCAAGTAGCCAGACAACAAGAGGTTATTGAATCCAAGTGCACTTAAAGCAAATAAATGTGATGTTTCAAAGGGTTTCTTAATGCTGGGTTTCTACATTAAATTAACTGCAGGATTGCTGGTAGATACATTTGACAAGAAAAATCTTAAGGACTTTTTACCCCAAAGGTTTTATCCTCCATTTCACGTACAACAGGTACTGCTGGAGAAAATATGTCAGGTTCAGAATGTTCTGTAGTGCCACTAAAAATCACAGCTATGAATTGTTTTGCCTGTTTTCTTTGTTTTTATTGTTATCAGTGATCCTGAGGCTTAGCTTCAGTACACAGTAATCTACTGGGAAATTAAAAGGAAACTGATACTGGTAGTTCTCAAGTAGTATCATACAGAGAGCTTTGTGAACTGCAGAAAACTAGCACTAGAATTTGGATTAGCAACCTGGCAGGGTCTACAGTTTTCAGACTGGCAAAGAGGACAAGATGAATTAACTAGGCTGGAGTAGAAGGATACTCTATGTGAAGGAGTGAACTCAGCATGGAGTTCACAATCAGAACAGCCTGGGGATAATCAGAGACTCCTGGCTTTGCCCTAGGATGGATCTATTTAAACAGAAATAGGAAAGTCAGCAGGGGAAAAGAGACTAGAAGTTATCCAGTTCTAGAAGGCTAGCCTGGCCAATCACAGAGACCTTTTTTTTGGATTTTAAGTTTGGTAGCTCTGAATCAGGGTTCTCAGCTAAGGACCTTTGAAGTGTCATTTCACATTCTCCTTCCGTGAGACTTCAAAGGAGGCACAATTCTTTTGACCAGTTTGTTTTGGCTTCTCTTTGTCCTGCTCTGTGCAAGCATATTTATTGATGCCTAGTTGGGGGGAAATAACATAGGGCTCACCCGCAGTGCCAAATCTTTCCACAAGAGGACATGTAGGGTGGCCTAGACCTTCACACATGGCTCCTGAACATGGACTTTTGGGAGCTCTCTTCCATCAAGAAGGGTCATGGAGGAGGTCCTCTGGTTACTGGTGAAAAAGCACGAGACAAAGTGTGACAGGAAGTGCTAGTTCCAGGAGACACTGCTGGCAGCCCTGCAATGTCTGCAGGAAACACAGTGGCATAGCATGAGGGGAACCAGCAGCAGACTGGAGGAAAAGGGAGCGTAAGGGAGAGACCTGCGCTGGGGTTCACCTGAGCCTTGCCTTGACTAGGTCAAGCATTAATTATGACCCAGAGGCCTATTTGACAACTTCTGAGAGGGTTGCTACCATGGTCAGGTAGGAAAGACGTTCTTGGGCAGTGCAACTGGTCCCCTAGCTTACCAGGAAGGTACCAGCAGTCTGTTGTGTGATGAATGTGGACGAAGCTCAGTTGTATATGGCTATGAAGGGGGCCATAATGGATTGGATTGGCCTTTTCCTAGAGCTATATCAGAAGTTGTTTCAGGCTGAAGTCTTCACCATTGGGGCAGGTGCACATGCCATGGGCAGATAACCCTGGGATCCAATTACCTGATGGCTGTGTCTAGAGACCAAGACCGTGGAGAAACTAATGGACAATATCATCCTGGAACAGTACTTGCACATCTTCCCAGTCTTGGTACAAGCCTGAGTTCAGTGCTTTTGGCTGGCATCTACAGGAGAGGCAGTGGAGATGACAGATTCCTGGAGGCTGAAGCACTTATAGCTGGAAAGCCAAGCCCCACAATGGGCCAGCCCAACCAGGAATGATGGTGGGAGACAACACCACAAGAGCCCAGAAAATGTTGCATGGTTGGTCCTCTCCAAGCAACCAAAATTCTAGACCAGGGGCCTGCCCATGACAACAGCCCCATCTTGAGGTACTAGCACCCCCAAAGACTCGAA
The DNA here is from genome assembly GCF_002925995.2 of Terrapene triunguis. Lineage (NCBI taxonomy): Eukaryota > Metazoa > Chordata > Testudines > Emydidae > Terrapene > Terrapene triunguis. The sequence continues at coordinate 36,171,485 of NW_020664446.1, forward strand.
CCTTCAGGGGACTGCCAGTTCCTGCCTTTGAAGGACTGGTGGTATGCTATTGGCTACAGGCAGCCAGCACACATCCAACATGAATGTGACCAATGGAATCTGACTATCTAGGGTGCTACTTCAGTCAGTCTGGAGAAGCACATGGCCAACTTCTACAGCCACGGGACTTTTATGTAATCCAAATAAAAATTGGTGGAAGAGCTGATGACTCGGGCTGTGGGCTGACCTTACTTCAATGAGATCTGGTTTCATCCAAGTCCTTAGATCCAGAACAACCTGATCCAAATTTTGTGCACCTATGGGGAGAGTTGAACATACCTCACTGTCTAAATAATCTTGCAGTTGATGAACCAGCTAGGCTGTCTCCAAGTAGAAGAGGCAGATTGCCTACATTGGCCAGTAATCCTAGGATGGGACTGGAAACATCTCCCAGCACTCTTGGAAAGAGAATCTGTCCCCTTTGCCGAAACCCCCCTGCTGAAGCAGGAAGGATCCCACTCAGAGGATGGCTAGAATCTGTTCCCCATCACCTAGTGGGACCTTTTTGAAGTTTCTCTAGTCTTGGAGCTTGTGAAAGCAGCAGAAGACTGGGAAGGTTGGGCAAGTCTGGACCTGTGCTGAAGGTGACTCCAGGGAGCCTGAATATGACCATCCCCAGAGGGTAGATCCTGACAAGGGGACTTCCCAACAGACCAGATTTCTAATACCCAGGGAAGGGACACTGCAGAGCCTAGACTACAGTGCCTTAAGTGACAATTTTGACACTGTAGTAGCCCGACACAATGACCAGATACTCCAGGAATGTCTTACTCAAGTAGCAGCTCTCAACAGAGTGTTCATGATGGACTGATTTACCCAGTTTCTCCACTTTGAGTTATGGAGGAAGATACTGTACTGGGTGAAGACACCCCCTCATACCAAGGAGCTCTGATACCAGCTTCTAGTTCCTAAACCTCCACAGTGGGAGTTTCTATAACCGGCCCACACTATGACCACAGCTGGGCACCTAAATAGGCTTAAAACCAGGAAACTTTGTTGAACCAGTTCTTTGGGTTCTTCTTTCTCCAGGCATATATAAAGAGGTAGCAGATTTCTGCCTCTGATGTCCTGAGTATCAAAGCATAGCCCCAAAAGGCTGTGTCAAGCCCCTTTAATCTCCATACACCTCATTACAACACCTTCAAAGAGGGTTGGAATTGATATAACGGTCCCCCTAGAAAAGAGCGCCCAAATCACAAGTTCATTCTGATACTCGTGGACTAGCATTATTTCACAATTCTTGAGATTCCCGGAGCTGTGCTGTACGTAGGAATTGCACTTTTTCACATGGCTTTTGAACACACATGGTTTAGTTTCCTTAGCTGGCTTTCAGCACCCCCCACTATAAAAAGTGTTCCAGCGCCACTGCCCTTAGGCAACTTGGCCAAAATTACCTCTCTCAGGCCAAACAGGTGCAGCACTAAAATAAAGGGGCTAACACTACAAAATTTCACTCAGGAGATCTGGTTCTCCTACTACTTCCCAGCTCAAAGAGCAAGCTCCTGACTAAGAGGCAAGATCTGTACAAAGTGTTCTGTCAAGTGGGACCTGTACATTATGAGATTCGCTACCTGGACAGATGGAAGCAAAGAGATTTATCATGTAAATCTGTTAAAACACTGGAGGATACAGGAAGACCTCTTCATTCACCCAGAAGAAGGAAGACCGCAGGTGTGGATGAAGTCCACTAGGGAGGGGTTAACTAGCAAACAGAGGGCAAATGAATAATCTCCTGAGAGCCTATGAGGACGTGTTCTCCCCAATACCAGACCCAGCTAGGATTTCTGATGATGTTTGGCCCTCAGCTCTATGGAAATCAAAGAGATGTTAAAGCTGGAGGAGATGGAGGAGTTCCATAACCCCTGATGTAGTCTGGTGGTCCTTGTGCCAAAACCTGATGGGACTGTCCGGTTCTGCATTTATTTCAGGTAGGTAAACACCATCTCCAGCTTCAATGTGTACCCAATGCCCTGGCTGAGGACCTGCTGGACCATCTTGGCCAAGCTCAATATATTACAACCTTGAATTTGTCCAAGGGCTATAGGCAAATTCCCCTTTCCCCTAACTCCTGGTTGCTACCCCAGTGTTCCTATTCCACTTTGTCACTGTGCCCTTTGGGTTACAAAGTGCCCCAGCTGCCTTGCAGAGATTGATCGAACCAGCTGTCACACCCTCCCCATAGGCTACACATCAGCCTATTTTGATGATAATGTAGTCTACAGTTGGGACTAGTCCACCCATCTCTGGAATCAGGCTCTGAGAGGCCAATCTCACAGCAAACCCAAGAAAATAGGAGACTGACTTCTTGGGTGAATAAGGTTGAAGGACTAACACCCATACCTCAAGAACCAACTGTGATACAGCATGGCCAGAGGACAGCAGGAGAGGGTTAGAAGGGAGCCTTATTCTCTGTAGAGGGAAGAAAGTTTGCTATAGCTTAATTAAAGCACCTGAAGCCAATTTTTTTTATAGATTCTAGGACTGGAAGAGACCTCGAGAGGTCATCGAGTCCAGTCCCCTGCCCGCATGGCAGGACCAAATACTGTCTAGACCATCCCTGATAGACACTTATCTAACCTACTCTTAAATATTTCCAGAGATGGAGATTCCACAACCTCCCTAGGCAATCTATTCCAGTGTTTAACCACCCTGACAGTTAGGAACTTTTTCCTAATGTCCAACCTAGACCTCCCTTGCTGCAGTTTAAACCCATTGCTTCTTGTTCTATCCTTAGAGGCTAAGGTGAACAAGTTTTCTCCCTCCTCCTTATGACACCCTTTTAAATACCTAAAAACTGCTATCATGTCCCCTCTCAGTCTTCTCTTTTCCAAACTAAACAAACCCAATTCTTTCAGCCTTCCTTCATAGGTCATGTTCTCAAGACCTTTAATCATTCTTGTTGCTCTTCTCTGGACCCTTTCCAATTTCTCCACATCTTTCTTGAAATGTGGTTCCCAGAACTGGACACAATACTCCAGCTGAGGCCTAACCAGAGCAGAGTAGAGCGGAAGAATGACTTCTCGTGTCTTGCTCACAACACACCTGTTAATACATCCCAGAATCACGTTTGCTTTTTTTGCAACAGCATCACACTGTTGACTCATATTTAGCTTGTGGTCCACTATAACCCCTAGATCCCTTTCTGCCGTACTCCTTCCTAGACAGTCTCTTCCCATTCTGTATGTGTGAAACTGATTTTTTCTTCCTAAGTGGAGCACTTTGCATTTGTCTTTGTTAAACTTCATCCTGTTTAACTCAGACCATTTCTCCAATTTGTCCAGATCATTTTGAATTATGACCCTGTCCTCCAAAGCAGTTGCAATCCCTCCCAGTTTGGTATCATCCGCAAACTTAATAAGCGTACTTTCTATGCCAATATCTAAGTCGTTGATGAAGATATTGAACAGAGCCGGTCCCAAAACAGACCCCTGCGGTACCCCACTCGTTATGCCTTTCCAGCAGGATTGGGAACCATTAATAACAACTCTCTGAGTACGGTTATCCAGCCAGTTATGCACCCACCTTATAGTAGCCCCATCTAAATTGTATTTGCCTAGTTTATTGATAAGAATATCATGCGAGACCGTATCAAATGCCTTACTAAAGTTCAGGTATACCACATCCACAGCTTCACCCTTATCCACAAGGCTCGTTATCCTATCAAAGAAAGCTATCAGATTGGTTTGACATGATTTGTTCTTTACAAATCCATGCTGGCTGTTCCCTATCACCTTACCACCTTCCAAGTGTTTGCAGATGATTTCCTTAATTACTTGCTCCATTATCTTCCCTGGCACAGAAGTTAAACTAACTGGTCTGTAGTTTCCTGGGTTGTTTTTATTTCCCTTTTTATAGATGGGCACTATATTTGCCCTTTTCCAGTCTTCTGGAATCTCTCCCGTCTCCCATGATTTTCCAAAGATAATAGCTAGAGGCTCAGATACCTCCTGTATTAGCTCCTTGAGTATTCTAGGATGCATTTCATCAGGCCCTGGTGACTTGCAGGCATCTAACTTTTCTAAGTGATTTTTAACTTGTTGTTTTTTTATTTTATCTGCTAAACCTACCCCCTTCCCATTAGCATTCACTATGTTAGGCATTCCTTCAGACTTCTCGGTGAAGACCGAAACAAAGAAGTCATTAAGCATCTCTGCCATTTCCAAGTTTCCTGTTACTGTTTCTCCCTCTTCACTGAGCAGTGGGCCTACCCTGTCTTTGGTCTTCCTCTTGCTTCTAATGTATTGATAAAAAGTTTTCTTGTTTCCCTTTATTCCTGTAGCTAGTTTGAGCTCATTTTGTGCTTTTGCCTTTCTAATCTTGCCCCTGCATTCCTGTGTTGTTTGCCTATATTCATCCTTTGTAATCTGTCCTAGTTTCCATTTTTTATATGACTCCTTTTTATTTTTTAGATCATGCAAGATCTCGTGGTTAAGCCAAGGTGGTCTTTTGCCACATTTTCTATCTTTCCTAACCAGCGGAATAGCTTGCTTTTGGGCCCTTAATAGTGTCCCTTTGAAAAACTGCCAACTCTCCTCAGTTGTTTTTAATTAAATTAAAGTGCGATCAGGCAATTAAAGCACCTGAAGCCAATTAGAGCACCTGAAGCCAGTCACCTGATTAAAAAAACCCTTTTTCAATCAGACAGGGGAAGGAGTTCAAGCAGAGAGGATTAGTGTTGGAGCAGAGGACAGTTTGAAGGAGTAGAAACAAAGTGGATTGGTGTTGGAGCAGAGAGCAGTTTGGAGGGAAGCAGAGGAAAGTTTGGAGAAGTGCTGCGGTGGGCTAAGAAGACCTAGACCCTAGGTAAAGGGACACCTGGCTTGTGCAGAGGGAGGGCAGGAAGCCCCTACAAGCTGAAGGGCAGGAGAGGGAAGTACCCCAGGGGAAAGAACCTCTAGTTCAAGTAGTTTACCGCTGTCCCTAGGGCCCCTGGGCTGGGACCAGGAGTAGAAGGTGGGCCCGGGTCCCTCCCTCTCCACTCCCCTTCTCTAGGACACTAGTGGGGCAGTTAATATCCCAGTTCAGGGGCAAGAAACAGTGCCCTGAACCCCCGCCCCCAAGAAGAGAAAGCGCGAGACCCATCATAGTAGTGCCGGCAATTTACCACACAACGAACGCATATGATCTTTCCTGGGCCTAGGTGGATATTACAGAGGGTTTGTGCTAGATTGTGCTGCACTGACTGTGGCTCTCATGGACCTTGTCAAGAGTCAGCCTCTCAACAGGTCACATGGTCGCCCAAGTACGATCAGGCATTTCAAGAAATTAAGCACCTACCTAGTAATCCCATTTTGCACATCCCTGATTTCTTGTGATAATTTATTTTGAAGACAAACACCTCAGATTGAACTGTAGGTGCAGTCCTGTCTCAACATTCCAAGGCCATGAGCACCCCATCCTCTATATGAGTAGAAAGTTCCTGAACCGAAAGAGATGGCATTTGGTCCTTGAAAAAGAATATTTAGCTATACACTTGGCAGTGAAGGTGCTGAAGTACTACCTGATGCACAATTTGTCCTGGTGGACACAGATGATGAAGGACTCAAATGCCTGTATCACCTGATACTTAACCTTAAAACCCTTTTGGTTCCAGATGGAACACTATCCTGGAAAGGACCATGAGAATGTTGACTTTTTCTCATGAACAGATGGAGACATTGAGACATTTGATGAGTGCACCGACTGGTCCACTCAAGGGAGGGAGGAATGTGAATGAATGTACTGCCCCTTTAAGAGTCAGCCATGCGCTCACGATCAGAATAGTTTAGGTATAATCCAAGTAATTCCTTGCTCTGCCCTAGGTCTGATCTATTTAAGCAGGAAGCTGAGCAGGGGAGAGGAGTCTAGAAGCTGTCTAGCTTGTAAGGGGTGGTGATCTCTCTCCAGCTCTGGATGGCTAGCCTTACTAGGCACAGAGACATTGGTTTGAATTTTAAGTTGGGGAACTCTGAACCAAGGTCCTGAGGTAAGGGCCTTTAAATTGTAGTTCAAAGTTCTCCTCCATGGGTTTCAATAATGAGAATGTACTTATTTTGATTGAAATGGGTTTTTTGGGGGGGAGGTGGGGGGAAGGGGAGCTTCTCTTTGTCCTGACCTGTGAAAACAGATTTACTGTACTGACACCCAGGTGGCATTTCAGACCCACCTCTTTATACTCTATCAAAAAGGAGTAAACCTTCTAAACTAAAACAAACAAACAAACAAAAACCCTTTCAGATTAAATTGTCAAAGCCCACTCTCCAGAACACAAGACCTCCTTGCCTCACTGAATCCCTTAGTTTCGCAAAGCTAGAAGTGATAACAGTTCCACCACTCACTTTTAAAATTTTCCTCTGTACCAAATACATAATTTCTTCTTTAATGCTTACTTAATATAGTACTGCTATTAATTAACTTTGTTTATAGACATTCCATAGAATATTCATTACCTGATAAGACCATTGTTCAATCAAGATACCAGAGGACAGATATTACTTTAACAATACTGCATTTCAAAATGTTATTATGGAAACTTCATTCAAGGGCATCTGTTCCAATATCCCAGACTGTACAACAAAAACTGAAAAGTAGCAATAGTAGGACTTCAGAGTGTTTCTTGTACTTCTCTATGGAAGGCAGCCCACACCGAGGAATGGAGACACTTTTGAAAGTGATCTTAAATAATGAGTGTATGGGAGTCTGTGATGTGGTATATGATGCCACAGCTAAGTTTTGACGCAGAGTTGCTGCTGAAACAAAATAATGTCCAGAAGGAAAAGATAGAAAAATCTTTCTATAATTCTGACTTGCAGAGTACACAGAATAATATGTAGTGTTTCAACAAGGAGCACCTTAATCTTATAGTTCATTCCCAGAATGCAGATATGCATAAAATTATATAAACCTAAGTACATTCTGAGAATTGACATGCAAATAGGCACTCTAAGCCTTCCATTATGCTTCTGAATTTGTACACTTCTTCAAATGAACAGACTCATTATACATGTTTTGTGCACCCAATGGTTCCCATATAGAATCAATGAGTATTTAGGTCTTGAAAAAATAGCTTTTTGATTTTTGTATTCAACATTTTTTCTTTCTGCTATGAAAAACTTAACCTTTCTTTCTTCAGTAGGACACAATGTCTTAGATCTTTGTTTTTCTGATACATTGGCCAAATGCCGTCTTGTGAAAATGAATACTTTCAGTCTAGTAGACTGGGGAATTACTTTATTACTACATTGGCATGTTGCTTCAGTGTAGTCAACATAGCACTTACATAAATATCTGAATGCAACTATTGTCTCTGAGAAGAAAACAACAACTTATTTTATTTAAAGAGAGGAAAATATGACATTATTCTGTGGTGAATAAAGTGTAATGAGTTCAGTTCTTTTAATAGTGATGTTAATGTCACAGTATCTTGGATGATTCAATTTCAAGGAAGGATGCATTTCCTGCTGTATAAGAATTGAAGCTTAAAAATCTGAGTGCAGTTAGCTGGCATTGATTTATTTCTAAACTTGCCAATGTCATTGCCGGCTCTGACACTAGCTGAATATAATTAAACATATATAATAATTAGGTTATTTTAATTTACTCTTTAATAATTAAATGAAATTTGGCAATGTTTGATAATTGAATACAAAATAAATACAATACAAAATAAATATACCCAAATATACCCCCAAAAGAGAAATTCATACCATTCCACAAAAATAGATGGAAATTAGTGTGCATATCCCTTTCAGATTTCATTCTACCTTTTCAGAAACTGTTAAACTGTTTGTTTGTCAAATCAAAACCTCTTTTTATTTATTTAGTTGTTTTGAATTTTGATGCTCATCAAAGGGAGGGACTAGTAACACTGGCTAGAATAAAAAATTAGTGGAGGCGGGTGCTGACACGGTTTCTTCAGACTGAACTGCTGCTACCCACCTTAGTCTTGATTTTACAGTACCCCTTTTCTTGCAGTCCAGAGCTTCTCTGGAGCAAAGACTGCCAAACTTGGTGAATTTTATGCTTTTTGTTGAGAAATAACCACATGAGATCAGGGCTGGATTTACATGCTCCTAGGCACAGTATCTTCAGCGCCCCCCCCCGCCCACAGCTGACCTTTGTGTTGCACACAGGTTGAGAGAAGTAAGGTGTCCCTAGGCACATGCCTACTATGCCTAATTGGAAATCCGGCCCTACACGGGTTTAGGATGACACTATTGTGCTTATTTTCAATGGTGTCCTACATAAGGTTGAAGTTGAAAGACCAGGACCTCATCTTGCCACACACACCATGTGGGCAGCCCCTTGTGACTGTATGGAGCCCCGTTTCACCCTAGGCTTTGTGTAGGTGCAGGTTTTTGCCTTTATGGAGTCCATTTCCAGATTAAGACCTAGTTATGGTGCCATGTAGTAACGCACTCCTTCTCATCCCAAAGCATAATTCTTTTGAACTGTCCTTTAAACAGTAGAGAAAATAGAAATTCTGAACTGCCTGTTGGTTTTCTCAGAATAATGTGCCTTTTTGGTTTTGGATGGCTATATAGAAAACAGTTTTAACATGCCAAGTTTTTTTTGTTTGTTTTAACTTTATCCAAGGTATCTTGGTTTATAAAGTGGTTAAAGAAATCTGTATGATAATGAATTGTCTTTGAATCCCTAAAGCCCAGATATGTCTTCCTCTAAGGACCTGATTCAACAGCTACTGTCAGGCAGTTATGTTTATTTCAAAGTTAGTTTTGCCTAAATAGGGGCTGCAAAAGTGGGTCCAGACTCCTACATTATTTGGGGCCTACTCAGAGGTGAAAGTGGGCTGATACGGGCTGGTATGGTGTACCAGTAAGAAGTGGCTGCCGGTACCGGCGCATACACAGCCGATGTCAAAGCACTGCCCCGACAGCACTTTAATGTCACTGCCCCTTTTGCCCCCCTATAGCCACTGACGAGGGGGGGCAAAAGGGGAAGCTGCCCCGGGGCCAGGCGATTTAAAAGGGCCCAGGGCTCCCGGACGCTGCCGCTACCACAGCAGCGGCCGGAGCCTTGGGCCCTTTAAATCGCCACCGGAGCCCCAAGCAGCACAGGCCAGGCAGCGTGGAAGGGCTGACTGTGGGAGGCTCACCCCAGTCCTGCCCCTTCCGCCCAAGGCCCCACCCCTTCTGGGGGCTGGGAGCTAGGCCCCCGTACCAGTAAGTCTTTTATGTTACTTTCACCCCTGGGCCTACTCCTGCTCTTTTTTAAGCCAATGGTAAAACTCCTGTTTTCTTCAGAGGTGTGGTGTTGGACTCTTGATAATGTGAGACTTTGGTAAATGTAACTGAGCTTATTTTGATGTAAAACCATAGAGAAGGGGGGGAAATGCACATCTTTGTTTATGCTGAAAATTCAAAGGATCTCAAATCATCCCACAGCCAACCATAAAAAAAATCCAATTATGCAAATTTACTTTCTTTTCTAACCAAACAAAAATACCAAAGCCTAAATCAGGACCATAAAAGACTGATGCAGAGACCACATGCTCAAATGACAAGTGTGTGTATTTCAATACGTTATTTACTGTTGTAAATACAGTAATACCTTGATGAAACCAATTGAAAGTCTCTTGATTTTTCTATTCAATTGCTGAAAAATTTTGTAGCAAAAAATACTTTAATAGGAAGGTAATATATTGATTTGACTAATTTGCAATATTGTTTATAAGCAAGTTCAAAGATGGAATACAAAGAAACAAATAGCTGTGTTATCTAGATATCATTTTCAATAACTCTACTGAGAAGGGGATTTAAGAGCTAGCACAAAGCAGGTCCTTTTTCATACCATTTGGTTTATCATGTTCAAGATATTATATTTTTGTCTATTTTCTGTTTAAACAGTATAACTATTAAGAGTTCCTTAAGGGCCTTCGATGTTCTGTGAAGTGTATGTGTGGGGGAAACAGAGCTGTATTGTTAAATTTTTTCAATTAAGATCTGATTTGCAAGCCAGCCCAGTAGCTTATAAATAGTGTTGGGGGTTGTCACTCAGGAGATTTGAGTTTTGGAACAAGTCTCTCCTACCTTTCTCATCCATTGCCTTATTTTTTTTTCTTGTCTCATCTTCTTGTTCCTTGAGCATTGCTCTTCACCTTACCCTTGTTAAGTGAAAACAATTGTTGCCAAGCAGTGAGAAAATACAGCATCTGGCATGTGGAATGCACTGTTATCCACTGTTTTCACACATGGCAGGCAATCAGGGAAGATTTCTGTGATCTGCCTGTGTGAAATTCTAATTCTAAGAAGCCTATTTTTGTGTGCTTGTCTCCTTTATTAGAACTAATCTAAATAGTCATTCCTGGTTAAAGAGATTTCACTGAAATCTTTAAACTGTCTTACATAGAATCAATCAAAGAAAATTCCATGCATTGCACAGGTTTGTTTTTAGACTTTAATAATCTGTCAACAGTAATCTTGTTTTGGCTACATGAAGAAAGCTAGTCTTTTCTGTGCTGTTTAAGTAATCAAAATCAGTACTTAAGTAACTATCTCATCAGCAAAGTTATTTGAGTACTACACATCTTGACTGATCAAGATATCAAATGGAAATAATGGCCACCTATTAATTTTTGTTTGGGAAAATGACTTTTTTCATTTTCCATTCTTAAAAGATTCATATTTGTATTTAAAAATCAAGACCATAACCAAAGTGTTTACACACTTTCATATGTTTAAAGCCTAATATACTTTTTTTTCATAACACTTTACACAAGAATGTTGTTGAATTCCATGTGTCCTGGCTAAATTCCTGTTTGACAATTCAAACAGTGTTGGATTTCTGATCTGTAGCCCATTAAGTCAATGAAAAGTCACCTACTGATTATGGTGGGCTTTGGATCAGACTCTTGGTGTCCCAGTCACAATGAACAAAAAGCTGCATATTTTTAATTCACTTTCTAAAGAAAGGGTAGAATATTGGAGGTCTTTATTCACTGGTACAAGTTGGATTATCCTATGATTGATGCTCCCATTAATCATATTCAGGCCCCAATTCTGCAATCCCTTTCTCACATGAGTTGTCCTTATGTGAGCAGACTCAGGTATTCATGTAAGTAAATAAGATTTTCAGGATTGGGCCCCCATTGTTGACTAAACCAAATCTAGCATGTGTGAGCTGTCTTTACCTAGCTAGTTATTTAATCTATCCTTCCTCAGATCTGTGGTATTTGTAAAGCATCTATAACCTTGATAGCACAAATATCACCCCCAAAACAGGGAAGGCCCCCTGTTCCAGGTCACTAGGTTAAGAGCTCAAGGAGGATATTTGTTAATACCAGCTGTAGTAATTAAAGTTGCCTCCTCATTGTTGTGCTGTGGATGTGTTCCTTCCAGGATAAGAGAGTTTGGGACTCGGGAGGGACATTATAATTAATATTTTTGTTTCACGCTGGTCACTTGTACTGTATTTCCATTCCTCATTAGTGATCTTGGAATTATTGCTATGTTATTCATCTACTGTCTAATGGGAACAGGCAGGTAGACAGTGCAGCTGAAAATTGTATGGTAAACCATTTTTTTTCATCAGTGTATTTATTGCAAGGGGATGCCTGAAATTTTTCAGATATTTTTAGTGGAATGCATTTCTCTGCCTTCTCTGTCAGGGTTAGGAACAATGGCTTTACCTGGATATATGTGTTAGATATATAGCATGTAAGGTTTCCTCAAGTGCTATGAGTTGTCTTGCTAATTCAAATAATTGTATTTGAATTGTCCCTGAATCAAGCAATTATACCCAATTCATCTTTATGCATACAGATGAATTGGGTATAATTTCTTGATTCATACATTATGGATTCACTATTGCTAGGTGCTGAGCTTTCTGGCTCTAATCCAGCAAAGCAGTTAAGCACAAGTAGTCCTGTTGACTTCAGTGGGATTTACTCATGTTAAAGTTAAACATGTGCTTGAATTCTTTTTGTCTTGACTTCTTTGGGCCTTGTATTAAACTATTAACAGTGCAGTGAAGGCTTGTATAGTGCAAACAAGAGGCAGCTAAACAATGGAGTAGTGATGGTGAACACAGGAACAAGACTAAGTAGTGACTCACCAGTATTGGATACTTTAAAATGGCAGCTGCTGGCTATGTCAAACACAGCACATCTGCCTAACCTGACCACAGTGATAGTGTGCTAGCAGCTCCTCCCTCTCGATGCACCCTCTGACATCCTCTCAATTGCATTCCCTCTCACAATTGCAATTGTCTCCTTCTCCCAGTCTGCAGCTCCACTATATAGCTCTGTACTTGATATCTAATGGATAAGAAGCCAGAAATGATAGAAAACAAATAGAAATTACTCTTAAAATTGCATAGAGAATTACATCCTTGCAATAGCATTCTACAGGCTGATTTACAATTATGTAAGTGTCATTCACAATTAAATTCTATACGACTTTTCCACAAGAAGGATTTCTGGGAGGCTGGAATTTGATGTAAGGGCTGTGCTGATACTGTCTAACAGGCCAAAATGATTATCATTCAGACTGTGAGAATGATTTATTATTATTTTATATTCACTAGTATACTGAATACTTGATGTTTTGTCAATGGTTTGTAGCTAAACTAACTCATTAAAAACAAAAAAACAAAATTCAAAAGAGGTAGTTAGTTTCCTTGGAGTTTATTTTCAGCCCTTGAATTCTGTTCTGTGACTTAAATTGACTAAAATACATTTAACTCATCAAGGGACTCTCACAGAAGTCAATGAGAGTTTAACCATTAGGCATAACTTGCCCCCATTAATCTCAATTAGGGCATGTTTTCAATATGATAACATAATTAAATAGAAATTACTGTAGGTATATAGCAACTGAATATGGAAACTATCAGTTGAGCATGGAAGAGACAAAGAATTAAGTAGCTAAAGAGTGCATGAACTAAACGTTGTGAAATTATTAGAAATCACGATGATGAATGGAATTCATGCTAACAGCATTTCAACATACAGCAGTTAATTGTCCTTCATGATGAAATTTGTTTTAGATGCTGAATTAATTATCCAGTGATTTTTTTTTCTGTGACTGATTTACTTCTTAGGCATTGCTGTATGTTATACCCACCCACCCAATCAAATAAAACAGTTCAGGATGTCAAAACATTGTAACCTAATACTTGCCAAAATACCCAACGTTTTATGCAGTATTTTTTATTACTAGTATTTGTTCACAAAAATATACATCTCCTGTATACCACAATTAATTTGTAATATAAAAATATTGACATTCATGACATTCTATTTATCTTATAGCACTACAGATTGAGGTCAAAACTGTTGTTATTATGAGGACACGTTCAAATGGTCAGTAATAACATAGAATTAAATATATTATAAATTAATGGAGAATTATGCTAACTAATAATAAAGCAGGAAAGAAGATGCAAATATTAAATATGTAAATATGCAAATATTTGTATATTTAATTATTATATTTATTATATATTAATATATGATTTATGTTTATATTTCTAATTTATATTTAATATAAAATATGAAAATATTAAATATGCAAATATTAAATAAATGCAGAAAGGTGGGCCCTGGCAATGCATCTCCCAGGTCCCTCTAGCTACAGTGTGAACTGAAGTTTCAGCCAATTTCACTTCTACTTATGAAGCTGCAAGTTGTGTTTACTGTATTTGATACCAAATGGTTGACAAAGCGCTAAATTGAAACACCTAAAATTCAGGTGAATCTTCTCATTTCCCCCCCCCTTATCAGGAATATCTCCTTGTTTCACCATACTAATTATATAATTAATAAGCATAATGGATCATTAAAAATTCAAACAGATATACTAAAGCAAAGCTCAATTAAAAGTTCTATTCAGTATATTAAATAAAAATATTTATTAGATAGTTGGTATGCTAAGCAAGCTGTTATTTGTTAAATTTATGCTAATGTACAGAGGTAGTTATGGCTAAATTTCTCAAGGTTAATTAGATCTACCTCTTTAAACTTGGAATTCTGTAGTGAAAATTTGGTATTGATACACCAACTTCAAAGTAATCAAGCTAAGTTTTGGTATAAATATTCATTACAGTTATCATGCATATAAAAGAAAAGAATTACCATTGCAATAGATATATCCAAAGAGATAAGGAGTGTCTTGTGGATCTAAAGGCGGAGAAGGCCTGGATTTACTTCAAGTCAAGGTTGCAGAAACTATCAGAAGCCTGTATCCCAAGAAAGGGGAAAAAACTCGTAGGCAGGAGTTGTAGACCAAGCTGGATGCATCTCAGAGAGGTGATTAAGAAAAAGCAGAAAGCCTACAAGGAGTGGAAGATGGGAGGGATCAGCAAGGAAAGCTACCTTATTGAGGTCAGAACATGTAGGGATAAAGTGAGAAAGGCCAAAAGCCATGTAGAGTTGGACCTTGCAAAGGGAATTAAAACCAATAGTAAAAGGTTCTATAGCCATATAAATAAGAAGAAAACAAAGAAAGAAGAAGTGGGACCGCTAAACACAGAGGATGGAGTGGAGGTTAAGGATAATTTAGGCATGGCCCAATATCTAAACAAATACTTTGCCTCAGTCTTTAATGGGGCTAATGAGGAGCTTAGGGATAATGGTAGGATGACAAATGGGAATGAGGATATGGAGGTAGATATTACCACATCCTAGGTAGAAGCCAAACTCGAACAGCTTAATGGGACTAAATCGGGGGGGGGGCAGGTAATCTTCATCCAAGAATATTAAAGGAACCGGCACACGAAATTGCAAGCCCATTAGCAAGAATTTTTAATGAATCTGTAAACTCAGGGGTTGTACCGTATGACTGGAGAATTGCTAACATAGTTCCTATTTTTAAGAAAGGGAAAAAAAGTGATCCGGGTAACTACAGGCCTGTAGAATGCAAGGTCTTGGAAAATTTTTTGAAGGAGAAAGTAGTTAAGGACATTGAGGTCAATGGTAATTGGGACAAAATACAAGATGGTTTTACAAAAGGTAGATCGTGCCAAACCAACCTGATCTCCTTCTTTGAGAAGCTAACAGATTTTTTAGACAAAGAAAACACAATGGATCTAATTTACCTCGATTTCAGTAAGGCATTTGATAATGGTTCCACATGGGGAATTATTAACTAAATTGGAAAAGATGGGGATGAATATGAAAATTGAAAGGTGGATAAGGAACTAGTTAAAGGGGAGACTACAACTGGTCATACTGAAAGGTGAACTGTCAGGCTGGAAGGAGGTTACTAGTGGAGTTCCTCAGGGATCGGTTTTGGGACCAATCTTATTTAATCTTTTTATTACTGACCTTGGCACAAAAAGTGGGAATGTGCTAATAAAGTTTGCAGATGACACAAAGCTAGGAGGTATTGCCAATACAGAGAGGGACCGGGATATTCTACAGGAAGATATGGATGACCTTGTGAACTGGAGTAATAGTAATAGGATGAAATTTAATAGTGAAAAGTGCAAGGTCATTCATTTAGAGATTAATAACAAGAATTTTTGTTATAAACTGGGGACGCGTCAGTTGGAAGTAACAGGAGGAGAAGGACCTCGGAGTATTGGTTGATCACAGGATGACTATGAGCCGCCAATTTGATATGGCCATTAAAAAAGCTAATGCGGTCTTGGGATGCATCAGGGGAGGTATTTCCAGTAAAGTTAAGGAGGTGTTAGTACCGTTATACAAGGCACTGGTGAGACCTCATCTGGAATATTGTGTGCAGTTCTGGTCTCCCATGTTTAAGAAGGATGAATTCAAACTGGAACAGGTACAGAGAAGGGCTACTAGGATGATCCGAGGAATGGAAAACCTGTCTTATGAAAGGAGACTCAAAGAGCTTGGCTTGTTTAACCTAACCAAAAGAAGGCTGAGGGGAGATATGATTGCTCTCTATAAATACATCAGAGGGATAAATATCAGGGAGGGAGAGGAATTATTTAAGCTCAGTACCAATGTGGACACAAGAACAAATGGATATAAACTGACCATCAGGAAGTTTAGACTTGAAATTAGACGAAGGTTTCTAACCATCAGAGGAGTGAAGTTCTGGAATAGCCTTCCAAGGGGAGCAGTGGAGGCAAAAGACATATCTGGCTTCAAGACTAAGCTTTATAAGTTTATGGAAGGGATGGTATGATGGGATAGCCTAATTTTGGCAATTAATTGATCTTTGACTATTAGCAGTAAATATGCCCAATGGCCTGTGATGGGACACTAGAGAGGGTGGGATCTGAGTTACTACAGAGAATTCTTTCCTGGGTGTCTGGCTGGTGAGTCTTGCCCACATGCTCAGGGTTTAGCTGATCGCCATATTTGGAGTTGGGAAGGAATTTTCCTCCAGGACAGATTGGCAGAGGCCCTGGGGGTTTTTCGCCTTCCTCTGGAACATGGGGCACGGGTCACTTGCTGGAGGATTCTCTGCACCTTAAAGTCTTTAAACCACAAGTTGAGGACTTCAGTAGCTCAGACATACGTCAGGAGTTTATTACAGGAGTGGTTGGGTGAGATTCTGTGGCCTGTGTTGTGTAGGAGGTCAGACTAGAAGATCATAATGGTCCCTTCTGACCTTAAAATCTATGAGTTTATGAGTCTTATGTAATCAGTAAGTAACACTAATGCATGGAAGAAAACAGGTTGTACAACACTGATGAAAGATGATAAAACTGCAATTCAAAGGTAAAATGCTTTTGCAAAACATATATACATTGAATGATTCAACTTCTAGTAGTTTTGATCTCAATTGTATTCATAACATTATCCAATGACTAGTTTTTGAATTTTCTTTCCTTTTTCCATGAGTAAGGTAATACCACTGATTATCTTGGGTGCAACATAACAGCCAACTCTCTACTTTATAATGAAAAATACTAGTTTTCAGTAACAGAGTGTCCTGTGGCACCTTATAGACTAACAGACATATTGGAGCATAAGCTCTCGTGGGTGAATACTCACTTCGTCAGATGCATGAAGTGGAAATTTCCAGAGGCAGGTATAAATATGCAGGCAAGAATCAGTCTAGAGATAATGAGGTTAGTTCAATCAGGGAGGATGAGGCTGTCTTCTAGCAGTTGAGGTGTGAACACCAAGGGAGGAGAAACTGCTTCTGTAGTTGGCTAGCCATTCACAGTCTTTGTTTAATCCTGAGCTGATGGTGTCAAATTTGCAAATGAACTGAAGCTCAGCAGTTTCTCTTTGAAGTCTGGTCCTGAAGTTTTTTTGCTGGAAATTTCCACTACATGCATCTGATGAAGTGAGTATTCAGCCACGAAAGCTTATGCTCCAATACGTCTGTTAGTCTATAAGGTGCCATAGGACTCTTTGTTGCTTTTTACAGATCCAGACTAACACAGCTACCTCTCAGTAGAAGGCTGAAAACTCTTTTACAACTTTTGAGACTGAGGCCCAGATCCTGAGCTGCTGTAAATCACCAAAGCCACTGTCACAGCCCTGGTAAAGCTCCCCCTGCTGGACACTCACAGGTGTCTCTGTGTTTGGGCCCCACACACTGGGCATTTAAGCTTTTAAGCTTCTTGAAACTGAGCAGAGTCCAGGCACTGTCTCTGGCTTTAGAGAGAAAATTCATTATCTCAGAATTCATATATTGTACATAGACATTCTACAAATCTTCAGAGCCCCTTTGGCTTCAGTGCAGTCCTGCCGGATATATATCTCAGGATCTGACCTTTCAAGTCTAATCTGTGCATCCCTGTTGTAAAATGTCTGATATTTTCCATTAGGATAAATAAAAGTTTACAAATCAGAAAACTAAGACAGCCTATAAATCCCACAAGTACATTGTGAAGTTTCATGTTAAGTTGTAGTTAGGGTTGCCAACCCTACAGGATTGGTCTGGAGTCTCCCAGAATCAACATCTATCCTTGGTGACTATTGAAAGGAATCCAGGAGATTTTAATAGGATATTTTAAGAAAATGACTTTGTCATGTTGGGGAAAAAATATCCTGGAATAGATTCAGTCAGAATTGACAACCCTAGTTGTAGTGTTTGAAAGACCACATATTCACAGATATTTAGGGGCAGAATGACCATTAAAATGATCTAAACTGATTTCCTGTATGACCAAGGACATATAAGTTTATCTAGTGATTCCTGTGTCAAGACCACACGTTATGGTTGAGTTACAAAACCTCTAATCAAAATCACTTTGAATTTCAGAGTAGTTGGGATTCAAATCTGGTTTTAGGGATGTGAAATGGATTAGTTTCTAGTTCTGATTCAGATGCAGCTGTTCTCGTGAGATTTCACCACAAGTTGGCAGAAATCTCACATAAGGTGTGTGTAAGCAAGAATTCTGTCATCTAGGGCCTAAATTTCATTAGAAAACCCCCATAGATTTTAACACCACTGAATTCAAACTTTAACCCAAACTGTAGCCCTGGTTCAGCTTTAAAACTGAAGTTTAATCTAAACCTAATCCAGATCTGAGTACAGGCTTCATAACATAAGAACATAAGAATGGCCCTACTGGGTCAGACCAAAGGTCCATCTAGCCCAGTATCCTGTCTTCCGACAGTGGCCAGTGCCAGGTGCCCCAGAGGGAATGAACAGAACAGGTAATCATCAAGTGATCCATCCCCTGTCGCTCATTCCCCGCTTCTGGCAAACAGAGGCTAAGGACACCATTCCTGCCCATTCTGGCTAATAGCCATTGATGGACCTATTCTCCATGAATGTATCTAGTTCTTTTTTGAATGCTGTTATGGTCTTGGCCTTCACAACATCCTCTGGCAAGGAATTCCACAGATTGACTGTGCGTTTGTGTGAAGAAATACTTCCTTTTATTTGTTTTAAACCTGCTGCCTATTAATTTCATTTGGTGACCCCTAGTTCTTGTGTTATGTGAAGTAGTAAACAACACTTATATCTACTTATATCTACTTTCTCTACACCAGTCATGATTTTATAGATCTCAATCAGGAGCGCCGCCAGCTTTTCTGCCACCCTAGGCGGCGGAAGGTCCCACCCCGAAATGCTGCCCCCCACAGAGATGGCGGAAGGTCTCGCCGCCGAAATACCGCCGCGGTCGCCGCCCCCCAAATTGTAGAGCCCTAGGCGACTGCCTAGGTCGCCTAATGGGTTGCGCCGGCCCTGATCTCAATCATATCTCCCCTTAGCTGTCTCTTTTCCAAGCTGAAAAGTCCCAGTCTCATTATTCTCTCCTCATATGGAAGCTGTTCCATACCCCTAATCATTTTTGTTGCCCTTTTCTGAACCTTTTCCAATTCCAATATATCTTTTTTGAGATGGGGCGACCACATCTGCACACAGTATTCAAGATGTGGGTGTACCATGGATTTATAGAGAGGCAACGTGATATTTTATGTCCTATTATCTATCCTTTCTTAATTGTTCCCAGCATTCTGTTCGCTTTTTTGACTGCCGCTGCACATTGAGTGGATGTTTTCAGAGAACTATCCACAATGACTCCAAGATCTCTTTCTTGAGTGGTAAGAGCTAATTTAGACCCCATCTTGACCCATCTTCAGTTATTACTATCTAACAAAGCTGTGCTTGCACTTTTAGCTTAGTTTAAAAAAAAAATGAGATCCCTAAAAGACCCACAGCAAGAAGCATCAGTGCTTGAAGACTAATAGATGCTACACCATTTATACAGAAGCAGCTCCATGGACTCCATTATGTTGCTACTTTAAAGATCTAAAGAAATTAAATGGTCTTGTTATATCTCAGCCATGTTCCTTTTGGATACATTTCTATTTCACACAGCATATCACCATACTTGGCTTTAATTTGTACCCTTGTTAGTTCTCAGCAGAGAAGTAAAAAAGAGTGAATGTGTTTTGAAAGAGAACTATATTTTTAACCATATAGCTGGTCCCTCCAGATTAGAAGGATTTCATTTTAACAAAATCCCTTGTTCCCTTTCCCTTTAGCTGGAGAAAGTTTTTAAAAGGAGAAAACACCTTGTTTGACAGCCTTTTGGATGGTATTAAAGATGGTAATAACCTTTTGGAGAAAAGAGAAGACTTCAGTAATACAGCCAGAGGTTATGGGCCTATTGCAGGAGCATATGGGTGCAGGTCGTCAGACTAGATGACCCTTCTGGCCTTTATGGGCTTGTCTACACCACAGTAAAACACCTCCAGCTGGCCCATGTCAACAGACTCAGGCTCATGGGGCTCAGATTGCAGGGCTATAAAATTCCGGTGTAGACTGTTCAGGTTTGTGCTGGAGCCCGGGCTCTGAGACGCTTCCCCATTGCAGGGTCTCAGAGCCCAGGCTCTAGCCCGAGACCTAATGTCTGTACTGCAATTTCATAGCCCCATGAGCCCGAGTCAGCTGACACAGGTCAGCCGCAGGTGCTTTATTGCATTGTAGACATACATGAAGTTTGAATCTAAGAGAAGCAGGGCAATCCTGCTGCATGTGCAGAAATTGGAGAAACTCAGAACTTCAGTGTCCAGCACTGCCACTTTTCACAAACACTAACATTAGTTTAAAATGAGTGGACTTTTTTTAAAGTGAGAAATTATCTCCAACAACTTTTATTGGACTCTACTTTTACATAATTTACATACCAGATCATTTATATATTTTTAAAAAATGTCTTAATGTGAAAATTCATGAAATATTTGTAAACTATTTTTCCGTCACTTGTTAAAGTAAGAAGTTAATTTCTTTTGAAGAAACAGTTGGTAGATGCCATACCATGTCATTTTGCCATTTCATTTCAGATGAGTAGCCAGACTGGCAGTCATAGTTGGCTTGCATAGTAGAATAGCTAAGGTTTGCCTAATTATTAAATATGTACCGCACATTAAATTGAAAATGCATGTACACTCACAGTACCACGGGATAGCACTTGAGATCTCATTTGCTCCATTTCACTTCAGGATTTATATTCTTAGTAATTGCTGAATAGGTTAAGATGATTGGTGAACCATATCAGTTTGGAAAAAGTATAAACCTTCCCAGACCTAACAATACTGTTATAAGGCAGGCATGATTACAAGATACTGTTTTTTTCTAAGCATGAACTCAGCCACACTACAACAGAGAAAAACACAAAATGGATTCATTCATTACAGGTTTCAAGGAAACTATAATCCAGAGGCACATTGCATGTCTAACAAAAGGTTACAGTTTTGTGGTTGAATAATAAAATGGCTGTAAGACAGGGTCACCTTGCTGCCCATTAAAGAGAATAATTTCTTCAATACATTTCTTCATGCCTTTCCCAATGGCTCTTACAGGAAAAGGAATAAGATTTCTGAACTCTACTCTTTTCTGACAAGTTTTTAGGTTTAGACAGTTTAGGTTTTTTTGTTTGAACTGAAGACGAAAATATGCTCTGAGGCATAACCCCAAGGGAATGTTTAGCACCTTTATCAGTTACTTTGTTTAGCAACTTGACAGGCAACTGACTGAAGTAGGTTCACTCTGTTTACTATACTCAGCAAACACAAGGTTGCCTTGGGGCCATGAAGGCACCTGAGCTGGAAATGTATTTTTTAAGCACTTTTCAGTTTTTTAATGTGAAAATACAACTACAAACTACTGAAGGTTCAATCATTTTGTTTGACTGGACTACAGTCATTAAAAGTAATAAAACTTGCTACTTAAACATATGGGTATTAAGCACTATGATGATGATATAGAACCTAATATGACAGTGAGATATTCAGCAAGGACAGTGAAGGTGCCCCAGTGCAGGGCTACAGTTCTTCTACTTGAAACATGCAATTCTGTGCCGACGAAAAAACATTCCACTGTCATTTCCTTGCTACTCATACCCTTATAGAGTACACAGGCTGGAGGAAGTAGTTTCAGCTACAAAGTAGAGAAGAGAGTGTGGGCTGAGCAAGTCTGGCTCCCTCTCCATTACTCCCCATACTTTGTTGTCAGTGTGTGGTATGAACTGGGCAATATATGTAAAGTAAATAGTGACTCTCTTTACTAAAGTACTGGAGCAATAGGCACTGTGTGTAGGACACTTTGTCATCAGTCCTGCTTGTTGGAGGGTCAAGACTATTTCAAAGACATCTTTATGCAGTCACTAACATGCTGTCCCCAACAGTTGAAGAGCAAAAGAGCAAGGTACAGGGAAATGGCTTTCCGTCAGAAACAGCTTATGGAAAAGCCTAGTGAAGTGTTAGCATCCACAGTTACTATTTCACAGCATCCAGTATACTCTGCAGTTATTTTATGTGCTTAGAAAAGCAAAGAACTCTGGGATCTCAGACATCATATGTTAGTTACTTGTTTATGCATGATGACTTTATCACAGACATGACCTCAGACTGAACTGCACAGAGGAAAGCAACAGGTACTCCTAGGTGACCTCACTTATAGGACAATTTAGAGAAATTGAAAGATTTACTGCCGGCTTTGGGTTAATAATGGACCAAAATAGGACAAACTAAAAATAAACATTATTATAACTTCTGCAACACCAACATGTGTCATCTCTGTAACCCAGGACATCGACTTCTTTGGCACTCTTGTATATTCTTATATTGTACACCTGACGCTCTCTCTTATACTTATGCAAGAAAATAATTTGTACTAGTAGCGTGGTATGCACACCCTGTCTTCCTTTGGGGCGTGGCAGGGTAGTGATACCACCACGGTTACAGTCTACCAGACAGTCTTTAGGCTGAAAGCGGCATGGTCCAGAGACTGGAGGCATTATGGGGTCAGGGTAGTGCAGCCCAATGGCCAGAGTCAATACAGTGGCCCTTGCATTCAGGGCAGTCTGGCCTAGCAGCCAGAGTCAATATGACAGCCCTCAGACACAGGGCAGTGCAGCCAGTACCTGGGGGGGGGGCACCTGGGCAGGGGCACAGCACCCGCGTAGGGAGAGCTCAGGCCCACCTGACTCCACTGGGCCCCAACCCAGGGTCCTAACAGTGGTAGAGTGGTCTGCCACTGGGTCAGCAGGGAATCCCACTGAAACACACTGACCTCACTTGGGTTGGAGGTACCACTCACTCACCTTCCCTGGGTCACTTCCTACCGCACTTCCTGAAGCTGTAGTCCATAGCACATTGGAGTCTCTGGGCTCCTCAGCGCAGATGATTTCCTTGGGCTCCATTGGCCACATGCCTTCTATCCGACTCTCAGGATCTCTGGCTCCCACATGCAAGGGCTGTGATGGCTCCTCGGCAGGAGCCGCCGCCAAAGGTCCTTCCCCTCCAGCAGTCAGCCTAGAATGAGCTGGGCTGCTCCGTTTTATACTGAGGCAGCAGTTGGAGCATGCCCAACACGGTATGAGAGGCGGGCTTCCGTTGTCCATAGTGTGGGGTTAACCTTCTCTTGTCCAGTGCGTGGTATGCACACCCCATCACAGTACCCTTTAACAATTCAGTTTATCTTTAATAAAATAAAGGTATTTACAAGTTAAACATTAAACAATGGATACTATATTGTAGTATCTAAGAGATCAAAATTCTGAGTTTTATAGAGGAAAACTGATTTCTTACTTACCAGTTCTGACATCTTAATGACAACCATTGTAGCTTTCTACTACCTGCCTTTGTATGTCCAGCAATAGAGGAGAAAGTCTGCAAAAATATTGGTTCTGCACCCATGGCAATACTCAAATATGCAGATCAGCCAACCAGTACATTGATATTTTCGATGCATCATTAGTGTTTTCTGAGCATACGTGTTGTGCTCCACTATATGCTACATTAATGTTTCACCCTGAAATATTCTGGGTTTGGGAAGCGGCCATCAGTGCCTAAATTGCTATTGATAAGTTATCCCTGTATGACACGCTCAAGGAGTCAGCTTCTTCCTCTAGTGTGCCTAAGCCTGCTAACACCAATATTAGCATTCTATAATTGTGTCTGATAATGTTTTGGAAAATGGTGTTTCCCTGATTTAACTTTTGCTTTAATGAGTATCTGGAACAATGTGCAGCTGCATAGCTTCTTTCTTCATTCGACAATACCGAACTGCACCCAGAATGACTGTCATTATTAGTTAGACCTTGAAAAGATGAGAAAACACCACTGAATCATGTTTATTCCAACTACATCAATGAAAATGTTTTATTTCAAGAATGTTGAATGACTTAACTGGCTAGTGTATTTTTCTGCATTTCCTTATCATTTCTTCCTGGCTCCTTGACAATTCTCCGAAGAGAAGCAGCACATAACTGACAGCAAGAAACTCCAGCATCCGTGGCCGCATGAATAAATGCTGAAATATTCCTACAAAAGCTTAATTTGTTACCAAATAGAATTACTAAAAAATGCTGCTAGCAATTTGGGGAGTTTTGACAAAAAATACAAGCTATAAATTTTAAAATCAGAAATGCAATAATATATGAAGTAATCTAGTGTGGTTAGAAAGTATAGGAATCCTATTTTGGCACATGCTTATGCCAAATATTTCTAAGCAGGTGAAATATGAAAATAGATTGCACCATAGCTGCTTTTACAGAGTGGGAAGAAAGGTAGCAAACAAAATGAAAGTTACTTTTAATGTGTGAAATCCTGGCCCCACTGGAATCAATAGGAGTTTTGTCATTAACGCCAACGGGGCCAGGATTTCACCTAGTAGGTTCCTATGAAAATTGGTTCTATGGAAGGCAGTAGGTATGTTAATATAGCAAAAGTAAAATGTTTGCAGGTAAGTTGTATATTCCAGTAGAAAATCCATTAGTAAATAATACTATAGTTTTAGAATAAAAATATTGAATATACATTTACTTTTTTTTCCTCACTGAACCTTGGAGGTGGATATAACAATTCCAAGATGTACTAAAAATCACTCTCTGCCATTTTGGCTTGCTGACGACTCCTTTTTGTTGATAGTTTCTTCACCCCAAATGTACTGATCCTTACATGCATTAGTGACACGACTTAACTGTATCACAGTTTTTAAAAGGAGATTTGTAAGGTGGCTATAACATGATTTCCCATGAAATAGCCAGAATTTACAGTTAAATGACTATGTAGTTAGCAGGGCCGACTCCAGGCACGAGCATTCCAAGCAGGTGCTTGGCGCGGCAATCTGCAAGGGGCGGCAGTCCATGTGTTTTTGCCGCCCCAAGCAGCGCGCCGAATTGCCTCCGCGGACGGCAGGGGCAGTCCGTGTGCCATTGGGGCGGCACGCGTCTTTTCCGTGGCGGCTGCAATTTGGCAGCAGCTTCTATGTTCAGCTGCCCGCGGCGGCAATTCGTCGGCTTCTGTCTTCTGGCTGAAAACAGAAGCTGCCGCCAAATTGCCGCCGCCGTGGAAACGCGCGTGCCGCCCTAACGGCACACGGACTGCCCCCACCATCGGCGGCGGCAATTCGGCGTGCTGCTTGGGGCGGCAAAAACATTAGAGCCGGCTCTGGTAGTTAGAGTTGGTGCTATTGAATAGTGCACCTCATATTGTATACTACACTGTGCACATGAACATATCTGGTCTCCTTAATTAAAAGCATAGAAAAATTCAAATCTTTTTAGTACTTATGCACATGCATAATTTTCTACTAAAAGGTTTTAAAAAGAAGAGCAACACTACCATACTCTTTCCCAATAAGAGCTTAGGTTCAAATCTGCATTATTAGGCCTTTTATCAACATTCTCATATTTCATTTAAAGACAATGAGACATTTCTGTAGGATGATCTATTACTGTACCGGACACCTAAGGTATAGGTACAGGACACTGTACTAAAGCACCTATGGCTGGTCCTTGGGGTCCCACAGCCCAGGCTTTAGCACAAGTCTGAATGTCTACACTCCAATTTTATAGCCCTGCTGCCTGAGACCTGTGAACTCAAGTCAGATGACATGGGCCAGCCACAGGTGTTTTATTGCAATGTAGACATACCATTAGAGGCTAATAAGAAGTTTTATTTCATTGTATAAGCATACAATTTTATGTTATCTGTTTCTGTATGCAATCTTTTTTTGCTTCTTGAAAGAAGCAGGTATTCTTAGACCAAAAGTTTCAACTTTGTACTCATGTGTTGGTGGAGGTTGTAAATGTAAAAAACAACAGTTTGATCTCTTCTGCATTTTAATCTACTCAGATACAAAGCTTCAAATGATCACTCATACATGTTTAGCTTTGTAGATTTATGTGTTTTGACAAGGGGAAATTTTTCTAGGGTGCATGTCCTTTTTACAGTATGCAAACAAAATGTATGTGTGGTGTTTTCTGTGTATTGTTTTTTCCATGATATCGTTGTATATTACAATGGCACAATTTCAATGCAAATAATGAAATTAAATTATTCATAGAATGAATTTCTATGCCATGAATCTTTATAGTCAAATTTTGTTCTCTGGTTATAACACTTCCTAATAATTTGCATGCAGAATTTACTGTACTATACATTAAGACACTAAAAAATGTTAAAACAAAGATAATAATTTAAAACCAACAGCGGTAAGGAAAAATAAAGTTAAAACTTTTTTTTTAAATTGTTCATCTAAATCACTGACCAAAACTAAAAACTCTGCCCACAGTTCTGAAAATAAATCTGACAATATCGTTGATACAATTACATTCTGTAGCCCTTTCTTTAGGTAACCTATGTACAACCAAAATAATACTACACACAGCAGGCTGTATCTTAGAAAATAGTATAGGAGGAGAAATCTGAAGGGGGAAAAAAAAACAATGCAGCCCAACCAGTAGCAAGATTTGCTGCAGAGCATTATCTCAGAAGAGCTCTAACAGCTCATTATACCCAGTGGACATTTTGACAAAAATACACATCCAAAACCCACTGATGGTCCATTGAAAATAGTGCATTTAACAGATATGATCTTCCTACAAAACTGGTGGCTTATAATGGAAATACAATCATCAAAATAGATGACCAATCTTTGGTTGGACACTATAATCATTTGTTCCCTTTATATTGTCACATTGTATCACAAACAGCTTTGTCCTAAAATGTGACTATAATATTCAGCTGGTCTGTTATTAATTGAATTGGGGGGAAAAGTCAGCTAGAACAGCAGTGGTGGAATTCTTGCTCTGAATTGGATCAATTTTGGCAGAAAAAGGTTTTGAAACTTATAGTGTGCCTATGCAGGAGGTGGAGAAAAGTTTCTCTATCATATCACCTGCAAAATCCTAATAAGCAGACCTGTTAATTACTTAGTTAATCCAGAGACCAGGTGGGTGAGGTAATATCTTTTATTCGACCAAACTCTGTTGGTGAGAGAGAAGTTTTGAGCCACACAGAGCTGCTCTTCAGGTCTGGGAAAGGTTCTCTTAGCATCACAGCTAAATGCAAGATGCTAAACAATCTGTTCCATCTTGCACTTAGCTGCGATGCTTGGAGTAGCTTTCCCAGACCTGAAGGGGAGTTCTGTGTGGCTCAAAAGCTTGTCTCTTTCACCAACAGAAGCTGGTCCAATTAAAGATATTATCTCACCCACCTTGTCTCTCTAATATCCTGGGACTTACATGGCTACAACTATAATGGCGAACATTTTATCAATAACTCCCCTCTTCCCACAGGTGGAAGAAGTTATATTTTTAAAAAATGGCAGGTATTATATCTAAACATAGATAAATGTAACACTACCTTTGATTAATGGACGTTGTCTACTGCTTGTTTTAAAATTTAAAAGCATGGGTCTTGTTGGCTAGTTGTGAAGAGCATTTTTTACCATCTGCAGTTTGCAAGAGGCTGCATCCTTTTTCTTGCAGGTGTGGACCTCACCTGGTTACCCTTGCATCAGTCATTTCCAGGTTATGTTATCAGAATGATTCACCATGTCATGTGCATACAGCCTCAAACGTGTGTGTGTGTGGGGGGGAAAGCATAGTGGCTCCTTTAAGGTTCCCTTGGAGTTTGGGAGGGTGGGTGGCGGCAGGAGTAGGGAGGGGAGGAATCACCTGAGTGGGTGAGTGAGCCAGTGGGGTTCAGGAAAGTCATTGGCCCCAGCACACCTGGGAGAGGGTGTACACACCCTATCCCTCCAGTCTGAGCCCCCTTCCCATGTTTTGAGCTCAGGGACATGGTGGTGGGGTTAGGAGGTGGCAGGTATCCAGTGCAGATTCTCATTCAATAGGGGACCTGTTCCCTGATAAGTCCACTTCCAATACCAGTTTAAGAGGAAGGTATACTCTAAAAAGCTGGGGAATAAGGCTGGGGCTCCTAATGTTTGGTATAGTGAAGAGACAACCCTTTCTCCCCATTACCTTAACTCTCATTTGAGGGGAGAATGGTGGGGTCCCAGAAATGGTCTGAGAACAATTGTGGAGGGGTTGAGGGGCTGATGGCAACCTTTCACCAGGTGGAAATGAATGAAGGATTAAGGAAGGAATGATGACCTGCATTGTGCCAGTTATTGTCAGATGACTTAATTAATAAAGTTGCAGTCTACTTAAACTACATGACTTGCATCCTGTCTTTCTTCCCTCATGTCTGGGACAAAGAGCTTTGTATGGTTCTATCCGTCAAACCTCTATCCTCCTTTAGCTCCTTGAGCTAAACTGGGTACCAAATGAATCCGGGGTGAAATTCAGTGCTGTTGGTTTTGACCTATAAAGTTTTTAATGGTTTGAACCTTAATTGTGTGACATGGCAGCAGCTGCAATTGTCCAAAGTGCTTGAGTTAACAACCCTCTGATTTAATTAGAAAGGCTTGTGACAGGATATTCCTCTAAAATTCATCTCTTTGGTTTGCTTTGGTTGATCAGACACCAGATTTGGCAACCTGCAAGAATCACCTGTTTTCCCAAGCTTTTCTGGTGGGAGCCAAGGGTCTACTTTGGGACTAAGATTTGTAAGATGTGCCTTGCTATGCTCGTGTTGTTTAAAATTTGTATTTTGAATGGGTGTAATGTGTTGAGAGAATCTATTAAATAAATAGAGAAAGAGGGCAATGGTGGAAGTTGATATAGAAGGTATGATTATTAATATAATCATTATTATTTCCATCACACTGAAAAGGAACCTTGTGTATGCACAACAACGCACATGAGGCTTTTCCCACCATACATTTAGGAACATTTCTCGTTCTTGTGAACCGTATGAATAGAAGTGTAATGTTCTGTTTCTTCCTGTTACATATTTTGCATGAGTTTATATATATTCTTGACACAAAATATTTTGATTATACTGCATTTAGGAACAAATAGAACTTTTCTAGTCAATAATGATTATAATCATAGAATAAGTTACACTGAAGAAGGACAAAGTAATTGGGCTTGAAAAGAGTCTGAGAATCCAAAGGATAACATCTGCAGTGATTTATAAAGAATTTGCAACAAAAGTCTTCTTAAATGAAGATATTTACATTACTGGAGTAAGTTGCTGCAAACAAATCAATACTGAACTCAGCCAAAAGCAGATATGATTGCTTAAGAAATGGTGGAGCTGCCAACAGTCAGTGCTGATATTTTTGAATTTGTCGTCACTGCAAATGTGATGGTGTGAACCATGGCACCTCTAATTAAATAGTGCTCTTTTCAAAATAGTTCAAATTCCAATATTTTAATTTTGGTTTGAAATTTCTGCAGAGATGTTCGCCTGAATTGTTTGATCGGTGCTGCATATTGATGTTGTTACCTTCAACAAACATTGAAAATATAATGAGAAAAACTAGGTAGTGGAAGATAATTGTCATGCTGATTTTCACAGCCATGGAGATCAATATTTTCTATTTGCAGTAAAAGCAAGCAACTGATTCATGTTAAACATCTCTTCACAGAGATTACCTTACTTGGAGCTGGATAATTACTGGGAATTAAGGAGAGTGTTAAACAACATCTACAAGGATAAACATTTTTAAATCAATGGGCCCAGATAACTTATACCCAAGAGTCCTAAGAGAGTTGACTGAGGCCATCACTGGCCTGCTGATGTTAATTTTTAATAAATCTTGAAATACCAGTGAAATTCCAGAAGACTGGAAGAGTGATGATGTTTTGTCTATATTCAAAAAGAGCATAATCATAAATATATAATGATAAAATTTGTGGACACAAAGATTCACAGAGCAATAAATAATGATGAGGACAGGGCAGTCATATAGAACGATCTGTGTAGCACCCTGCATGAAACTTGGAGAGAGAAAGACAGGTTGCAGGAGGGAAGTATTTGGAGGAGGCACAAGGAAATTAGTCTGTATGCACATGGCTTGAATGCTAGCTGCAGTTGCAACACCACTGTAAATAGTTCTCTTAATAAAGAGCCAGTTTAGCTTTACAAGCATGAAGTTCTTTGATTTTATGAAACATGGAATCATCCATCAATCTAGTGAGATCCACAGCAAGGAAGAGAGTGTGATTAACAGGCAAACAAAGCAGCACCTATAAACAGAGCAAATAGGCAGCATGGAGGCACTCAGACTGCTGGGAAAGCTGTATTTCAAGACAAAGAATTTTGCAGAAGCAGGGAAGCAAAAATTGATTTTGTATACAGCACGGACCATGGGGGGCAAACATGAAAAAATGAAGATAAAACTTTTTAAACTATCTCATTGATGAAAAAGGACAAGAAATGAATGAGACACTGTTGCCATGAATAATGGCAGAAACACTTGAACAAATGATAAAGGTGTTCCCAAAAAGAAAGAGGCTGTATAGAGAGCATTTTTTACCTGAAATCAAGAAACAGAAGAAGGGATAGATATATCACAGAGCTGTGAACTCTGGTATTAACATGCAACTTTGGAGACATAAAGACTCACTAATTAGAGACAGGATCATTTGTGGGGCATTTGATTCCAGTTTACAGGGCAGATTATTGAGAGAAACAGATCTAACCCTAGAAAAGTGCCTCCAAATAGCATGGTCAACTGAACTGTCCAGGAAAAGGATCAAAACAATGCCAGCCACTAGTGCAGAACACGTACACTGGGTCATACTGCAGGAATCCAGAAGACAGGACAGAGACAAAGCAACTGAGAATGAAACAGCATGAAAGGCAGAAGGAAAATCCAGCCTGAGACTGATGGTGCAAGGGGAAACAGAACCTTTTATGTTGCAGCTACCCTTTGAAGAAAAATGTAGCAGTATATGGGCTGTATAAGTAGGGGCATTGCTAGCAGATCGAGGGACGTGATCGTTCCCCTCTATTCGACATTGGTGAGGCCTCATCTGGAGTACTGTGTCCAGTTTTGGGCCCCACACTACAAGAAGGATGTGGAAAAATTGGAAAGAGTCCAGCGGAGGGCAACAAAAATGATTAGGGGTCTGGAGCGCATGACTTATGAGGAGAGGCTGAGGGAACTGGGATTGTTTATTCTGCAGAAGAGAAGAGTGAGGGGGGATTTGATAGCTGCTTTCAACTACCGAAAGGGGGTTCCAAAGAGGATGGATCTAGACTGTTCTCAGTGGTACCAGATGACAGAACAAGAAGTAATGGTCTCAAGTTGCAGTGGGGGAGGTTTAGGTTGGATATTAGGAAAAACGTTTTCACTAGGAGGGTGGTGAAGCACTGGAATGGGTTACCTACGGAGGTGGTGGAATCTCCTTCCTGAGAGGTTTTTAAGGTCAGGCTTGACAAAGCCCTGGCTGGGATGATTTAGTTGGGAATTGGTCCAGCTTTAAGCAGGGGGTTGGACTAGATGACCTCCTGAGGTCCCTTCCAACCCTGATATTCTATGATTCTATGATTCTATGAAATGACTGAGGAGTTAGAGGCTTCAAATCAAGAGAAAGATGTCCACAGTGTGACTTTAATAGAGCCAAAGACTCTCAAAATAAGCTGCAGAAGAAAGCTGCCAGCCATTCAACTGCCATATTTGTATCTTTTCTATTAGATCAATGACCAATTGGCTGGCAGTTTTCTGTCTTTGAATCTATTAAAATCACTCTGCCAATGTCTTCCTCTTCATTCAAAGTTTCTACATCCTCAGTCAGCACTTGGCCACAGAATAGTTTTATTGACTGTCACCAGCACTTGGTCACATTTCTCCATTCTAATATTGTTGCTTATCAGTGTTACTAGGATTACATTGCACCTAGCTCCACAATTGTAGCAATACTGAAAAGCAGCCATATTAGAACGGAGAAAACTGTCAAGTAAACTGAAGATCAGTATTGATTCAAAATCACTGAACAGAGAACTGAAAAGAAGTAACTACCCATTACTAGTGACTGAAGACATACTACCTCGTCTATCCAGGTCAAAAGTGTTCACTGTCGGTGATACTGAGAATAGATTCTGGCATATTGGAATAGATGAGCCATCCATCAACCTAACAACTTTTGTCATACCTTTTGGCAGGAATTGCTGGGTACAAAGGCCTATGGACACCAGCCCAGAGCCAGAGGTATTCCAATGTAAACTGAACCAGAGACTCCCAGGGATCAAGACTGTAGCAAATGAGATTCTTAATGTAGTAGAAGGAAATGTAAAGGAAGATGCAATCTAAGAACAGAGTACCAAGCTGCAACAACTCTTAAAAATGTGCTGGGAATAGAATATTAGGCTGAATGCAAACAAGCTGAAGCTGAGGAGAACTGAGGTTCCCCACGCTGGACATGTGTTGACTTCTGTGGGATTCTAACTGGACCCAGAGAAACTGAACTATTAAGGAAATGTCCAGACCAAAGGATGTGAAGGGAGTCCAGTGATTCAGTGCATCTGGAGAAGTGTTTTTTTACCATGAAAGCTTATGCCCAAATAAATCTGTTAGTCTTTAAGGTGCCACTGGACTTCTTGTTGTTTTTATGGATACAGACTAACACGGCTACCCCCTGATACTTGACAGTGATTTATAGGAATATTTTTATGAATACTGTGTGCAGATGTGGTTGCCCCATCTCAAAAAAGATATATTGGAATTAGAAAAGGTTCAGAAAACGGCAACAGAAATGATTGGGGTATGGAACGGCATACGTATGAGGAGAGATTAATAAGACTGGGACTTTTCAGCTTGGAAAAGAGACAGCTAAGGGGAGATATGATTGAGGTCTATAAAATCATGACTGGTATAGAGAAAGTAGATAAGGAAGCATTGTTTACGCCTTCTCATAACACAAGAACTAGGGGTCAATCTGTGGAACTCCTTGCCAGAGGATGTTGTGAAGGCCAAGACCATAACTGGGTTCAAAAAAGAACTAGGTAAATTAATGGAGGGTAGGTCCATCAATGGCTGTTAGCCAGGATGGGCAGGAATGGTGTTCCTAGCCTCTGTTTGCCAGAAGCTGGGAATGAGCAACAGGGGATTGATCACTTGATTATCTGTTTTGTTTATTCGCTCTAGGGCACCTGGCACTGTCCACTGTCGGAAGACAGGATACTGTGCTAGATGGACCCTTGGTCTGACCAGTAGGGCCATGTTCTTATGATGGCCAACTATCTTTCCAAATCGTGTACACCCCTATCACAAGAGTGTGAACCCTTGAGACAGTTAAAGCACAATGATGCATCCTGGTAATGGTCAGAGCCCCAAGAACAGGCATTTAAAAGTGTAAATAAAATCATAAGCAAAGCATCGGTCCTATAGTATAGAAGTAGCACTGATACAAAATCAGAAGCCCATAACATTTGCTGGTAGAACCTTGACAGACACAGAAAGGGGATATGCCCTTTTAGAAACTACTGGCTGTGCTCTTTGGAATGGAACATTTAATTGGTTCACTTTGGGCACAAGCTGGTTGTGCAGTCTGATCACAAGCCGTTCATGAAGCCACTCTGAGTGCACCCAAGCAACTACAACACATTGAGACCCCACTACAGGCTCATGAAATCCCAGCCCTAACCTCAGAAAAGGTGGGAACAAGCGTGTTCATTTCTAAAGAGAAGGAACTACATGAGAGAGACAAGGTGGGTGAGGTAATCTCTTTTATTGGACCAAGTTCTGTTGGTGGCATGGACAAGCATTCAAGCTTCTCAGAGCTCTTCTTCAGATATGGGGACAGTAACGAGTGTCTGAGCTAAATACAAGTTGGGACAGATTGCTAAGCATGAGGGGTTCACACGTGTTATAGGGACCATTTAAAATGAAATGGCAATTAAGGGTTATCAGTCAGTAAGACATTCCAAAACACTACTGATTTGCTGTCAGGACCAGGACATGGGCCATCTGACCTAGTGGTTAGAGCAGGGTGGTCAAGCCTAGCAATCAGAGCCAGAGTCTAAGCCATGGCTCAGAGTTGGAATCAGATTCCAGGAACTAAGCCGGGGTCAGAGTTAGAATCAGAAACAAGCATCAGGTTCAGTGCATCAGTCAGGAAGTCTCTCAGTTGTCAGACAACTTCCTATGCCTCTTTCTGGCTTAAAGAGTGTGTGTCAGCTAATGGATGAGGCTGATCATTGTCCCCCAAACAGGATCCTCATAGGTGGTGCCTCTGGAAGTAGTCAAAATTCTGTTATCCCCTCACTTCCAGCAGTTCTGAGTGAGCTGCCCAATAGTGGCCAGGGTTTGAGGGCTGCCTGGGACTCAGGGGCCCTTACATATCCACTAGAAACTCTTCAACATCAACAGCCCCGCCCAGAACCTCTCCATCCTTGCCACCAGGGATGTCACCTCCCTATACACAAACATACCTTACCATAATGGCATCGCCTCAAATACAAACATTTTGCCAAATTCATCCATTTCATCCTCATCCACAACAACATTACATTTAATAACAAACACTTTGTCCAAACCATGGGAACAGCCATGGGTACTATATAGGCTCACCAATATGCCAACCTCTTCATGGGCTTCCTCGAGGAAGAATTTCTGAAAATTTCTGAGATACAGCGATAATATTTTCATCCTCCGGACAGATGATATAAATTCTCTCAGATTTCCATCACAACTTCATCAACCACCAGACATTCATCAGATTCTCTCTAGAATGCTCCCATACTAGCAGTAACTTCTTGGATACGAGGATCAGATTCAATAATTGAACCCTACAAACGACTATATACAAGAAACCAATGGATCACTACACCACAGATCCAGTAATCACCCCAGACACACCAAGAAATCTGTTATCTACAGCAAGGCAATCACATACCACAGTATTTGCTCCAAAGAGAAAGTCCTAGATAGACACCTAAACACACTAAAAAAAGAACACTCCACCAGAGTACTAGTTTTCATCGTGGAACAGGCCACCCAAATACCCTGAGACAACCTGCTTCAATACAAAACAAAAACAAAAAACACAACACGGACCATACACATCTAGTTGTCCCTACCACCCTACACTGAAACCCACATAGGATTTCATCAAAAAATTACAAACCATACTTGATGGGGACAACTGTACTGAAAGAAATCTTTCCTGAATCCTCTCTTCTGGCCTTAACACCCCCCCCCCCATCATCTGAAGCAAGCTCCCGACAGTCCACTGCAGGAGCGCCACCAGCTTTTCTGCTGCCCTAGGCGGCGGAAGGTCCCGCTGCCAAAATACCGCCACGGTCGCCGACCTCCAAATTGTAGCGCCCTAGGCAACCGCCTAGGTTGCCTAATGGGTTGCGTTGGCCCTGCAGTCCAGGACACACCAACTGAAAGCAGCATTAGACCATGACAGAACAACAGATGCAAAACCTGCAGACGTCTCTCCACCTCTACAGTGATCAATACCTCCCCACAACACACCTTTCAAGATCCATGCCTACACATGCCTATCACAACATGTGGTTTACCTCATCCAGTGCATCAAATGCCACAGCAACTATGTGAGTGAAACCAGACAGTCACTGTGTTCTCAAATGAATTCTCACAGAAAAATAATAAAAGACAAAAACACCCTGTCACCCATAGGTGAACACTTTTCTCAAAGTGATCACTCCATATCTGACCTCTCAGTCCTTGTCCTCAAAGGAAACCTGCACAACACCTTCAAAAGAAGAGCCTGGAAACTTAAATTCATAACTCTGCTGGCCACTAAAAATCATAGATTAAATAGAGACCCTGGTTTTATGGCTCATTACAACAATTTGTAACATACCCTACTGTCTGCTAACCCTTAATTGCCCACTTCAATTTAAGTGGTCTCCTACAGCATGTGTGAACTCCTGATTCTGAATAATCGTCCCAACTTGTATTTAGCTCAGACACGTTGGTTATCTTCCCCAGACCTGAAGAGCTCTGTGAAGTTTGAAAGCTTGTCCCTTCCACCAACAGAAGTTGGTCCAATAAATACATTCTCTCTCTCTCTCTCTTATCCTGGGACCAGTGTGGCTACAACAACACTACTAGGAACTATATGGTCACAGCAGATTACTATTCCAATTTCAGGAAGGTGGATTAGTAACCGAAGTTGCATTTTGCAAGGTATAGCATACCTGACACACTGCTCAGACAATGGGACACAGTATATTACAGCAGCATTCAAGTGATTCAGTACCAAATGGGAACTTGAGCACAAGACGTCTTCCCTTGGGTGTACACAAGGCAATGGGAAGGCAGAGTCAGCTATGTATTAACCCATAAAAGGATTTAGGGATCATAGTAGACAAGCAACTGAATATAGGCTCCCAGTAAAAACAACAAGGAGTCCAGTGGCATCTTAAAGACTAACAGATTTATTTGGGCATAAGTTTTCGTGGATAAAAAAACCTCACTTCTTCAGATACATGGAGTGAAAGTTACAGATGCAGGCATTATATAATGACACATGAAGAGAAGGGAGTACCTCACAAGTGGAGAACCAGTGTTGACAGGGCCAATTTGATCAGGGTGGATGTAGTCCACTCCCAATAATAGATGAAGAGGTGTCAATTCCAGGAGAGGCAAAGCTGCTTTTGTAATGAGCCAGCCACTCCCAGTCCCTATTCAAGCCCAAATTAATGGTGTTAAATTTGCAAATGAATTTTAGTTCTCCCAGTGCAACTCTGTGGGAAAAAGGGCTAATGTGATCTTGGGATGTAGTGAGTAGCAGCAGGGAGGTGATTTTACCTCTGTATATGGCAGTGGTGAGACTTCTGTTTCTAGTTCTGGTATCCACATTTTGAAAAGGATGTTAAAAAATAGGAGAGGACGAAGAAGAGAGCCACAAAAATGACTCTGGGGCTGGAGAAAATGCCTTACAATAAAAGATTTAAGGAGCTCAATCTATTTAGTTTATTTAAAACAACACCACCTCTGAGATATGACTTGATTACAATGTGTAAGTAACTTCACGGGAGAAAATACTGTGTACTAAAGAGTTCTTTAATCTAACAGGGAAAGGCATAACAAGAACCAATGGCTGGAAACCAGACAAATTCAAATTAAAAATGATGGGCACCATTTTTTAACTGTGAGGATGATTAACAGTTGGAACAAACTACCAAGAGAAATAGTAGTGTCCCAGTCTTGATGTCTTCAGATCACGACTGGATGCCCTTCGGGAAAATATCCTTTAGCAAAACACAAGTTATTGTTCAGTCAAACACAAATTATAGGCTCAATACAGGGGTAACTGAGTGAAATTGCATGGCCTGTGATATACTAGTTGGAGGTCAAACTAGATGATCTAATGGTCCCTACTGGCATTTAATGCTAAGAATCTATGAATTGCAATTGACTTTAAAATATAGTTGAATTGGTTGTAATTTAATAGGCACAATTCAAGTTTAAATACAGGTTTCTAGAGTGAGTGTCTGACATTGAAAGTAATGAGGCTGCTGGTTCCCTTGCTGCACAGTGCCCCATGCTTTCCAGATGGGCAAAGTAAGAATGAACAATTCTGAAGATAAGGGAGTAGCTGTATGGGTCAAGTCTAACATGAAGTGAAATAAGGAAAGCAGCATGGAAGTGACAGTATCCTCTAGTATAAACAATTCTGGCATACACAATTTAACACCAGTTTTACACTCTGCCCGGGAGGAGTACAATATTAACTTCATTTGAAGAAAGAATTATCTGCTATCTGACAGCAGGGACCCATACATGTTTTATAAGAAATAAGAAGTTGGACTGCATGGGGACATTTAAACTAAAGTGGCTTTCACTAATATCTTTGATTTGCAGTAAATTAGCCAAAATGTATTTTGAACATTTTGTACAGCATAAGCCAAACAAAATAACAAATCTCACAGCTGTACATCCTACAGCATCTATTATGCCAAACCAAATAATAGTGCTGCCATTAGAGACAGTTCTGTAGTCATAATCTGTGTGGAACTACAAAGCTTAGTTTGAAGTTCAAGATTCCCTTTTGTATAAATAAATTGTTAAGGGGAAATAATGGAGAAGTAAATAAATAAATAAATACTTCAATTATAACTACAGGCTCTAATCTTGTCCCATTGAAGCTTGTGGGAGTTTTGCCATTTACCTCAATAAGGCCTGATCTCACTAACAAGGTTTTAAGAAATAGTAAACATTGAATACCTAGAATATGTGTATCAATGTCACATCATACAGTGGACCAAATTCTGCCCTTAGTTACACTAGTATAAATCTGGAGTAGCGCTACTGAAAACAATTGCGGTACTCTGGATTTCCACTGGTTTACAGTAAGAGCAGAATTTGGTCTTGGATATTTATTTGCTACTAGTTTTGCTCATAATCAAACATTTATTACACTTATTCTTAGACTGTAAGCTCTTCAAAGGCAAGCATAGTGCCTGCTTGTATGACACTAAATCTCTAACAGACTTCACAGGGAAAGTAGACCTCTGCGACCACTGAGCACTTCACTGACTTCATTGCAGTTGTGCCTCACACAGTGTGGCCCCTACACTGCTCAGACCCTCTGTTGCCATAGTATAAATATTAAATAAGAACATTGAGTAATGTAAAGAAAATTGTTCTCTCAATTTGAATCTGTATTCCTCTGAGTCCCCCAGGCCACATGCAACGTCATGAGAATCCTGCAATAGAAGACTTTGATCCAAATGTATCTTGTTTTTGGAAAGTCTTTTTAGACTTTACAAATGGGAAATTGTTGATACTTTTACACTGTTAATTCTGTCTTTGTTGGCAGGATATAGATTTTCTCTTTTTGCCAGGCAAATATTCAGAATATATCCCTTTTACCTCATTGCCTAAAAAGTGTGTAGTGATGCCAACAGCACAGGAGGAGAGAAGGTAGCCAATTTTAAGGAAGCAGAAGTGAAAACTGCTGAAAATGTTCTTTCCATGCTGGTCTTAAATGATCTATATGACACATCCATTATGACTATGCATATACCAGAATCAGAAGGTAAAGAGATGTTATCTAACGCCTCATCTAGCTAATGCAGGATTGTTCCTGCATTCTCTTAGCTTTAAACATTTTGTAACAGTGTGACAGGATTTAAAATTTCCCACAAAGGGATTGCCAGGCTCTTCTGTTGACCCACCCTGTCAGCAGCAGTGAGACCCCTATGTTAAGCTGTTGCATACTTCTGTGTGGCACATTGTTGCAGGTTCAGTTGTTAATTTCTCCAGGATATAAAAAGTGTGGTGTGGCTTCCCTTTGTCACAGGAACTAGGAAAAGAGATTGGGGGCGGGGGAGGAGGAGCTAGAAAAAGCCAAGTTGGGGAAACTGATTCAAGTTACCAGTAAAGTCAAACCTCGAGGAGGGTGTAAGTTTGACATTTTACAGTATTGTGCGGACTTTATTTGCAGCAGAGAAAGAATGCTACCTGCTCACGCTATGTTAAAGTGATTTTGAAAATCTGCTGTATCTTCCCCACTGAAATATTGGGAGGGGCATTAGCTGTACTGTACCTATGTAATAGGAAGGATATGCTTTCTGTTAGTCTCCATCTTTTCAGAGTTCAAATAATGTCTGGGCTTTAAAATATAAAACTGCGGTCATTCCTCTTGATTTGCATATGATTTATTCTTGAGAGTAGCTCAGTGAAATATTTTTGTTACATTCAGTGTCTTATAGATTCTTCTCTCTTCTGTCAAATTCATTGTCCTTTCTGAACAAAAAGCAAGCTTCTCTCCATGTTACCATTTTTTTTATTACTACTATTTGTGGATGTTTCCTGTGAAAATATACATATGCATAGATACTATGCCTCTTTGAATTAACTAGTTTGACATTAATCAGTGAGACATGGCCCAATTCTGCACATGGTGTTTGTGTGTGGAATGCCTGCAAGATTGGGCCGAAAGTTTGGTAGACTGAAGGCTGAACATGACCTATTGTAAAATGACTCTTGCTTTGGATAGTGAGATGACTATCATAATGTATTGTTTGCAGGCAGAAATAAAAATAGCATCGTCTCTTAATTCCATGTGATATGTACATATGAAATCTAGTAAAATATATCAGGAGTCCACATCTCAATTATGTTTGCTTTTTCAAGGAAATATAAATATTGTAGAATCTGGACAACTATAAAATGAACAGGTAAAAATTAAACTGCTAAGGTCACTGTCACTGATGTCTAATATGCTCTACAGTTTATAGATAAATAAGAGTAGAGCTCTGGAATAACAAGACAAAAGCAAGTTGTGTCCAGAACCGTTTTTTTTTTTTAGCTTTTTGCAATAGCGTAATTGCAGAAAACAAGAAAACTGAGAGCCTAGAGTAATGAAATGTGTAGATAATATTTGCTGTATGTTTTTTCCCCAGTAGGAACTACTCAGGGCTCTTGCTTATTCACAAAATATTTCCATTGGATTTCAGTAACCTACATTGTTTGCTGTCAATCAGAGAATGCGCTTGAAGGATTTATTTACATGGAAAATAGAAGAGAAATTGAAAAAAACGTATGATATAAATTGAATGCAGCTACTCAAAACACTTAGCCCTTGGATAAACTGTAGATCCTTCTACCATTTAAATGTAATGTGTTAGCAAGATAAAAGCAGAGATACTGTTGCGGGTCAAGTGCGCCCCGTCCCGTCTTAGGATGGGGTGGGGGTAATGATGGCCTCATGGCTGAGTATATACCACTATCCCTTGTCTTGGGATAGCTTGGCCTAGGGGCAAAAGTCAATATGGCTGCTCTATCTCAGGGCTGTGTGGCCCAGTGGCTGGAGCCAATAGGGCTGCCCTGTTCAGCGGGGCTGTGTGGCCCAATGTCCAGAGTTAGTATAATGGCCCTCTTCAGTAGGGCTGTTTGGCCCGGCAGCCGGTTGGGAGAGTGGGCCACCACCTGGGGTGGGGGGTGCTGTGGTGGCTGGATAGGGGGATCCAGGCCTTCCCTGCTCCACCGGGTCCCAGCTCAGGGTCCTATCAGTGGCAAGTATGCCCGCCACTGGGTCAGCGGGGAATCCTCCCAAAACACGATGACCCCAGATGGCACAATAACTAGTCCCGCCAATTATCAGTGTGGGGCAAGTGCACCGCATCACACGTACCCTGTACTCCAACTCCCAATTTTAATATATATAGTAAATCATCCTAAATACACTTGCAAGCTGGGCTAGCAAGCAGCAACCAAAATTACTTTATCAGAAAACAATAAAAATAAACATTAAGGATTAAATTCTCTCTGACCAACATAATGAAGACTCAGCAGTGAAATACAGGCTAGGATTTAGCCCTTTTATTGTAATAAGTAAATGAGATGTTAAGGAACAAGTTTGGGATAGTTAGTAAACGTTGTTAATTATTAATGTCTCTTCACTGTAGTCTCTGGTTGCATTTTTAAACACAGAGATTAAGAACATTCCCTTTCCTCCCTGTGCAAGACCTGATCCTTTTGGCAAAATTCCCATTGACTTTAGTGGTAGTTCTCAATCCAGTGAAGCATATGAGCGCATGCTTTACTTTAAGCATGTACGTAGTACTATTGAAGTGAATGGAACTACTTGCACTCTTAAAGTTAGCACATGCTGAAGTGCTTCATTGGATCAGGTCTAGAGTGCTCTGCAGTGTCAGCGCTTTAGAGGATTAATCCTTTAGGGAACAAATACATTGCAACTCCCTCCCTGTATCAAAAAGTCACCCACTGTGAAAGGACCTGAGACAAGGCAATCATAGCCAGTTAAATGGGATTCCAAAATCTGCAGTTAGTATCCGGATAGGTATCATTTAATATTAGCATAGAAGTGTCTGTATTAATAAATCTCTGAGCATGGGCAGGGAGTCATAGGTGTTTCCAGAAGCCTGAGCAGTCTTAGTTTGATTGGCTTCTGGGGCAGTTAATAAAAGTATGATACCTTTCATATGATACCTGTTCATCTTGAACAAAGAGTTCAATCTCAAATAAATGTATTATAGAACAAATAGACATGGAACTCCTCAAGGACTTGCTTGGACACACAGTCTGAACTATTTGAGCTGTTGGAAGTGGGATTTAAAACAGTCACCCTGTACAAAATAAAAGCAGATCGTTTAGCACCAGGCTTCCTCCCTCTCTCCTTTCAAATGCCTCCTTAAAACTCCATTCTTCCCAAACTGTCAGCTTTAATCCAGCACACTCAGAAGTGTCACTCTTCTTTCATCTATTCTTAAAACCTGCTTTTACTAAATCCACTCTCTGGCCAACCAGAGCATCTTGAGCCTGATTGTTCACT
This sequence comes from Terrapene triunguis, assembly GCF_002925995.2. Lineage (NCBI taxonomy): Eukaryota > Metazoa > Chordata > Testudines > Emydidae > Terrapene > Terrapene triunguis. Next base: position 36,213,776 of record NW_020664446.1, read on the forward strand.
GTGTTGAGCACTCTTTGCACTACTCCACTGGTGCAAAAGGGCCAAAAACTTTCTGCATCTGGACAGGTGCCAATTTCCTATGTAGGAGTGATATCTGGGTGGCATACCAGCTCAACACCTTCCTCATCTTTTCAGTCACTAGCATATGGGATAGCCACGCCCTGGCTCTTCCTGGTTACCAGAATGACCATGAGTATGCTGTAACTTGGGACTAAACCAGTCTCCAGCTGGCCCCAGAATTATGAAGCCGCCTTTGTTTTCCCTCCTCCATCACCTCTGACCAGTTCCCCTTTCCCTACCTCAGGTCCTATGCCAAGTGCAGATCAATCAGACCAAGTCTGATTAATATTATTTGCTTCTGTACTTGTTAGCTCACTCTGGCTGGCTGTCTCTTGGCCTATTTCATACAGTAGCAAGCACACAATTGGCTGTCAACATATTCTAAATAATAAAGATGAGAATAATTAAGATACCAAGATGTACATAAATGGGGTAACCAGTGCACAGGTAACCTCATTTACTGGATGCCATTTGGGATCTAGCTTCAAGTGATATGTGAATTATTTAAACTTAGTGTAGGTTTGTCAGAGGATGGAATAAGGCTGGCGAGGTTTGAAAATAACAAATAAAATATTATGATAGAAAGAATAATGATTTCTAGAAAATGCTGTTTAAGGGCTTACTGGTTATTAAATTGCTTCATTAGCTTCTGTACAGCAGGATTCCATGCTCCAACCACCAATTTTCAATAAGCACCTTTTTTCATCAAAGTAAAAATTATTTGTAATGATGGGATAATGCTTTTTTAAAGCAGAAACAGATTTCTATTCATCATGTGCATTTATCAGCAGCTGATGTGTATGTGCAGCCCATACAATCCAAAGGAAGCAGAAGGAGCTGCATTTTTCTGACTTCCTGCAGCGTGTCATGAAAAGTTAGTTTTATGAAATGTACAGTATTATGATTTATATATGTACTTAGCTTAGAAAATAACTCTTCATAAATCATATTTCACATGTTGACATCCAAAAGAAAAGAAACAGCTACTTGTATTTAAATAGAATGTTCTTAACATCTAGATTCGATGGTATAGTAGCAAGATTTCATTGCTCAAAATAAGCATTAATAATTTTAATTTGCACTTGAATAGAATCTTTTATCCAAGGATCTTGGAACTTTTTACAAATTCAGATAGTTGTACCACGTTACGGATACAGAAACAGAGCACAGAGAGGTTGTGGCTCAATTCACAGCTTCTATCAAGGCTTGGTGCGGAGCCCTATTACACTCCAGAAGATGATGTGTTGCAGGCAGGCCTTTTGCCTCCTGGAGCACAAAGAGGATTGGGCTGCTGCACCAGCTTTTCAACAGCGTAAAGCCTATCTTCCCCCCCATACTCTCCATTGTGGGACTGGGTTGTGCTGGCTGACATGAAGGGAGTCATCCACTTTGGAGTGGCTGATGCTGCCAGTGTCACTAGCATGCAGAGGTAACTGGTTTCTGGAGCTCAATGGCTGTGATTATGCCCGGTAGACATGCTCGTTGGAAGGAAGGGAAAACTCATTGCACCTGCTGGTATTTTGTAAAAGAATAGAATCCTGGTCTCACTATCCCCAGTACTGTGCTCTAACCAGTATTTTGGTAAATTTCTTATCACCATTCATGATTATATAATCATTCCAGGCTTATTCAAATCATCCTTTACATGGCACTTCACAATAATATCCCTCGGCATTAAGAAAAAATATTGCAGTACTGTGTAATGATAAAATTCTTGAGAGTTTACAGGACTTATTTAAAGGGGATACTGCGTATTACTACTTTGACAGGGTAACAAACCTTGTGGATGGGGTGGGGGGAGAGAGTCAGCAGATGTGATATATTTTGACTTTGGTAAGGCTTTTGATACTGCCTCACATGACCTCCTCATAAGCAAACTAGGGAAACATAGCCTAGATTAAATTACTAAAAGGTAGGTGCACAACTGGTTGGAAAACAGTACTCAGAATATAGAATGGGGTCCTGCAGGTATCTGTCCTGGGTCCAGTTCTTATAAATTTTGCAGATGATACCAAGCCAGGACGGGTTGCAAATGCTTTGGAGGACAGGATTACAATTCAAAATGATCTGGACAAACTGGAGAAATGTTCTGAAATAAATAGCATGAAATTCAGTAAGGACAAAGGAAAAGTACTCCACTTAGTAAAGAATAATCAATTGCACAAATACAAAATGGGAAATGAGTACTGTGGAAAGGGATCTGGGGGCGTAGTGGATCACAAACTAAGTATAAGTCAACAATGTAATACAGTTGCAAAAAAGGCAAAAACATTAGTCTGGGATGTATTAGCACGAGTTTTGTAATTCTTCCACTCTACTCAGCACTGTTAAGGCCCATTCTATACCAGACTTTTTATTATTATATGTATCGGGGGTAGCCATGTTAGTCTGTATCCACAAAAACAACAAGGAGTCCGGTGGCACCTTAAGACTAACAAATTTATTTGGGCATAAGCTTTCGTGGATAAAAAACCCACTTCTTCAAATGCATGGAGTGAGAATTACAGATGCAGGCATTATTATACTGACATATGGAGAAAAGGGAGTTACCTCACAAGTGGAGAACCAGTGCTGACAGGGCCAGTTCGATCAGGGTGGATGTAGTCCACTCCCAATAATAGATGAGGAGGTGTCAATTCCAGGAGAGGCAAAGCTGCTTTTGTAATGAGCCAGCCACTCCCAGTCCCTATTCAAGCCCAGATTAATGGTGTTAAATTTGCAAATGAATTTTAGTTCTGCAGTTTCTCTTTGAAGTCGCTCTCTGAAGTTTTTTTGTTCAAGTATGGCTATATATAAATCTGTTATAGAATGTCCAGGAAGACTGAAGTGTTCTCCTACTGGCTCACCCACAACCATTTCAGATTTGGGGACAACTTATACCTTCAAGTCAGCGGCACTGCTATGGGAATTCTTGGCTAAGAAAACAGTTCAGAATGAGAGAAACTCACAGATCAACACTGTTTACAGCTTTTCTGGTGGTTCAGTTTCACACGGGAATAATTGCTAAATCATTCTTATCCCCTGCCGTTATCATTTATCAGATGCCTCTGGAACATGTGTCTGCTTGTATAGCTTGAAAGAGACATATTTCTACCCTAAACACAGCTATTTCAGCAACAGTCCTTGCTTGGAATTTGACCTGTGATGAAGAGAGAAAAATCTTAATATTAGTCAGGGGGTCAAATTCAGCCTGGTTTAGGGAGTATAACTCTTTGGCTTAAGTACTGTTGTACCCACCTATACTAGATGTATATTTTAGCCCTAGCTTTCTAAATCTGCTTCATGCAGCTCTAGTCTGTCATAATGTATGAGTCACAAGAAGCTAGCTTTCCATGATGATCCACCATACTGCCCTTCCTTTGGTGTACTTGTTTATTAAATGCAGTGGAAATACAGAAACTCCTATGTCATATGGCTGGATTTTATAAATTTAATATCTCCATTATGTAAGGGACAGCAAGTAGCTGTGCTTCCTCAGGCATAGACCAAGGAGGGAATAATGACTAGATCACATTGTTCTCCCTCACTGCCTCCATTGCTCCAATGGGGAATTAATCAGCTACTGGTCTTTATCAGTAGTAGATCACTTCCTCCTCACTTCCTCAGTTTCACTGACTGATGTTTTGTTGGGGGAGGTGGAGTCAAGGTCCTGTCCATTTTCCTTACCCTTAACCCTGTCCCTGCTTGGGAAGAGGAATAATACTCTTGTGGATAATACTCTTCCATCCATGCTGGGACCCACTCATCAAATAGGTCATTTAAAGGAATAAGAAAGAAACTCACTCCCATGTACTCCGCTGTATAGTAGCATCAGGCAATCTTCCCATTAATAAATAAGCAGATGTTTAAACAGTAATACAGTACAATCTCAGTTGTTGTATTGAAATGGTTTCTTAAAACAATGAAAGAGTTGTTCCACTTTAACTACTTTTGGATAGAATTATGTAGTCGTCACTGAAGTAATTATCTATTTAATATTTGTACCCCCAAAACAATAATTTATTTTACTGAGTATATTTTAGTATAGACCTCTGAATGTAGTTCTTGTTAATGCTGTCAAATCATGTATTAGAAAAATAAAGAAAAGAATAACAAAAACAGTTAAAATAAATGAAAGTTATGAACATGGGTACTAATGGAAAGTATATCTCACAGCAGCTGTCACTATCTGGAAACAAAAAATGTATAATGTTTTAGTTTAGACTTTTTTAATGGACAGATTTTGTAGTGTACTCTCTCCAGCTGTTCCACTCTGTAGGGCTACTGTCTATTATTGTACTCACCAGAAGTTCCACCTCTCACTGTGCTTTTCCTGAAGAGGTATGCTGAGTGATGTTCCTTTTATGTTTCACATTTTAATAAGCATTAGGTTCAGCACATGCTGCAAATACCAGCATCTGTTCATTATTAATTTTTAAAAAGCTAAACAGAACTATGTGATATGAAGTGTGTGTGTGATGTGAAATATGTTTTTAAAAAGGTAGCTGAAACTTTCCCCCTCTATTTATTGACAGGTTAGTTTGTCACAGTGTTGGCTGCTTTGTATTTGCCCAGCTGGTTTAAAACTAACACTACTTTTTCCTCCATTATGCTTACACAGCTAGTATGCATATGAGATTGAGATATGAGATTGAGAATATGTGTATATGAGTGTGAAGAGATGGGAGTCACCATTTTAAATATTCTGTTTATTAATCAGTGTTTGAAACAGAAAACAAGTTACAGACAAAAAACAAACAAACAAGTTTCTCTCAGTGTATGCTATGTTGACAGCATACACACAGAGAAGTTCAAGTATTTTATGTTTTTATCTTTCTGAAAGGTTGCAAGGTAGTACCTCTGTATTTCTTAGAATCCAGGATTCTAACACAAAGTACCAAAAACAGGAAGGGAGAAAGCAGCCTGCTCCCTAAGGCAGAGAGGCACAATTCAACTCACCTTGCACTAGGCTGGCTCTTTGCAGACTAACTGTAGAGGAACCAGATTGCATGCTTTCCTAAGAGCTCCCTGCAAGTAGGACCAGGAAACATCTTTGAATTTAGGGCATGTCTACACTTGCAGATGTAGAGTGCTTTGAGTTAAACCAGCCTTCGTAGAGCGCAATAGGGAAAGCGCTGTAGTCTGTCCACACTGACAGCTGCCAGTGCACTGGCATGGCCACATTAGCAGCTCTTGCAACGGCCACAGAGAGCAGTGCATTGTGGTAGCTATCCCAGCATGCAAGTGGCTGCAACGTGCTTTTTAAATGGAGGGGGTGGGGTGGAGTGTGACAGGGAGTGTGTTGTGTGTACGTGGGGGGAGAGAGAGTGGGTTTGGGGGGGGCTGAGAGCATGTCAGCATGTTGTCTTCTAAGTTCAGACAGCAGCAGATCCCCCCTCCCCCTGCCTCTCTCTCTCTCACACAGCATTCCACAGTAATGGCTTGCATGCCGGCTGTCAGAAACGGAGCTTTGAAAGGGCATTTCCGCATTCCTACAGGAGTTCAAAACAATGACAAGAGTGGCCACTTGACTTAAGGGGATTATGGGATGTGCGTTTTAGCCAAGGCGCAGAAAATGTTATTCCTCTCGCCGAGGTGGAGTACCAGGAGCGCTGCGGAGTCAGAGCGCTCTACGTGCCTTGCCAGTGTGGACGGGGAGTGAGCTAGTGCACATGGGGCTCCTTTATTGCACACTAACTCGCAAGTGTAGCCAAGCCCTTAGTGTTAGTTTGTAATTTTTACACTGTTTTCAATACACCACAGTGTAATCTACTTTCTTTGAAAGCATTAGAGTCACCACAACTTTATTATATAGATGTCTGGGACTACCCGGCAGATAAAGTGTACAGTGCAGGCAAATCCATGCTTATTCAAATCAATTCTCCGGGGCTTCCACCGGCCCCCCTTTGTTTCCATCCAGATCCCCCAGCCTTGGACCTTACCATCCACCACCCTCATAAGAGGGTTAAGGAGGGCTATGAGAACGGGGGGGGGGGGGGGTGAGGGAGTTGGCTCCCTGCCATATCAATCAGAGGAGTCCCCAACCCCCTCTCCTTTTCTGGTGGTGGCATCTAACTGAGATAATGGATATGAAAATGTGTCGGTCTGCACTGATTTGGATGGTTATCGAGCAGAACCCCTCATCAGCATGGACGCATGTCCCCTGGGGTTGAAGCATGAAGGAACATATGAATCTTTACTGCATCTGGCATGTAACTATCCTGTGATGCTGGCTATAACAGTGCCATGAGAACGCCTGTTCTCACTTTCAGGTGACATTGTAAATAAGAAGCAGGCAGTATTATTTCCTGCAAATATAAACAAACTTTTTTGTCTGAGCGATTGGCTGAATAAGAAGTAGCTGTCGCTTACAATCAAAGTATACTTAAAACAAAATGTTTGCTGTTCACACTAGCCACAGGGTACATAAGCCACAAATTAATGGTATTGAGTAATATGGAATTTCCAATTCTTTCATATTAATTTAATTGAATGGTTTCAGAAAAAATAATAATGTAACATTGACTCCCCGTATACATGACAATTCAAGTACTCTTGGACTAAAGGATGTCACTGCCAAAAACATACTCAAATTCCTTGCTGCTACATTTAATAGATTGTCTGGGCATTTTAAAACCATATTTCTCTAATGGCAAAATCTCGAGAGTTTTCAGAAGGTGTTGAATTATTCACACTATAAATACATTTGTGCGGGGGAAAACCTGCCTACATACGCTTCCGCTTCCTTCCAGACTGTGTCTAAGGTAACAATGGAGCCTAGACAACAATCATTGCAAGCATTTATTTTAAATATTTTTGCATGAAACCCCAATTATTTTTAATGTTCCTCCTGTGTTTGTTATATACCAATTTTTAAATTTTCTTTCTGTTTATACATTCTTTTAATTTTATGTTGTATTTGTGAAAAACATGGGGCTCTACCCATATTATAGGGTATTTATTGATTATAGGAATGATAGCAAAGCCAGGTTCAAAGAGCATGGCAAGATTTCACTCGTTTATGCTCAGCAGATTGCCCAGAGCCTGTAAAAATATGTCTTCACAGCAATAAATTAATACAGTTCTTCCCTTGGGTTAGCTAACGGTAGCTAAAACAGCAGCGAAGACATTCAGGTTAGCAGCTTTGAGGTCAACCCCAGAATACCTTGTAAACTTTAACTCGAGTTGCTAACCCAAATTAAAAGCCAAGTTATCCTGGCTTTACTGCTATTTGAACCTGAGTTAGCTAACACAGCATAGCTAACTCAAGAACATCCCTCCTTTCCCCCCGCCCCCAGTGAATAAGTACCCTAAGTGTCAGCAGGGATCCTTTCCATCTTAGCTGTTTTGTCCTAATAGAGGTCTGTAATGACCTTCGTTATTTTTCTCAAAGTCCCACTTCAGCTGTTCCATGGCTTGGGAAACACCTTAAGGGTGCAGCATGATCAAAAATTATCTCTTGTTAGAATGTCAAACATTGCCTATATTTTTAATATCATGGTTGTTTTTAAACTACACAGAAATTACGAATAAGCTTGAGAGAGTTATCCCATCAAATTGCCTAATAACATAGAATCCTTCAACATTTAAGATCCAGGCCAAGACTTCATCCTTAATTTATGTGCTTGTCATTTTCCTTTGCAGAAAAAGATTTCTTTACCTTTAACATCAAATTGATTTAATTTTGTTGAAGTGCTAGAAAAACTTCCTCCATGAAGTGGACAATCAAGTTAATGTTTTCTCTGATATATTTGTATTTGTATATAAAGATTATCGTAATATGTAAGCATGTCCTAGTGTACACTCGATCTTCAGAGTAGACAGTATTTAATAAGAAAAATATAATTTTTTAAATCTCTAGTATTCCATAGCATAAGAAAACAAGTCTATAGGACTCAGGCCTTTCTTAAATTTTGCAGTTAGAGTGATTTCTCAGACCGGTGCCATTATCAAATTTCTAGAAGGCTATGAAGCTAATCACTTTACATCTACTACACTAGCAGATCTTAACAATGTTGTAACATCAAGATCAACAATTTTAGAGGGGAAAGTACTGGAAATATGAAGGGAACTCTGGGGAACTCTTTAGTTTCTGTAGCAAATTCTGCATACTGGTAAAGTCAAGTGTTTTCATGAATACCATAACTGAGAGAGGTACTGAAATGATGTTTTGCTGATTGTTAGCATTTATAATAAATGATTTTTTCTTTCTTTTCTGGTTTCATACACCTTTGCAGCTCTAATTAGAATGGAGGTTTTTTTAAGAGCTGTTGTAATAATAGAGATTGTCTTGTTAGAATGTGCCAGTTGTCAGTTTCTCATACGTATTGAAGTCATACCAGACCTTTGTTTTGGGCTTTTGTTGTTGTTGTTATTATTCATGAATTAAAGTATCCAGCAGTGCAGAATTGTAAGAGAAAGTGTCTAACTGTGTAAATGGATTTCTGCATGGCTTCATGCTGGTCTAGCTGCTTCAATAAGCTTTTTAGGAAGTGGGCTCTATTAGCCATTCATTGTAATAAGTGCCCAACCAATGACGAATATCCCAGAAATAGTGCCTTTGGAACAGAAAAGGGCAGTAAAATGATGTTTTGATGAATGTTAATATAATTAATTTTCCCTTTTCCTATTTTGTTAAACTGTGAGTAATTATTTTTATGTTCCAGATCTTTTTATAGCCATTTTTTGGTGATTATAAATGGAAAATGTATTTCCTAGTCGTGTGTGTTCTTGGTTCTCCTTCACTAACCAGATCCCAGAGCAAAGCATCTCAGTACTTATTCTGAGATGAATTCTCTATTCAGTCCTGCCTGAGACATAAAGCTGTCATTGAAATCATGAGAGATTTGTCTGAGTAAGGATTGAGGGAGGGATCTTCTGAGCTGCCCAGCACTCTCGACTTAGTATTGAGGATATTCAGAACTTCACAAAGATCCCAGTTCATCACAGTTCTTCAGCATATGCTTAACTTTAAGCACACAAGAAGTTCCACTGAAGTTAGAGAGTCTATACATATGCTTAAGTATGCTGAAATAGGATTAGCATAAGGACAGCCAGAATAACCCCTAATTACTAACTATAAAAGCTATTTCATACCCATTCTGCAGGACTATATTCAATTCTGGTGATTATTCTGAGGAAGAAAGGGAAGGGCTAATTGCCACCAAACACATTTCTAAGTAGCCGTGCTATTTTGTATGATATGGGAGTTACAAAACAGCATATACTAAATTAGGTGGAACATCTTGTTGACATGAGAGAGGAAGCATGTCTAGTTGATGGAGCAGGGAACTAAGAGGAAGGAAACTTGAGTTCTGTTCATAGTGTCCCATATGGTGATAGGCACAACACTTAAAATTTCTGTGCTTATTTCCCCTTCTATGAAATGGGTATAATACTTTTATTGTGAGGCATAATTAATGTTTATAAATTACTTTAACAGCCTTAGAGGAAAGGCTTCTGTGTAAAATGTGTTAGTAGAATAGCAGCCATGATCTGGTTAGTAGACTGATTCCTCCTATCTTAGATCCAATACAGAGTAAAATGGTCTTTCTTCCAAAAGTGTGCTCCCACATACTTTCTAGTTATTCTTTTTAATATTCAACACTATTACGTGTTTCAAGGGTAACAGTTACTTTAAGAGAAAGAGCTATACTTTTCTGCAATGTTTTAAAAATTTAATTTCGCTCTACTATGAAACAAACTAGTTCTGAGTCTATGCAACGATCTCTTGAAAATTAATCCCAAGTTCTATGCCATCATTTACTGTTTTGCTATTTATTTAAAAAGCCACATCTGATACTGAGTCATCTTTTGTTTGCATTTTAAAATAATTTTTCTTTTTTGTAAAATGACTTGCACTGTCTTGGTTGATCCAGACTCTTTTGAGCAAGGGTGCTGGAACAATGTGTATACTGGGGGTGCTGAGAGCCATTGAACAAAACTGTAAACCCTGTATGAAGGAAAACACTTCAAGCCAGGGGGTGCAGCAGCACCCCCAGCACTCCCAATTCCAGCAGCTATGTTTTTGACTTTCTGGGAAGCAGAGAGGAGAGAAAAAAGAAACAGTTTAACATTATATCCATCCCCACTCAAAAGCATCACCACTTAAAGAATTTTCAAAATTATTCAGCTATACTGAGTGCTTTTAAAGTTTTTGGGTGAAATCTTGGCCCATTGAAGTCAGTGGTTTACATCAATGGGGCCAGGAATTCAACCTTGCTGTTTACCATACTGAAAAATACCACAGCATTGGGGTATTTCCTATACTTTAAATGAGTAATACCCCAAATACTGTGAAAATTAATGGGACCAAATATATATTCAACCCACTTTTATTTTTCTCAGTCCTTGGCAGCAGTGACTCATTAGGTTATGAAACAAAGAGACTAAAGACCATGTTCATCTATTGTACTAGGCTTGTCTTTTTTACTGTTTTACTAGCTAACCTATTCTACTGTCTCCAGAGATCATTTCCTGAAGTACAAGATTTGCATAATTTTCAAATATGAAGTGTGGAAAAAATCTACTCTTTCAGCAGCGCTAGCACAGATGATTTGTGCAGCCTGAAGTTTGAAAAAACAGCTATGCACACAGCATATATTCACAGTAGAATTACAAAATGTTTGTTGTTAGAGAAAGCTGGAGGCAGAGTTCTCATTTACTAATGTATCTCTGGTACCATCCGTACCAGTTTCCCGTAAGCTTAAAATTGCATATTTATGATACTCATTGTGGTTTTAAACCACTTTGACTAGTTAAAATGTAGTATACAGAGGTTTTGCAGATCCTTTACTAATTAGTTAATTACACTGTCATTATTTCAGTTTATCTTTTACAAACACATACAGTACTATATTAAGTACAATTTCTTAAATATTTTTCAGTTTAAAGAAAGTTTAATTAAAAACATGGAAAGACTTTTAATGTAAGGTAAATAAAAAAGATTAACGCTATATATTTTACAGAGGAGATGCATGAGGTGACATGCTGATGGCATATAAAAAGAATCAATTTAAAGACAGATATTTTCCTCTGGCCAGATTATTCCATAACCACCCATTATGAAATTTCTTGAACCGTTCTTTGAAGCATTTGGTACTGACTATTGGTGGTGGTAGGATGCTAGTTACATGGATCAATGATTTGATCTGGTAATGCAAATTCTATGATACTATGTAATATGTAGCAAAAAACTATACCTAATATTGACAGTATAGAAGTTAACTGATCCAAAATTGTCCTCATAAATTATCTTTTAAATACTGATCTGCACACTGCAGATGAAATCCAGCCTTGCTGAAGTCAACGGGAATTTTGCCTTGACTTCACTGGGGCTACAGTGTTTCCATCAGTCAATTGCACTTGACTTAATCCTCTCTGCAGGTATTCCACCTTTTGTTCTGATATCAAGAGTTCTCAGAAGCAACAAGGAATCAAGTCTGGTCAGCTCTGAACATCTTGGTGGCACAGAAAGTTGTGATTCACTAGCTGGACCGCTTCCCTCCATCTATCTACTTCTCTGGGCCGCTTCCCCTACGGCCCCGTGCACCCGCTAGGCCCTTCCCTTCAGGGCCTGCAGCCTGGCAGGCCTCAGGCTAGAGCTCCCTTTTTGCTCCCCGAGCCTGGCCAGCACTGCGCTGTCCGCGGTGCTAGTCTCCCACCTCTGGAGACAGACCTTCCCCTCTCAAAGGCCTGAGACAGACTGCCTGCTCTCGCCCTGAGCAGCCTTTTTATAGGGCTGAGCCTGGCCCTGATTGGCTGCCTCCAATCTGGTCCCTGATTGGCTCCCAATAAGCCCTTCTCCCATTGGCTGTGCGTCTGCGCAGGCCCACTGGCCTGCTGCAGCCCATACTCTCAGGGAGTGGGGCAGCCGCCCCACTACAAGGACTGAGAGAGGAAGATTTGCTTCTGCTTGACGGAGTGTCAGCTCCATAAAAACAAAAAAGAAGTGAGCTTTTTTACCCACGAAAGCTTATGCCCAAATAAATCTGTTAGTCTTTAAGGTGCCACCGGACTCCTGTTGTTTTTGTGGATACAGACTAACACGGCTACCTCCTGATACTTGACAGCTCTATGATACCACAATCTCCTCAGGGCTCTGCCAGCCCTTACCTTGACTTGCAGTTTAACAACAGTTAACAGTTTCCCTCTGAAATCATCTCCCTGTAGCATCCAGCCCCTGCCAATGGATGCTCACATAAATCACCAGGTTTGCTGTCCCCAAGGGAACAGTATAACATCACAGCGATCAGAAGTTTATCATCAAAGTAAAGATAAAAGAGATATTGAGTAAAGATAATGAAAACAGAAATGGTTACATATAAACAAAAATATAACATGCTTTTAGAGTCTAAACTTCACTTTAACAGGCTAAAATCCTTGTCTAAAATGGTTTCTCACCTAAACCAATCTCCCAGTGTCACCAACCAATGTTGCTGGGATTCACCTTTCATGAATGCAAAAAGCACTGTCCTTTTTCCTCATTCACTGATTGGTAACAAAATGTCATTGTGTTTCTCCTTATAATTCCCCAAAACTCTTTGTTTTGTCCCCAGAGTCAGGATGACCTCTGTGGTGGCTCCAAGTTGCCTGCTCATACTAGTTTTCACTCCATTTGCAAATCAGATTTCCACTGTGTTCACTTACAGTGCTTAAACTACATATGAACCTAGGCAAACCCCTTGTCTGGTCATCCTGCCTGGGACACAGACTCTAAAATACATTTCCACTACCTATACACAGCTCCGTAAATATCCATCCAATGATTGAGATTAATGTGACATAAGCTTTTATTAGATACTTTACCTGATATTCTTTACAGATAAATTTGAAAGCAGTGTGCTGGGTATAGTGACTTTGCCAGGCCTGCTAGAAGTTGCTGAAACAGAGTATTGAGCCCTTTGCCAGTTGGCACCAATGGGCTTCTGTGTCACAAATATCCCTATAGCACCAGAGAATATGTTGTAGATACAGGGCCAAATTCTTCCTTCAGTTATATCTGTGCAACCAAAGTCAACGGGGTTCCATAGGTATAACTGAGGCCAGGATTTTTCCTTTAAAGAATAAGTAGAGGAAGAGTGAAGATGGATTGTATCTTTGGGTTTTGTTTTTGAGGTTTTTTTCTTAATGGTACACTCAGACCTATTGATTTCAATGGGAGAAGGAGCTGTCCCAATTTTTCAGTGCGATTTGCTGTCCCCAAGGGAATAAAATAAAGTCTAATAATGAATTACATTACTGTAATTATAATTAAATACCAATTGCAATATGATATTTATTTACTAATTTATTATTAAAGATAAATTGAAATTCTGATCTTAATTTGGACCCTGAGTCATTTCTCCAATACTTCATTACAGACCTCTCTATCTTTCCTGAGCTGTATGATGTCTCTCTAGGTAATGATAAGACCACAGAACTGAAATTGATTTTTTTTTTAAACTATAAATAATTTTATCCTAGGAAAAGGGTGGTGGAAAAAGGATATAGGCAGATGTGGGCTAGAGTTAATGTTAGGTAATCAGACAAAAAATGCTTATACAGAATTGTACATTTTATACTGTACCAAAAAAAAAATACTTTGACTGGGTTTGCTAAAACCTTATGAAGAGGATTTTGTGCCTTCTGTGTATTCTTCCTGTTATGTAACAAATCTTTTATTTAATACATTTCCTTCAGTCATATCCTTTCTCTTTGACCAAAGAAGTTCCAGTAGAAAGCTGTTTTGTGTTAAACCTGCTTATATAAAATGTTTTATTTTAGTTTTTTATTAATATTTATTTTTATCAATTTATCATGTTGGCAGTCAGATCAGATTAATCCATTCTTAGTTTGCTCATATAGCTGTGCATCCAAGACCTTGGGACCTCTTCTGACCTCCGCATTTTATCTCAGAGATAACACAATATCTAAAACAGTGTTTGTTATCACATGTTCTGTCTGATCTGTTCCCATCCCATCTAAATTAAATGTGGTGTCAGCACTATTAGCAAGCATGGTGATTCCAGCATAAATAGTTATGAAGAAACCTTTCTTAAGAAATTAATGTAACTGTCCACTAGCCACTACTACCCTTAAGGGGCAGACTACCCAGTCACATAAGGCCACCTGTGTTAAAGACAGGTATGATAAAAATACTTTAATTGAAACACTTATTAAGGAGACTTAAATATGATAATGCATCAATTAAGTAAACAATTATAAAAGACTCCTTCAGTTGAGACATTCTAAGTTTAAAAAAAAACGTGATTTTCTTCAGTGTTGTTTTTCTTTTATTTTTATCTTAGCTCTTATTTACTTACATTTAAAAACTAGGACATTTTATGGAAAAAAAATTATAATCACAATATTAAGTTTGTGAGATCAAGCATACAAAAGTCAGGACATTCCAAATTTATTGAGTGATGCTCTGGCTCCACTGAAGTCAGTGGGAGTTTTGCTATTGACATCAATGGAGTTTGTATTCCACCCATTGTTTCTAAGATAATATTAACCATGTTGTTACAGGTCTTGATTCTGCTGTTCTTATGTAGGAGAAATGCCCGTTGAAGTTAATTGGAGATTTTATTGAGAAAGGCCAAATCAGGCCGTCCTACTATTTTTTACTGAAGTGGAAAAAGTAGCTTGTGCTCATGGACTTACATGCTGTCTCCTAATTCCTATTCCCTACACCACCGACCCCCAGCTCCTGCCTCCCGCCCTCCCTCTCCCACTGCTCATATTGAATCACTCTGCCCTGACTCCTGGCACCCTCCCCATCTGCTCCCATCCTCCGTGACCTGCACCTCTCACCCTCTGCTCTTGTCTAACCTCAGCTCCTGTCCTCCCAACTTCCGCTCCCCCTTTCCACTGGCCTCTGGCCTCCAATGGCCTTCTCTCCAACATCTCCAACCACTACTATGTCCCTCTCCCTCTCTATTTCTATCCCTCCCCGCTCCTGCTCCTGCCCCTCCCCATCCTCTAGTTCATTCTACCCAGCTTTCCCCCATATCCTCCCCAACCCCACCCCGTTGCTTACCTCTCTGTATCCCAGCATGGCTGATTCCTGCTTCTCCTCAACATTGCCAGCAGACAGAGGGCAGACTCTAAATGTATAAATTCTCACTTCAATGGAGTTATGACAACTTACACCAGCTGAGGCTCTGCCCTATGTACTTAGTAAATATAACTAAACTGACCCTGAAAATAACTACTCCTAGATGGGTGAATATATGAGTTAAATAATGACCTCAGTTACACAAAATACACATATGGAAATCCTGCTCACAGCCATATTAACACAAACAAATTTGCCAAGACACAAAGGACAGTAATGTGAGCCTCCTATAGAGTGCAGAATAGCACCTGGTTTAAGTACATGGGTTTTTTGGTTAAAAAAAGGGGCAAAACTGAACCCTAAGAAGGTAGTATGATGCATTAATATATAGCACAGGCTAATGCTCCTATCATCACTTAAAAAACCCTAAAGCAGTTTGCAACATAGATGTGTAAAAATATGTGCTCAGATGTAGCGTAATATGCTGCCACAAGTGAGACAGGGATTAGAATCCAATGTTGGAACTCACTTTTTTGCCCATCTGTGGGGTTTTCCAAGCTACTGCTGAGGCCTTAGGACCTTTTCCCCTTCTCATTTTCCCCCCTTTTTATTCTCAGTGTTTTGGAAGTGGCAGCTTCTTGTACGAGTAAGATATTAGACAAACACAATTGCTTTTTAAAAATGGATGTTATTTTCCTCTTTATAAATGGATTGGGTGATACAGTGAGACCTTAAGAAAATTAGCCCATTAGCACTACCAAGAGCAAAGCCATAACAGCGGCAGACACAGTGCATGCCTCTCTGCACAGCTCTTAGTGCATCTATCAGTGCTGTGCCTACAGAAAAAGATAGGCTTTCATTTTTTATTGAAAAAGCGTACTTATCAAATTAGATAATATCTCATATATGGCCTGTAAACACTCCAGATATTCAAACATTTGGCTTACTTTTGAACAGCAGTTACCATCACTACTCCAAGTGAGCAACGTTGCTCTTTCGATACTCCCGTTCAGAGTGTATCGTGGTTTTGTGATGCACATATGTATACATTTCTGACATTTGAACTCAACTACCTGGAGATAACATTTATCTCATAGAACTAAACAAAAACGATTAAAATGTCAAAGTAGGAAATGGAAAGCTAGGGTAAATGGAATAACCCGTAAGCTAACCCAGCTCAACCTAACATAGGCCTTTATTATCTGCTTAAACTTAAATAGTTTCAGAAGGCTTGTAAAAATTTATATCTTACTTCACTTGAGGATGATTATTGTGAAGTGTTTATACAGTGGAGTCGCATCATAGACGCATTTAACTTATGTGATTTTAACTATATGCGCTCGGCAAAACAAAACAAAAAAGAGAAAAATAACTTCCCCAAAATAATTCCTGGAGCATATCTTTAAAAACAAAAACAAATTATTGAAGAGTTTGACAGCAAATTACTTTATCATAGCAGAACATTTTAATTTTCTTTAAATAGCATTAGATTTACACCTTAAAATAGCTTCACATACTTATAAGAATTTTCATTGTTTCTAAGGAACAGGAAGTGGGTGAATGTTTTTAACTCCACAATACAAAATATGGAAAGCTTAATGCAAAATTTGAAGTCACTTCTTAATCCAACATAAAACGTATGAAAACACAGTCTATCCACTAATTCCATATTCACTCCATCACTATTTTTGCTATTCAGCACCATACAGTATCCATACATTCAAGATGCAGTGGAAATCTCAGCATGAAAGATAAATAACAGCCATACAATGTGCCAAATACAAACAATTTTGAAATTGCCAGACTGATGAGATCACTTAAATTTTTGAGTTTCTGCTTTTTCATTTCCAAAAGAAAGTGACTGTTTTAGAAGGACAGCTTTTCCTGCTTCTAAAGAGTTTAACCCAGCAGGATTCTGCTGAACATGGAGGATGAAACAAAGTGACTAAAATCATCAGCAAAGAATGGAGAACAGGGAGGCATTCTTCAGACTTTTCCTATTGATTTGCTAAACAACATGCAAATCATTCCCTCCCCTTCTCCTGGAGGAGGCAAATAACCTCCATAAAAATTAGTTATATCACTTGAATCTTTCAGCGGAGAGATTCAAACACCTAGAAAGTAGATGCCAATTTCATATTAGTTTTCTTTTTTTTACTTGGTGTGTATGGCACTATTTGTACAGAAATATATTGGTAACTATAATAAATAAGTAATACCGATTTTTTTAATATTGTGCTCATCATCAGTAGATATGAAAGCACTTTACACAAGAGATCAATATCAATATCCCATTTTACAGACGGAGAAACTAAGGCACAAAAAGGGGAAGTTACTTGTCCAACATCACCCAGCAGATTGTTCATATACATTTGACAACAAAAAGCTAAATATTCAAATGTAGCCCTTGAATGTCTGTCTTTAAAGTCAAAAAGACTTCAGATCTAGTCTAAGCATTTACTTTCACAACACAATTTGGAGAGTCTAAAACCTTGTAAACGCTGCTTACAGTGGTTTCATTATAGAGATAACACATTTTTTAATGAACCATTGTAACAAGTAAATGTCATTCCTATTGATTAGGACAGGGGTAGGCAACCTATGGCACGGGTGCCAAAGGCAGCACGCGAGCTGATTTTCAGTGGCACTCACACTGCCCGGGTCCTGGCCACTGGTCCGGGGGGCTATGCATTTTAATTTAACTTTAAATGAAGCTTCTTAAACATTTTAAAAACCTTATTTACTTTACATACTACAATAGTTTAGTTCTATATTATAGACTTATAGAAAGAGACCTTCTAAAAACATTAAAATGTATTACTGGCACGCAAAACCTTAAATTAGAGTGAATAAATGAAGACTCGGCACACCACTTCTGAAAGGTTGCCGACCCCTGGATTAGGACATCATAATAAATAAACAAATAAATAAATAATGGTCACAGTACTAACATAACAGACATTCTAACAAAATAAAAATGGAAGTATATTCAATTATATCTGTATGTTGAAGAGCTCTCATCACTATAGATTGATTGAAGTTTTAAATATTGAAGATATTAAATGTAAAGATGGACGATTTAAATATTCATTGCTTATTAACTTATAAGGGAATTTCAGGGTCTAAATAATCAGATGATGCACAAATGTACTTCTCATCCAAAAAGAGTGATGATATTTTTTAAAAATTGTACATTGTTGAAAATCAGCTCTCTACTGGAAATTGTAACACTAGCTCATATCTGCCAAGAATTAAGGGCTGGTCTATATGAACATTTAGATCACATGAAGCTGGGATGTGACTCTACCATGCAATAGTCAGCTGCATACTAACTGTCCCTGTGGAACTTGCTGATGCACCCTAACAGTTCATTAGTGTGCTTTGATTCAAACCCCAACTATCTACAATCTATATGCTCTTATAGACAAGCCCAAAGTCCCAGCAATTTCATTTGTTACCAGCAGTTTCCATTTTCTCTTCCCTTTTAACCACAATGTGATGAGTCAGCCACTACTATTGACATGATGTAGGGTACACACATATAAAATACAGGCTGATGTAAAGACCTATATTTGGGTTGGATTCATTCAGACTGTGTAAATGACAATTACACAAGAATTTTATTGTATTTGTTAATAACTATTAACAGATAAAGCAATTGCTTCCTTGTCTACATGAGACTTTAATTGTTTTATTTTGCATGTATCTAAAGTGTTTTACTGTGTAATCTTGGAGCATTACTGGCTTTCAGGGACATTTGGTCACCCTAAACATGCAGGGCCTTATTTTCAGAAGTCATAGGAATTGTGGATGCTCTGCACCTCTGTAGATGAGATCCACAGAACTATGCACTTACAAAATCATGAGTGAGCATACTCTCTTCTTGTTCACATGAAAATTTTATTTTCATTCTTGGACTCTGACTCATATGGTTTTGGCAATATCTGTTGCCTTCAGAATTTCTCAATATGCAGTTCACTATAATTCTTTACTGTCTCTTTATATTCTTATTGATGTTGACAATTTTCCATTTGAGTGAGAGCAATGTGTTTTGTTTAGGAAAAGAAATGATGCCTAGCAGAAAGGCAAATCACATTCTCAATTAAATTTGACTAGAATTGGGAATTTGGAGTACATAGGAACTTATTTTGAGAACTCCCAGATAAAAATAAATAAAAGTGGAATTATGGTCGAGAGTACATAAAATATATTAGAGATATTATAATTATCTCAAAATCCAAGCATTATTAACTAAGGAAATTCAGAGTTAAGCTTAAACTTAAAAGAAATCCAAAATGTTAAGATATGGAAGTGCACAATTAAGGCACCCAAACAACCTTAACTCTGCTCTGTAGTGACATCATGCAATAACTGTATAATTATGATGAAGGTACGTAGCGTGTGATGCCAGATGAGATTCAATTGATTTTTGAAGACACATTCAATGTTTTCTCCCTCATAATGTTTAGATGACCTATCCTTTATATGAAGGCTTGAGCCCCTTTTACTGATCACAGATTACCTGCACACCTCCATACTTGTTGAATTAATCTAGAATCATAGAATCGTAGGACTGGAAGGGACCTGATCTAGTCTAGTCCCCTGCACTCATGGACCATCTAGACCATCCCTAACAGATGTCTGGAGATTTTTAAGAGCAAGTTAGTCAATGACAGAGATTCCACAACCTCCCTAGGCAATTTATTCCGGTGCTTAACCACTCTGACAGTTAGGAAGTTTTTCCTAAATATCCATCCTAAACCGTCTTTGCTGCAATTTAAGCCCATTACTTCTAGTCCTATCCTCAGAGGTTAACGAGAACAATTTACCTCCCCTCCTTTTAACAACCTTTTATGTACTTGAAAACCATTATCATGTCCCCCCTCAGTCTTCTCTTCTCCAGGCTAAACAAACCCAATTTTTTCAATCTTCCCTCATAGCTCATGCTTTCTAAACTTTTAATCATTGTTGTTGCTCTTCTCTGGACTTTCTCTAATTTGTTCACATCTTTCCTGAAATTTAGCACCCAGAACTAGACATAATACTCCATTTGTCCTAAGTTATTCTTCCACTCTACGTCCTAATCACCACGGAGTAGAGTGGAAGAATAACTTCTTGTGTCTTGCTTACAATACTTCTGCCAATACATCCCAGAATGATGCTTGTTTTTTTGTGAACAGTGTTACATTGTTCACTCATATTTAGCAAGTGATCCACTATGACCCCCATATCCTTTTCTGCAATACTCTTTTCTAGGCCATCTTTTCCCATTTTGTATGTGTGCAACTGATTGTTCCTTCCTAAGTGGAGTAATTTGCATTTGTCCTTATTGAATTCCATCCTATTTATTTCAGACCATTTCTCCAGTTTGTCCAGATTATTCTGAATTTTAATCCTATCTTCCAAAGCACTTTCATCCCCTCCCATCTTGGTATTTCTGCAAACTTTATAATTATACTCTCTATGCCATTATCTAAATCATTGATGAAGATATTGAACAGAATCAGAGCCAGAACTGATTCCTGCAGGACCCCACTCAATATGCCCTTCCAGCTTGACTGGGAAACCACTGATGATTACTCTCTGTGAATGGTTTTCTAACCAGTTATGCACCCATTTTATAGTAGCTCCATCTAGATTGTATTTCTCTAGTTTGTTTATGAGAAGGTCATGGAAGACCGTATCAAAAGCCTTACTAAAGTCAATATATACCATATCCACCACTTAGGCCCCCCCCCACCCTCCCAAAGGCTTGTTACCCTGTCAAAGAAAGCTATTAGGTTGATTTGACATGATTTGTTCTTGACAAATCCATGCTGACTCTTACTTATCACCTTATTATCTTCTAAGTGTTTGCAAATTGATTGCTTAATTATTTGCTGTGTTATCTTTCCGGGTACTGAAGTTAAGATGACTATCCTGTAATTCCCCAGGTTGTCCTTATTTCCCTTTTTATAGATTGGCACTATATTTGCCCTTTTCCAGTCCTCTGAAATCTCTCCTGTCTTCCTGACTTCTCGAAGATAATCACTAATGGTTCAGATATGTCCTCAGTCAGCTCCTTGAGTATTCTAGGATGTATTTCATCAGCCATTGGTGACTTGAAGACATATAACTTGTCAAAGTAATTTTTAACTTATTCTTTCCCTATTTTAGCCTCTGATCCTATCTCATTTTCACAGGCATTCACTATGTTAGACGTTCAATCATTACTAACCTTTTTGGTGAAAACTGAAACAAAAAAGTCTGTTAGCACTTCTGCCGTTTCCACATTTTCTGATATTGTCCCCCCCCCCCCATTGAGTAACAGGCCTACCCTGTCTTTGGTCTTCCTCTTGTTTCTAATATATTTGTAGAATGTTTTCATATTACCCTTTATGACTCTAGCTAGTTTAATCTCATTTTGTGTGTTGGATTTTCTAATTTTGTCCTATATACTAATCTAATCTAATGTGAAAATAATAAAAAAATTCAACATGGCCACTACAGCACTGCAGGTATGTATTTTCTCATAAATATTTGAGCTGGTATTTGTGATGCTTTTGCTTTCTGCAAATGTTATAGTTGATAAAACTTACAAATATGAATGTTTATGAATTAAAGGAGATGTGAATATCAGCTAAGTGATTTGATGGCTTTTATTCACAAGAATATTTGTGAATTCTTTATGCCTAATTCCATTTCCCGTAGTCTATCTCTACTGGATATGAAGTTTGCTTGAGTTACTTCCCAAAAGCAAAAGTAGAAGTGGTTCTCTTTAAAAAGGAAATCTGCTTCCCTACGTATTCTTATTTAAGTGCAGCACCATTAGAAATTTTTGTATAGCCAAGTTTCTAAGTTAATGTATGTAAAATGAAATTTGAATATATTGTCTAAACCAAGTCAGAGTTGATACTCTCACAGGACCATTTTGGAGCCTGCATCTGTGCTTTCACTTCAAGTGAGAATACAACTTTAATATGACAACTTCTTTTCCTCTCTCACATTGAGCACTCCTATTTCATAAGACAGTACAATTGTCTGAACATGCAACAGCAGTAATACTTTTCATTGTAGTGAACGTTTTCTGAAGTCACTGTTAATCTTTCACAAATAATTTCTACAAACGGTCATTTAATCTGTCTACATGAGGGATTTTAACAATATCATACGATAGTTGCTTCTTAATACAGAGGTTGTCTCACTGTACAGCCACCTCAGCTCCTATTTGAAGTTGTGTAGACCTTCTTCCCTCTCATTTATGATTGTGAGACATCCCTGTGGCAACTACAGCATTTGCCTCTGAAGAAAAATATTTAATTCAGTTTTAGCTGTCTCATAATGCAATTTGACAGATGAGAATAGGAAAGAGAGTCAGCACCATGAGACCAGCTAGCTCTCTGTGGATGAATGAAAGTGCTTTGTGGACCACAAGTGTTCCTCTTTCCCAGTTGGGGACTTCTGCTATAAAGTATATGATGTGTTTTAATAATCCATGACTGAGAAATACTGGAATTTGTCATGGACACTGAAACCAAAATTTTGGGGGTAAATCCTCATTAAAGCAGGTTTCCCCATCCCCTTTAAAGGTGTTCTTACATCAAGATATAGTAGGACAGGGATCTTGAAAAACCCTTTTACGCCAGTGGAAATTTTACCATTTACTTTGATGGCAGTAGGATCATATCCTACTTAACTTTGTTCCCTCTAAATCATGGATAAGTCTAAAACAATTCTCAAATCATGTGGTATCAGTAATTGTGTATATGACATAACTTATTGTAGTGATGAATAGAGTCCTTTTTGTTCCTTTCATTCACCATACACTGTAAAAACTTCCTATGTGCATTTACTCCAACACTTTCCGATAGCACAGTTCTTCCTAAGGCATTTTCCCAAAAACCCACATACCATGATGAGATCTTTGAGTAAAATTAGATCTATTTTTGAATCATGCATGTTCAGTCCATTGCCCAGTAAATTATTTTTATGTTAATAGTTTAAGTTTGTAAAAGCTAGTAATTTCCATGTTCTCATGAATAATTAATTTCCTCTGCAGTTCACAAAAGGTTTTTCACATTTGAGATTTGCTAATTAAATTTTCCCCTTGTCTTGTTTTTTCCAGCTCTCGTAAATGTGAAACTTTGGGCTATTGATCGGCAATGTTTTCAAACTATAATGATGAGGACAGGCCTCATCAAGCATACTGAGTATATGGAATTTTTAAAAAGGTATGGCACATGTTTACTTTTTGAAAAATACATTAAAACTCCTGTCCTCACTTATGGCTTTTGGTGAGTGCAGTGTATTGATTGTCTCCTCTTCTCCTCTCTTCTAATGTGTTGTTAAACCACCTATACGCCATATCATACAGAAAAAAAGGAGGAACACTGGAGATAGTAGTCTCATTACTGTTCATTTCTTCTAATTGTAAGTTATTAGTTTGCATCATCATTTGCAAAGAGGACCACATCAGAACTGCACCAAAACACAGTTTGCATTTTAAAAGACTGAACATTTATGAGAGTCATTCAAAACTACCTCATTAAAGAAAATACATGTCAGAGAAATGAATTATAACTTCCCAGTAGAAAAAAATCTAGTTTATATGCTGTTTAGGAAATCATTCAATTTAAAGTGCATTTTTGTTCCTCTGTCGAACAGATGCAAAAGCAAGTGAAACAAAGTTTTGTTGTATAGGCTTCTATGGGAAATGGGTCAGTTGACTAACATAAAGGAGTCATAAAGTGATGTCTTCTCCTTCAAACCTGAATTTAATCTTACAAATTTTATTCAGTTCCTGGAGCCATCTCAAAGCATCATAAATCTGCCTTACTTTAGTAATGCATAATTCCCCAATAACTAAGTATATTATGGCAATAAAGAATGAAGTCAGTTTTATGTTGATGAAATAAGTTTTAAAAGGCCAAACACTGCAGTTCTTTTTCTGGAAAAATTACCACTTGAGGTCAGTGTGTGATTACAGGTAGCAACTTAATCACTAAATACTTCATCACATGTTTTTCCCAGACAACAACCTTTCCCATAGACTTTAGTGCTACTGAATCATTTCCATTCCAATCCTGATCCCTGACACTGTATGTCACATACCAGGAGCTGGTGAAAGAGTGTACTGAGGTGCTGAATAAATACATGGTGGAATCACCATTTCTCTCCTCCTCATAAAGTTTTGGGTGAGAAGGGACTCTCGGATTTGGCCTTTTCCAAAAATAAATGAATTTTATATCATTGTTATTTTTGATTTTTTTCAGTTTGCTTTCAGAAGTAATCATGACTATTTCAGTAATTTTATGATTAAATTTAATTACAAGGTATTTTCAACCATAATTATATTATATCTCTGTTCTTTAAAGAGCCTTTTGATTAAATGCACTATATGATACAGAAGTGTCCTAAACAGTAAAAATTACTGCAATAAATACTGAACATTGTCTCAGATGAATTAGATATTTTTATTAACAAATTATCCTCTCTACTCTACTTTTGTTTTCTTTTGTTCTAAGATGAAACATATATTTACCAAGATATATACTTCATGATACTGTAACATAGTAGTACTTGCTAACATTGAGATCACTAATGCTTTATATTATACAGTTTTATGTGGTTAATTTACTTTGTTTCTGACCTACGTTTCACATATTTTCTTTTTTTTAAGTGTACGATTATAAAACCATACAAAATACATTTACCCTTTCTTTCAAAAATATAATGTGTGTAGAGGTAAGCTGAATTGATTCTGGAAAACTCAAATGAGGACTCTGGAAGAAGGAGGGATCCTGTGTGAAAAAATACTATGTAATGATGTAGTTAAAGACTGTATTATAATGTGAGGGGGGAGGGGGCAAATTAAGGAGGCACAGACAATGACAAAGACCCATAACTGATAACTGGAGCAGAAATAGTTCAGCCTGACTTTAGACAAACAGGGAAAGTTGTCACAGTGGGAAGGTGTAGAAATTTGACAGTTTGTTCAGAATGCCTCAGTATCACAATAAATTTGAGGTGGGACAGTTCCACAAAGGACAGGGAGTGACATAACTGAGAGATTAATATTGTAATTAAACTCATGGCGGTGGGGGGGGGGATATTTTCAGAGCCACAAATGGCAGTTAGGCACCTAACTCCTTCTGAAAGTCAGTGGTGGTAAAGTACCAAACTGCTATTTGTGCCTTTGAAAAATCTCCCCCATAGATATCTTCGACCGGGAATCAAAAACCAATGAACTGGCCTAAGCAACTTCCAAGTAGGACAAAATATATAGCAGTAGGGAATTGAGAGTACACTGGGAGTTGCCAGTTACCTAAGAACTACCTGCAAGCCTAGCCAGTAGGTTGTTTCATTCCCCCCATATTCTTGGTTTTCTTTCTGATTTAGTGGGTGTGTAGCTCTACCTATCAACCCTCAAAATTCTCAATAATTCACTTGTTTTGGGAATTAACTCTCGCTTTTCAAGTGTTTTTATTGTATAAACATTTACAATGTCTTTCAACCTTTTCAGTTCTCATATTTCTGTCCTTTCTTTCTACAAACACTGTATCATTCATCTCTTTGTTTCATTATGCCTCATGAGGCTTCATGTCCTTCATAAGGTTTTCCCCATGCTTGGAATGTTACCATCGTTACAAAAGTTTACTTGAGACAGAACACAAAATCTCTAACTTATTGTCACCATATTGAAGATTTTTCTAAAATCATGAACCCAGATGTTAAATGTTGCCCGACTGGATTACAAAAGTAGATGAATGTAAGATCAGTTTTGAAGTTAGGGCTTTTTGATTCTTTTTCAAAGCAGAAGCTATATACATGTTAAGCTCTTAAGCTTTGTGCTTTAATGGAGCTTTTCAAGAAGATTGTCAAGATTAATTTGGATGCACGTTTTACAGAGCCTGCCCAGCTTTAATCTGAAGGCCAGCAGCGTGAGATAGAAATTGAGAAGAGCTTTTTCATACTATTTCTGAGCTTCTTTCTTGCAGCCCATTACACTGTGGTGCACTGTGTATTTGTTCTTATTGGGGATGATACTAAAAGCAGGCAAATATATTTTTCTTTAAAAGTTGATATTTAGCATTCTTGCAGATGTTTCTATATGTTCATCATTTATAGCCTGAGACAAGATATTTGCACAAATGTCAAATTCATTTCCCACTTTTATTTCAAGCTCAACACAAGTAAAATTCTAGTTTTTCAGGTTTTTTTATTTTTAATGAAACATGTAGAACATGGTGTTTTAAGCTGTATCAATCCTCATTTTTTTTAATGAAGGAAACTTTACTTTAAATCCCCAAGATGAAGGTATGAAGGCATCCTCAGCAGATTTCATTTGTAATAGCTTTTGTTACTAAATGGATTGTAAAAAGCTCTTGTTAAAAAACACAATGGCAATTCTTCTGATTCAAATTTTCAAGTGGAACCTGTTCACATGAACTCAGTAATAATAAAGTATTATTTTATGGTTTAGTGTTATCGAAAAGTTACAGTTCATTGCTGTGACATTACTGCCATGAAATATGACATTTTTCATCTTAATTAACACAGTTTTACTTAGCAGAAAAATGTAATAGAAACTATGCTTTTGGTGAATAAATTAAAGAATTATTCTCACAATTTGATCTACCTGAAATCCACTGTGTTCCAGACTTTTTCTTTAAATAATGTTTCCCCCTTTAAACCATACTGCCTCAAGTGGTTGGTCAATATTTGGAGCCTGGCTTGGTTGTTTCCATTAGGAGAAGAAGTTGATGATATGAGCCAGTTTTTTTCCCCTCATGCAATCCTATTTATTTACAAAGAATGAATACACAGTCCTGTTTCCCTGAATATCATAGGAACAAACAAAAGGAGGCAGTTTCCTTGTTCAGAAATCCAGGTCTGCCTTTCCAGAAAGTATTAGGTTTCCTTTGGGCATTTCTCTTGGCTTTCTCACAGGGCCACACTTACCATTGGTTTTTTTTGCTTTCTTTTCACTTCTACTTGGCTTTCTAGTTGCTTTCTGCCTCTTGCGCACATAGCTGCAAACAATCAATCCACCAGCCCTTGTATTAGATTTGCAGTCAGTCCCCAGGGAAACCCCTCAGCCCACATGGTTTAGCTTCTACTCAGGCCTTGTCATGCTGCTGAGGCCTTAGGTGGTGGCTTTTATAGTTTCAACTGTCACCACACAAAAGGGCATTTTATTTTTTCTTCCATTTAGCCCGAATGAAAGGTACATAGTAACACCCATCTCCTTTAACCAGGTCTTTAACACCTCCTGATATAACAATAATATCTTATTCAGCTGATAACTTTTTAAAATAGCAAATATTTTATAGGACATGCGAAAGATTTTTGTGCCCATTTGTGAGTCTTATCCTTCTAATCTGTAGTAATTAACACATGCTGTTTCCCTAAATTGTGTGCATCATAGAAGGAGATAAAATGAACCCATGCTGGTATCTATAGCACCAGAAAGAAAGTAGAAAGTAAATGCTTGCCAAATAAAAAGGGAAAAATCAGCATGGACATAAACGTTACTTATCTTTTTGAGGTAATGTTGGTGGGCAGAGTTTTTCTTTTACTTTCTTCGCTGGTTTGTTACTGGTTTTCACAAAGAAGAGATACAAAATCACTAATGACTCAGAAATTTTAGTGAAGTACCTTTTTTGAGTTACTGCAGTGAAGCCATGTATGTATGGCATAGTGTGTGTGCATTTTTAAAATAGTTTGGATAGCTTATTTGATTTTGTGTAAATCAGCTACAGAATACATTTGGTAAAGGATCAGTAAATTCTATCTTTCATAATTGATGGCTATTTATGAGAAACTAGACTGTGAATCTGTTCCTTTTGATCCCTCTGAAATCAATGGGGGAGGTTTGCAGTTCATTTCATGGAAGTAAGATGGCTTGATCCTGCAGCCCTTGCTCTTGAGGCCTTTTCAGGCCTATATTTACATATTTGTATGTATGCAAGAGTAAAAGTTATATCAGTTATTCATTTATAAACATATGTTTCCAGCAGTTCATGGTATGTCTATAAATATACGCTCAAGGAAGGGATTTTCAAAACTAAGGGGCAGGTTCTCAGCTTGACTTCAATAGAGCTATGACAATATACCCTCTAAAGCTCTTCCCCATTGGCCCTGATTTTGCAGCTTGTTGTCTGTGATGTCAGAGATCTGTGCAGACTCTAAGCTCAACCCGCCTGCATCTCATAACAGGGTCAGGGCCAAAGTTCATAACAAAAATCTAACTAATGTTTAAAATGTATATACCAAAAATGGTTCATTTTGACTTTATCAGTTCTGCATATGCAGCAATTATGTCATAGTTCTTCTGCTAAGGATTTTATTCTATCATAATTAATTTGCATAGTTTAGTAAATTATTTGCTGTATATTTTATTTTATTTGTAGTTATATCATTCCGCATTAACTAGGTTAACATAATGATCCTCAATGAGGACTACATCTACACCAAAATCAAGTTTAAAGCTTAATCTTTTTGCGGATGTGTTTAACAAGTAAAAATGTATTTCTCCACTATCTCAAAGCTTACAAACAGCTGTAGGGATTTTTTTCAAGCTTGTAAAAAAACCCCTCATTTTTTAGGCAGGAAACAAGTAGAGGACACATCTGTTCAAAAAGTAAATATTTCTGAAAATTATTTTTTTTGTAAAAACAGAAGATTACAATGGAAATTAAACTATAGCAGGAATACACAGCTTCTTTTATAAAAATATACACTAGCTAGAAGTCAAATTATAAAAGTTTTAAGGAGTAGCACAAATATCTACTTCCCAATAGACTAGAATGTTTCAGAAGTGTAAATATTGTACTTTTATAAAAACTGTCTAAATGTTCCATGAAAGATGCGTAAATGTTCCGGTCCATTGTGTAAACACTGAGTCATCCAAGAGTCTGGAACAGATCCTAAGAATAAACTATACATGTTCTCTGTAACCTTTAAAGGAAGGAATCTGACTTTAGGATAGGAAGGTTAAAGGAAGTTATACTCAAAAACCTTGATTTCTTATAAATAAACCCCAGGGTATAATGTTAAAACAGACAATAAAAAAGAAAATAAAAATCAGTAGTGTCGTGTCATTCAGAAGTTTTCATGTTCTGGCTTTGCAACATTAATGTCACCACTGTAATGTTACTAAAGCAATGTATTTTTGATATTTAATACTCTGTTATAGCACTCTTTCTTGATATTTATCCCAATCCTGAAGTCCTTTCTCAGGCCAAATTGGCTTCAGTTGGAAGCTTGAGCTGAGAAATAACTGCAGGATTGAGCTGATTTTATGCAACAAGGAAATATTCATTTAAGCCCAGATCTACAAAGGGATTCGGGCATTGCAACACTGAACATTGCAATACAATAACTTTTAGAAAAATCACAGGGACAACACAATCCACAGAATATGAGTTAGTCACCTAGGCTCCCTATACAATGAATGGGGAAAGAAAGGTGCATAAGAATGTGATCCACAACAACCTGCATGCTAGGCAGGGAGCCATCTAAGCTAGTCAATGAAAGATGCTGATCCATGGGGCCTACATATACCTATCACAACATGTGGTATACCTCATCCTGTACCCTAAATGCCCCAATAACAACTACATAGGTGAAACCATACAATCATTACACTTTCAAATGAACTCACAGAGAAAAATAATAAAAGGCAAAAACATTTAATCACCTCTGGGAGGGTGAATACTTTTTTCACAAAATGATCACTCTGTATCTGACATCTGTCCTCATCCTCAAAGGAAATCTGCACAACACCTTCAAAAGGTCAGGCTGGGAGCTTAAATTCATAACTTTGCTAGATGTAAAAAATCATGGTCTTAATAAAGACATTGGATTTATGGCTTATTACAACAATCTGAAACCCATTAACCTCCCTTTTTTGTCCTTTGACAGCAGAGGTGTTAGAGAGGCACTTCACCTTGAATGGTCTCTCATATTATTTGTTAATTATTTATGCTAAACAATCTGTTCCACCTTGTATTTATCTGAGACACTCTGAGTATCTTTCCCAGACCTGCAGAAGAGCTCTGTGTAGCTCAAAAACTTATCTTTTTCATCGACAGATGTTGGTCCAATACAAGATATTACCTCACCCACCTTGTGTCTCTAATATCCTGGGACCAACACGGCTACAACAACACGGCACAGAAATCTACATAGTCATTGAGGTACCGGCAATTAAAGTATATTCACTTACTATAGATACCAACCTAACTAAACCAATTTCAATCAGAAGCATCTTAGCCAAATTAATAATGACTATAGTAGCATGAAAAATTCTGTATATAAATTGGAAGAAAAATTGCCTTTTCACCAGACTTTTGGGAAAGTAAAACAAAGCAAATTTCTGCTGGTGCTGTTTTGCTCATTTTCACCATAAATGAAAATCAAGTATTGCCAGTGAAGCTATGAGGTGTGTTCTGTGTATAATTATTTTAATTAAAACTGGACACACACACACGCACACACAAAATGCCTAATCATATACAATAAACATAAAATCTTAACTAAAGTGCCCTTAAACTATAAAAAGGAAATGGTGACCCTAAATGAGAGAAGATTTGGATCAGAGGGACTATTAAATAAAGGGAGAAATCCACTAGAATTATTCATAGCCTGAATTTGTAGCCCCACAATAAAATCCTTCAACAAACCTCAGAACAAAAAGTTAGTGATTCATAAGGGGGGAGGGATAGCTCAGTGGTTTGAGCATTGGCCTGCTAAACCCAGGGTTGTGAATTTAATCCTTGAGGGGGCCACTTAAGGATCTGGGGCAAAATCAGTACTTGGTCCTGCTAGTGAAGGCAGGGGGCTGGACTTGATGACCTTTCAAGGACCCTTCCAGTTCTATGAGATAGGTATATCTCCATAGGTATCAGTGTGTGACCAAATATTTCAACATACTAATGGTTTCTTCTATATCAAACATACCTAAAGGTTATTTTACTTAGGTCAAGTGAAAATAGGATGTAGGCACTGATGCCGGAAAGACTTAAGCATGTGCTAAACTTTTCACATAGAGAGGAATCCCAGGAACTTCACTGGGGTTCCTCACAGGGTGTAAAGTTAAGCATATGCATACATCTTAGCAGACCTTAGCCCTTTATTTTCTTTTAGATAATTCATATATTTCAGCTACTGTTACCAAAAATAGGCATGTTACAGGAGAAGAGGCACCCATTTAGTTTTGTATTTCTCAAATTAGCTTTATACTAGTACCGCAAGTCTGCATGGGATTGTGTCATGGAATGCTAAACTGTATTATACTCTTCTGCCACTATGTGTGTAACGTATCTTAAACTCACAACAAATAAGCATTACGTTAAAGGATCTTATAGTGAAATGTCTGGTGTATCTCATTGTGAAGGAAGCTCTGGTACAGAAGCTGATTACTAGTAGTGGTCCTACAATGTATATGACAAGCTGTACATGATATGATGGCAGAAGTAAACGAATGCCAGAGGAGAACAGAAACACAAGAAAAACAGCAACAAAAGTTGCAAACAGAACGGTGGGGGGAAGCAACAAAGGTTTCAGGATCTTATCAATAAGCTATGCCTCAGTGTGCCAGAGACCTTTGGCATGGCCAGCATGAAAGCAGTATTTTGCAAGATTTTGCATTGCTACAAAATGCCACCAGGAAACTGGAAATGTCCAGGTATCTTTAATGTATGCGATGGGGAAGCAGGCAGAGTATATCTTTAAATCCTTTACCTTTAATGAAGACAGTTACAAAGATGATTATGAAAGGGTTCTATGTTTGATGTATACTGTATATCTCAGAGAAATGTGGGTTATGAAAGAGCATGTTTTCACCAGAAAATTCAGAAAACAAAGGAAAATGCTAAACCTTTTGTAAGAGCTTTGCATGCATTGTCAGAACACTGTGATTTTGGGACAGCAAAATTTGAAAATGTCAGAGACAGGCTGGCTATTGGGTTAAGAGACAAGAACCTTTTGCAACAACTCAGTTAAAGACAGATCTCTACCCATAGCAATCCAAATAGCAAAGCAGTCTGAACTTGTGAAACAGCAGAATAAAAGACAGGAGCAACTTGAAAAACATGAAATTAGTTTAGAATCTGTAAACTGACATTGCATGAGTGCTAAAAGTTACCATCATAGCCATGAGGCTATAAAGAAATTCCAGACAAATTACAAAGCCTTTCAACATAAATGTACCAGATGTGGAAAAATACATAGCCCAACAGGTGTGTTTAGCCAAACGCACAAGATCTAATAAATCTACAAAATATGGACATTCTGCAGCTGTTTGCTTTACCAAAGCTGTCAGGAAATGGACTATTACTACAGACAATCAAGAGCCATTGCTTCTGGGGTCTACCATGTGGTGACACAGAGCCTGCCTGGAGAGTTAAACTTAATATTCGTGATAAGACTATTAACTTTAAAATTGACTTAGAAGCAGATGTGTTTGTCACCTCAGAAGGGATTCATAATCACCTTCAACCAGTCCCAGAGCTGAAATCAACAGACACAGCCTTGATTAACCCTGGAGGTATTCTGAACTGCCTAGGCCAGTTCTTCATAGAAACAGCTTACAAAGACAAAAGCTCTGCATTCAGCGTCCATGAGCTCAAAGACCAAAAACTTTCTCAGCTATGGCGTGGTAGCCATGAAGGTGTGAGAGAGAAAGCTGAAAGAATTTAATAGAGTATTTGATGATATGGGACTTTTGAAAGGAGATCCACTACAAATAAAATTCAGAGACAATGCTGAACCATGCAGGATACAAACACTTCTACCAGACAGTTCTTGGAAGAGATTAGCTGCAGATTTATGCAAGTTCAGAGCACTGATTGTCATGGACTGTTTTTCACATAACATGTTTCAGTGTTATCGAGAAACTGAAGTGTACTTTTGCTTACTATGGTATTTCAGAACAATTAGTGATGGACAACGAACCACAATTTACTGCATCAGAATTTGTTATTCCAAATGAAATATTACTTCGATGATATTACTAGCAATCCACATTACCCACAAGCTGTAAGTCAAAAAAATCTTAGAGCAAGACGATCCATCGCTTGCTCTTCTGAGTTACAGATCAATACCTGTAACAGCTACTAGATATAGTCCAGCACAACTCCTAAGGGGAAGACAACTCAGAATTACTGTTCTGACATAGGTTCTTTTCTAGTCTCCAGAGTGGGAAAATCAGATAAAAAGGCAAAAAGTCCTTACAAACACTTTTATAACAGATGTCACTCAGAGAGCTGCCAAGTCTAGAACCTGGTGACAGTGTTTGTGTCAAACTAGATGAAGAACTCCAGCTATCATAAAGAAAAAATATTATTATAGCTTATGCCCAGATCATACGTGATAGAGGCTGACAGTAGAGATTTCAACAGAAGCCGTCAATATCTGCAATTTGTTCCTCAGAACAATCAAGCAAGGAAACTCTACGATGGCAGATGCAGAACAGGAAAAGGACTCAAAATTTCCAAACTAACCACAGCCAGTTGTTGCAACTAAAGGACAGCCAGATCAGTTGTTACATGTTCGGGTAATTAGAAAACCAGTATGATTCAGAGACACTTAACAGACTGATCTATACTGAATTTTAAAGAGAGCATAACAGAGTAAATTTTGGAAATAGTAGGTATGTAAAACTTAAAGTGGAAGATGTAATAGAATGCTAAACTGTATTATACGGTTCAGCCACTAGCTGGTGCGAAGTGTAACATAGCTTAGGCTCACAACAGCCATTCCTGGCAGTGTCTTATAGGGTCTCATAGTGAATATATCCTGTGTATCTGGCTGGGAAGGAAGCTCTGTAACCATTCCATATCTGATACAGACACCTGACCTGCTAGTCGCAGCCCTACATTCTACTGTGTACAAGGTATACGTGTCAGACGGCATCTGGGCCTGAAATTCAAACAGCAAATAAGCAATGAGTGTGCTTATGAGGTTCAGCTAAGAGGATGACTGATCTACTGAGTCTCAAACTTTAAAGGTAAGAGAAGGGAGCAGCAGTGAGAGTGAGGTAGGAAACTGACTGAGGTGTATGTTCAAAGGAGATGAAGTTAATGAGTTATAATGTGGGGGGGAAAGGAGTGAGGACTGAGAATTAATTGGATGTCTGTTAGAAAGGAGTGCAAGAGTTGGGCTAATGGTGGGAGGGAGGGAAAAGGCTGTGCTGGAATATGGGAGTAGGATTTGTGTGAGGGAGACCTCTGTCGGGGAAGTTTGTGACTATACCTATGTTTAGTTTAAAGGCCTGATTCTGCGAGGTGCTGAGTGTCCTCCACTCCCCCTGAGCCCACAAAACCTCTCAGGAGGTGCTCAGTACATTACCGGTTCAGGTCCTTATAGGTTAGCTTGAGAAGAGATTGTGATGTGAGTTTTGTGGTATGTAAACTAGGGGCCTAAGGGTAGGTCTACACTACAGCGGGGATCGATTCTCTGAGATCAATCCACCAGCGGTCAATTTAGCGGATCTAGTAAAGACCCGCCAAATCGATTGCAGATCGCTCTCCAGTCGACCCCTGTACTCTACCTCTGATGAGAAGAGTAAGGTAAGTGGATGGGAGAAAATCTCCCGTCGACCCCCCACGGTGTAGACCCCAGAGTAACTTGACCTAAGGTACGTCGACTCCAGCTACGTGAATAACGTAGCTGGAGTTGCGTACCGTAGGTCGACTTACCGCGGTAGTGTAGACATAGCCTAAGTGTGGAAAGGGAAGTATTTCTGAAATAGAGAACACACAAAATCTTGCCTGACTGTTCTGTGCTGTTTTTACTGTGTTACTTTAAATTCAGTTAGCAGTCAGAACACATGAGGATATTTTGAAGGAAGTTTATGTTTGCAAGCAGCTGAATGTAATAAGGTGGTTTTCACTACATCACAGAGCACAGCCAGCCAGTGGAGTGGAACTGAAATGATGTGCCAAAGTATCAAACTGTCAATTTCATACTGCCCTTTTAAAGAATATTTTTTCTGTTTCCTTTTTCCCTTGTGGGGGAGGGGTGGTCAGGTAAAGAATTTCTTACTTGTGCTTATAGTGAGCAACTCTTCTAGCCATAATCCAATTATCTTAATCATTAATCAGTATTTAAAGAGGATGTAGAGTGGTTGGTGTCTTTTTTTGTGTGTGTGTGGAAGGTTAACACTGGCTGAGCATGCTTCCAACATTTAATCTAATGGAAGATTCTAGAGGTGCCCATATCTTACCAGCAGAAGTGGGAGCAGATGAGGAGAAGGGAAAGGATTGTATGTTCCCATTGCATAAAAAAAATTGGATTTCTCATACACAGAAATTTGAATAAAGGGAGCTAACAGATTTTCCTAACAAGTCTTAATCTGTCTTCCCTCTTTCCCTGCTGGGAAGAATAGAAATAGCCAAAATGAATATCTGCAGAAGAATGACTTATGTCATTAGCCTGTTGCCTTTCAAGGTTGCTCCCTTGCTCTTTGCTTGAATAAAAAGGCTTATCATGAAATCTATAATGGGATAAAAAACAACCTCACTTGTCACACAAGACCCTTAAAAAATCCTGGGCAACTGGAGGTATGGGCTTGCCAGATTTGTATTTATATTAACCAGCATTCCAAACACATCCTGTTGTAAGGTGATTCCCCTCCAATAGGTCAGAATACACATGAGCCTGGGTTGAGATAAGAAAAAGATTAGCTATGCCTTTGCTTCCCTCTCTTCTTTTATATACACCTCTACCCCGATATAACGCGACCTGATATAACATGAATTCGAATATAACGCGGTAAAGCGCACTCTGGTGGATCAAAGCAAGTTCGATATAACGCGGTTTCACCTATAACGTGGTAAGATTTTTTGGCTCCCAAGGACAGCGTTATATCGAGGTAGAGGTGTACCTTAAAAGGCTACCCATATGCTTAAGGAAAAAATCCAGTCTTTACATCCGCATGGGGCATTCTGCAATACGTTAAGGTGGTTACAGCATCCAATCTTACTAATTCTCTTCTCATACCATTATTGGATAACCTGTGCCTCAGTATCAAGGTCAACTCCATGCTTAAGACAATTTGGATAGAAAAAGGATTAACAAAAATTAGACCTATAATACAGGATGATAGCAACAGATGTAGAATCTGTAATCAGGCAACAGCAGTAAACACTCAGTTATATTTTGATGAACAAACAATTTCATTTTGTCAACCAACAGCAGTGATAAAAGTGGAATCACAAGACACCTCATCTAGATTCTGATATCTCAATATTCAAGGATTCAGGCATGTAATGTAACTCCTTCAATTAGATGTGTAACAAATATTAGCTACCGCACTCTCACACTCCTTCCTTTCAGTGGCTATGCTCCGGGATTAATGGAAGGATAGGGGACAATTGGTCTGTTTCAACTCTCTCACCTCTAGAAGAACATTTTAAGAAATATGGACACAAAAGTCACTTTGTAGGAATTACTTATAGGTGGCTTAATGCTTTGCATTATGCTCTCAATCTCAGTCTCAAAGAAAAATGTGAAAAAGAACTTAGTTTTACTATCACAACAGAAACCTGGAAGGGTTTCTGGCTTAAAGTGAAAGATACTTCTCATTCTCTATCCTTGTGATTCTTCCAGAACAAGATATTACACATGTACGACTGGGCTCCAGAATATTTGTTTAGGGCTAGACAGGCAATACACAGTGGTTGGAGATGCAAACAGCCACATGCCAACCTTTTACACACATCTCTAAACCTATCAAAAATGCATGTGTGCTGGAACACCATATTCAGTGCTCTCTCAAAAACTTTAAGCATTGCTATCTTTCCTTCTCCAAGCTTGTGTATTTTAGGAATGCTGGAGGAGTTGATATTACCAGATAACATCAAAAAACAATTTTAGTGGCCAAAACAGTTATTTTGAGCAAATGGAAATCTGCAATTCCTTCCCCATATACAGGCTGGCTTACTGAGCTCTCTACTACTGCATTAATGAAAAAATGACTCTAATATAGATGCTTGGAAAAAATATGAGGATATCTGGTCACTCATGAAACTATTGCATACTTTTGCAGTTTAGTATATACTTAGTCCCCAGTACACCTAGGTTATGTTCACTTATTTATCTATTTAGTCACTTTAATAATTGATGCCCTACATGACCTCTATGGCTTCAGGGTTTTTTGTTTTGTTTTGTTTTTCTTCCAGGTTTTACAAATAATGAACATAGAATTTAGTTTTCGTATGGTATATCTATCTTGTGCATGTATTTATGTATGTTTTGTTTCATTATGTGTTTATACTTTATATAAAAAATAAAGTTTAAAAAAATCTGTTAAATCTGCAGGGATTTATATAACACATCACAGGCCTACCTAGAGGTGGCAGTCTGACTTTTAATTAGGTATGCATTGTATTTAACAGACTTGGGTGGATCTATAGTCTCATCCTAGTGGGGAGAGACTTCTGTGCATCACTAACTTTAAAGTTATTGATGAATCCCTGAATATTTAGATCTCAGAATCTAGATGAGGTATCCTGTGATTCCACTTTTATCACTGCTGTTGGTTGACAAAATCAAATTGTTTGTACACCAATGTAACTGAGTGTTTACTGCTGTTACCTAATTATAGATTCTACATCTGTTGCTAAGAATACCATTAACATGGATTGATGTTCTTATTTTCATGTTGCTCTGCATATATTTAGTCTGCTGTCAGTAAAAGGATTCAACACTTAGGGTTTTTTTATATTTCCATATGTACTCATTGCCTCTTAACAAGTGTACAGTAAACCATTGGGAACCTGCTCCATTACACACATCTTGGACAATGTCATTTAAAATTCTAATCTGAAATTAAGCAGTAAATAATTAATTAAGCAGTATATAATTTACAAAAGCAAGTTGTAGATAGTTAATTTTCTCCCTAGTGTCCATCTGTGGGGCAATTTGGGCTTTGTTAAAATGATGAATAGATATGTCTGGAAGGAAACACCTTGTTATACAAAACTGCAGAGTATATAAATGGAAGCTACAGCCTGTGCAACAAAGGCCACAGGTGGTAGCTGGTAATAAGGCATCTGTGGATCTTAAGGATTTTGAAGTATTTGACTTTATTTTTACTGTTCTTTCTCTATTCAGCCATGAGTTTTCTCACTGAGATAAGATCTAATTTGCTAGGGGGATTGTTGTATTATAAGACACAACATCTTCACATTTCAAAGGAAAACAAACCAAGAACCTTTTCTTTTTACCATGCAAGTACTTTTTCCTCACCAAAGTTATTGTAGCAGCTGATATGAAAAAGCTCAAAGAACATGGTCCAGCTAGACACAATATTCTGTTTTGTATGAACTCACTTGTATCCTATTTTAGATTGTCTTATTTTACAGGTTACAAGTCAATGCAGACAGATGTCATAAAATGGATTTTAAAATGGCACATGTGTGTACAACTATGAAGATTTTATGGGCCAATTTGTATGGAATTTGGAAATACTAGGTTTGATCTTTAGTCAGATTGACATTACTGCATAAGATGTTCAAATATAATCAGAATATAGCTCTGTAAAATTTCATACATAAGAAGGCAAGACGGACTGTATTGTAAAGAGATGTCATCATATAATGGTGGAAAATAGAAACTGTGTCCTGGAATATCGATCCTTTATGATAAATTTAAAATATATTCTAAAAAGAATGTTATGGGAATTAAATGGATTTCATTATTCAGTGTAATCAAGATGTATAGGAAGCATCAATAAATCCTCAAATGAGTACCTTGCAATAAATAATACAAATGTTGTGCATTGATGCTAACCACTCATTAGTTCATCATCATCATCACTCCCATAACTGCATTTGGTCATTGGGGCACCATCATTGATGAGCAATCAACCAATTGTCTCCACCCTGATGATTGTGTGTCAGTGCTTGAGTCTCTATGAAGTCCATTCCTATCCACTCTTTTATGTTGTCAATCCATCTCTTCTTCTGTCTATCTCTTCTTCTCTGCCCCTGTACTGTCCCTTGGAGGATGATCTTGCATAGGCCAGATGATCTTGGATAGGCCAGATGATCTTGTTACATGTCCGTGCCACTTCAGCTTGCGCTTCTTCACGGTTGTCAGGAGGTCTTCATATGACCCAGCGCATTGGGTGATGATGTTGCGGACCTCTTCATTAGTGACATGGTCAAAGTAGGAGATGCCCAGGATTTTATAGAAGCATCTCATCTCTACTACCTGTATTTTCCACTCAAGTTCTGTCATAAGGGTCCATGTCTTGCACGCATACAGAAAAATGGAGATGACCAATGCGTGCAGCAGTTTCAGTTTGGATTCCACGGAGATGTTCTTATTCCTCCAAATTGGCTTTAGCTTTGCCACTGCTGCTGTTGTTTGTGCAGTTCTTGCCCGAATTTCTGCCTTGGATCCTTCATCAGTGATGATTGCCCCCAAATTGATAAATATTGATAAAGGTTGAAAATCTGTTCTGTGGTATTTCTTCCAGCATGAAAGCCAGCCTGTTCTTCATCAATGATATTGTCTGCTTGTGGCTTCAATCTGTTCATATGACTTTCAACATCACTTTGCTGGGATGGCTAATTAAGCTTATGGTCCGGTAATTTTGACACAATTGCAGCTTGCCTTTCTTTGGCAGAGTGATGATTAATGACTGTGTCCACATGGAGGGCCAATCATCGGTCTGCCAGATCTTGTTGCAGATCTTGGTGAGTACATCTATTACTATTTCTCCTCTGAATTTCATCAATTCATCTGGGATGTTGTCAATACCTGTAGCCTTTCTGTTCTTGAGTGATTTCACAGCTGTCTCCACTTCTTCACGTAGTATTGGAAAGTCATCCTCCCCTGTTGAATCAGAGCTGTCTAAGACACCAGGATCTCCATTTGTCTGGTGATTGTATAGATCAGAGCAGTAGTTTGTCCACCTATTGATTATGTCCCTTTCTTCTGTAAGACTGTTCCCTTCTTTGTCTTGAATTGTGTTAGTTTTGGTCCATCTTTCCATTCATTAGTTATCAAAGACTAAAGGTAAGACAGTGTCCCTCAATAAATGTTAACATATACCATAAAGTGTTTATAGGAATAAATGTAAGGAAAACTATACCTTTGTTTCATGATGATAAATGGAAGCCAGGAGCCTTTGAAGAAATAAGGAAAAGAACATGCCGGACTGTTCAATGGAGGTGCACAAAAGAACATGTCTGGCTAGCAACCAGCTAAAGTAAGGTCAGAATTAAGACAGAACTTTCACCAAATCAAAGTAGTTCCATATGGTAAAATATCAGTATATTCTTTCTTGTGGTGTTAGCACTGGTGATGGTGTTTTTGCACAGAGGATTTTAAGGCTGTAGACTAAGGCTAAAACTTTGAATATTGGTACTTCTGGAGTATCTGTAAAAACACAAAAATGGCTGTGAGCAATCACATGACCTGATTCATTTTGTATCCAAGAAAAATGAGGCTAGGGCTCTGACTGCAGTAGATCTGGGAATTAGCTCAGGCTTGTTGCTTCTTTTAGATGTGTGGCCATGAGCCTTTATAAGAAGTGATTTTTTATTTTGTTCCCCAACTCACGTTCGGTGTTTTTTCAACCCAATGCCATCTTTATATTTCTCATTAGTTATGGCTTCTTCCATTGCTGAATATCAACATCTTCACTTTTCAATGTGTATAAATTCTGATCTAATTTCCAGTAGCGTAAGCATCCTTTGGCATCGCTGGTATTACTCTGGACTCATGCTCACGTAAATGAGAACAGAGTCTGGCCCCGTGGCTCTATTTCAATGGCTCTTCAAGCCCATCACTAATGGTTACATGTCTGACACCTCGGCTGTCGAAAGAAGGAAAACTGCTGTCAAGAATTTTTGTGTCAAAAAAAGATACTGTCTTGGTTTTCTCAGTACTAGCTACAGTCATGTTTCGGTGAACAGCCCACTGTCTGAGCTGCAAAAGAAGCCAGGCTTATGGAGTACTTACAGACATACACTGCTGACAATGCTAGTAAATAAAAAAAATTAAACCTAATCATAGCTTGCCACAAAACATCAGGCACATGCAAATGTGATAAAGGGTTAGATTGTATTTCTAGTAATTGTACTATAATGTAGCTGATAATGTAGCGACATTCTGACAATGTTATGTGGACATCTGTTGGATATAGCAGGGAGATTGTCTTTTCAATTGTTAGCTAAAGAGGTTTTGGGGTTTGCTTATTTAACTAGAAAGATGAAAGCATGAATTCACATATAAATTGATTATGTTTGAAGAGAATTTTAATATTCTGTAAATCTACTGCAATGAGGCAGTCTTAACTGACAAGAGTATATTATGACCAAAAAAATGAGAGACTGCAGAGGTAGCATGAGCTAGTGAACAGGCTCTGGAACAGATAGCTAGGAATTCCTGAGTTCTAGTCCTGGCTCTGCCTATCATTAGCTAAGGCCACACAGCAAACTTAATTATGCTTGCTGGGCCTTTGTGTACAGCCTTTAGTCATAAAATCTCACTGACTTCAGTAAACTAATGTCAGTTCAGTGAATTAATCCTCCCATCACACCCCTAAGGTAGGCAATAAATATTAATGTTAGAGAAACTGGCATAGAGGAGACTTCATTCTGGCATTGACAGCGCTCATTGACAATGCCATCTTCTCTATGTGTAAAATGTGACTAATACTATTTGCTAACATTCTTCAGAAGGGTATTGTAAGGACTGATTTTTTTTCTATCAAGTTCTTTTTGATCCTTGTTTGAAATCACTCAAGGCCAAATTCTGTGCTCAGTTACACTGATGTGAGTCCAAAATAATGACCCACAACACTAGTAGCAAGGAAGTGGTTGTAGTGCAGCTGTGTTCTGAGCATGGCAGTTTCTATGCTGGCAGACAAGTGGCTCCCTTTCCCATCCTCTGCCAAATGCCTTTCCCATCTATACCTTGCAAGCAGCCAGCCCCATTTGCTGCAGCCACCTCTCACCTGAAACAGAGTGCTGAAAATGGGTGAGGAGCCTGTGCTATATACAAACAGGCAGAAGAGGAAACAGCGGAAGGAGCATGGACTGAAAGTGTGGCAGAAGTCAGAGCCATGGGAAAGAGGTATACAGAAGTGAGCCACGGGGGAGAAGGGAGAACCATGGAGAAGTAGTGGGAGCTGAAATTTTACAAGGGTTGTGTCACTGGCACCACCTCCAACTTGTATATCTTTCTTGGCCCACAGGTGGTTCTACAGATCCACCCAGGGTGCACCTTTTGAGACCATGCCTTTTACAAAGACATCTGCATGGTGTTAACTCTGCAGACACTCCCTTTACTGCTACTCCGTAGAGTTCAAAGACTTTGATCTCTTCTGGGGTGGCCTGCATAAAATGATCCATGCTTTAATCCATGAATCATACAGTCTTGTTAAAACCAAATGAAAAACAGGGAGAAAATCCTATTAAAACAAAGAAGCAGCTTCACATCAGAATGTTCTTCAAACTTCAGTGGGGTAGTCTGACCAGAAGTTGGTCCAATAAAAGATATTACCTCACCTACCTTGCCTCTCTCAAATGCTGGGACCAGGATGGTGGCAACAAAAAACACTGACAATCTCTTGCAACAGCTATTTATCCAGTGGTGTATTACCACACCCGACAGGCCCCAACATTGTATTTCTTGTTATGCCTAAGTCATCCTTTGAAGGTAGATATTCACAATAAATGTCTGAAAATATTTGCATTCCCTCATTGAGGAGATCATCCAGAGGAGAGGGCCGGGGAAGGTCTATTAGAGATGCTGGATCG
The DNA here is from genome assembly GCF_002925995.2 of Terrapene triunguis. Classification (NCBI taxonomy): domain Eukaryota; kingdom Metazoa; phylum Chordata; order Testudines; family Emydidae; genus Terrapene; species Terrapene triunguis. The sequence continues at coordinate 36,256,613 of NW_020664446.1, forward strand.
TCTGTTTTAAAATCTTTATTTTCTGGCCAGATAGCTCTTGATCCTGCTAAGTGATATCCATTCCACATTCCTTTGTCTATTCTTAGAGATGTTGCTCAGGGACTTTCAAAAGCCAGTTTTCACAGTATTCTGTTCTATGTTAATTATCAATTATTGACAGAGATTCTATGTCACAGAATGACTTTTTTCCCAAGTAAAATGGGACCCTGGGGGCTGCCTAAAGGTATAGTGTGTATCCTGGTGAATTTAGCTTATTTTTTCTCTATTTTTCTTTTCCTCCCCCATTTTAAGAAGTAAATAACTAAACTTTGCCAGAATGTGTACAAACCACTCTGATGACACTCAAGCCCTTAGTTTGTTAGAAGAATTGTGCCTAGGAATATTTTTCACATGTCAGGAGCCTATTCTACAGATTTGTAGTTTTATTGGTTTTTCTGGTACAAACTTTATTTAATATTTTTCTGATTAATTCTGATAAACATCTCACAAAAATAATATTCCGGTGCAACAGATGACAGATTTTGTTCATGTTTGCTAATGTCAAAAAGCTACATATGTCAGACAAGTAAACAGATGCTTAAACAGTACCAAATAGTATAGTAAACCAACCTTCACCCATTGAAACAATAGATATGGAAAACTGCTTTAATTTAACTCTGAATTTTTAAAAATTAATTATTTGTCATGAATTTTGAATCAAAAAATTCTATATCAATTATCAATGCATAATTTGCTTCTGTTTTGGTCTTGCAGTGATAGTAAAATAGGCACTGGAGCAGCTGGATTATTGTGACATAGGTGTGGTCTTCTCACACATGTGGACCTCTTTTTGTCTGTGAGATCTTCTCTTCTTCTTTTTGCCATATACCTGTGTGAATGTTATTTTCCTATGGTTATGTTGTAATATCTCTTCTATGTTCTCAGTTTTATAGGATAGCTCTGTTATTTCTGAACAAAATAACATTATTTTAAATTGTAAAATCTTAAAATAACCCAACAAAATAAAATGTGCAAAGTCAGTTAATCACTCCCAGCTGTGCACCCCACAGCTCAGGAACAGAGGGTATAATATTTGGAGTCCAGTGGATAAACTTTGGGTGGTGTGAAGGGCGGTACATACTGTCGGAGGTACACAGTGGCAGTGATTCCTACTGGTCAGGGTGAGGTATGCCAGGTTGTCTCAGGTGTATCCTTTTTCACAATAGCTCCACCGTGTGGAGCACTGTCCTTTTCGCAACTCAGCCCTCCAGCTGGGTCACACATTCAAGTCCACCCCTTTCCATAAATGTGTAAGTCTTCAGAAATCAGCAAGGGCTTCAGGGCTTCTCTTCTGGGTCGGGGTCTTAGAGTCTGGACTCTTGCACCTGGGCCCACACTCTTCACCAGGCTCTGAACCAGTGGCCCAATGGTAGGCAGTTAAGCCCTGTATTTTGGGGTGCTGTGCAGCTGCCTCCCCAAAGGCACTCCCACCAGTGTCCCCTCTTCTCCCAGGGTAAAGTAAAGAACTGAACACAAAATTTAAGTTTCTCACCTTCAAGTGTCACCAGTCTCTCTTTTTCAGGCTTGGTTGGATCAGTATCTCCAAGCATCAGGCAGCAAGAGTTCTTCCCAAGGTCACAGGTCTGCCCCCTTCCACCGACTGCCTCCCTCCTGAGCTGCTCTGCTTCCCTTTTTAAGCTCCGCCTGCAGCTTGTGCAGGCTTTGCACGTGCTGCAGGGTGGAACCATCTGGGCCCAGAGCTGCTCCCTTCTTTTCCACTGTGGGGTTTGTGTACCCCATCACAGGTGGATCCTGAGCAAAGCTATATCTGTCGTTTTCCAAATGGCAATGCCATCTGCATGTCTAAAGCAGAAAAACAACAACAATTTTATTGCACTCCCCTTGCTAAACATACTCTAGATAAATGGGATAAAAATAAATTAAATGTTTCCACTCTTTTATGATATCATCAGATCTTTAAGTCCTTTCCACTAGTATGTGAATCTCATCATTATAATAACTGGAAATAGAGGGAGGACTTGCTAGTAAGCCGCGTCCTTGGAAATAGTAAATGTCTATCTTTAGAGAACATCTGGAAAAGTTTCCCATGTGCTGGGATTTCCTCGTCTCAGTATTTACAAACCAAACACTTTGCCTCTGAAACCAAACAAACTAAAGATCTTAATAAAAATTATGTGGAATATCAAAATCCTACAGTAGGAGAGGAACTTCTCTGGTCTCCACACCACCATTAGCAGCAACTAATCGACTTCTCCTTCATTCCTAAAAAATAGATTGGGAATTAAAGAATTAAAGTTAGTTAAGGTTCCTTACATGGAACTATGTAATAAAAGTCATAAACTCTTTTAACTTAGATGAGGCATAGAGTATGTTTTTTTTTTTTTAATGTGCTTGTCACACACAGTGTCTGTGCCAATACTTGCACTAAAAATTATCGTTGTTCTGTATGCAAGCTCAGTTTTCCAAGGTCTTGAGCACTCACAACTCCCATTGATGCCAAAGTATTATGTTTTTGTTATTGTGATTCAAAATTTAAATGAGTTTTTAAAATGTAAACAAAATTTTAAAAATTGTTTTATTAAATGTAGCCACAATTTTTCAGTCTGATGCTTTGATTTGAAACAGTGAATTTATTTACACTGGAGCAATTAAAAACATGATCTTTCCTTTCAAGATTACATAGCCATTCAAGCAAAATGCCACAGTGGGAAGTAATACTGCATTTGATGCCCACCACAAGTAACAAAAATAGGTCAAGCCATAGCAGCTTTGTTGCCATGGTGACTATTTAGTATCCAGTTGAAAGAGGGATGTGGGTGACTTAATGCATAAGTGCTAAGGTTTTTTACATTAGATGTACAATCAAACATTAGGTTTTAAATCAAACAGATTATTTTTATGAAGACCTGGTAAGAATCAATATTGTAATTAATAGTAGCCCACTTCTCTAATTCCCCTTTTGTAGTTTGACATAATTCTCATTCTCTTTTTAGAGTTTACTACACCAAAGGATATGATTGAGTTTGAATGATCTTTTTGTCTGGAGTATGGGGGATTTTCTCCTGTCAGCAGTGGTGAGATTGTCATAGCCTTAGGGAAAGCTTAAAGTCTGTATCTTCACTAATTTGTGGATCTGACTCATTTTCTATAATACTATGCTTACTTCAGACGCATAAAACCATCTCACATTTCAAAATTACACCCTAGAAGGGTGAACATAGAAGGAGAACTCCCTGGAATAGTCACAGTAGGAACAGAACACATTTGTTGACTTTTTATCCTTCTACTGTATTTGCAGAACCTACAACTGAAAGGACGCAATAAGATTCTTAAAACTGTAGTATATCTTTGTGTGAGAGCTCTGTCAGAGATTTTGAGCTGTTTACAGTTACCACAGGAAATCACTTCTTTTTCAAAATTACCAAAGTGTTTTTGAGGAAACTGCAGAGAGAATGTGAAACTTCATATACATTATAAGAGAAAAATCTGTATTAATTTTTTTAATTGACCTGTTACACATTGAGCTGATAGATGCAAGATGCTTTAGGGAGATATGGTATGGTGTTTGCTCCTCTAATAGAATTTGATACAGCAGCTGGTCCTCAGCATCAAGAAAGGTCTGGGGAAAAAAAGAAGAGTTGAGAATTAGGAGGGGAAGAAATAATATTGAAGTTTGATTAAAAGGTATTAAAAGTTATTAAAAGGTAAAGGATAAGTGATAAATGTAAAGATTTAATAGGCCATGAGACATGGTCACTGTGTCCTTTATGTCTGAAGATTGCAGTGTACTGGCCAAAAAACACCTGCAGAAAGTCTAAGCAAAGAGTTTGGACTCTGGGGTGATTGATTGAGATGTCAGCCTTTTGCAATACATAGTACAGAGCTCATGATGGCGATAAAATATTAACATCTCTTTATTTTGAGAGTTATGTTTGTACAACAAATGTTTGTTTCAACTTGCTACAAAAGCTATGAAATTTTTAGTGAACACTTTTGCAATGTGGAAGGCCAAGTTTTTTGCTTTTTGGTAGGGCTCGGGCTTCGGCTTTGTTCCCCCTCCTGGGGTCGTATAGTAATTTTTGTTGTCAGCAGGGGGCCGTGGTGCAATGAGATTTGAGAACCCCGCCTTAACGTATTTGAAGACTGTAATCAGGTCCCCCTTTCAGTTGTCTACTCTCAAGACTAAATATGTCCAGTTTTTTCAACCTTTTCTCAAAGATTTTCTAAACTTTTCTCTAATTTGTCTACATCTTCCTTAAAGTGTGGCCCCCAGAACTGGACATAGTACTTCAGTTGAGCCCTCACCAGTGCCATGTAGAGCAGGACAATTCCTTCCATGTCTTACATACAACACTCCTGTTAATACACCCCAGAATTATATTAGCCTTTTCACAAGTGCATTACTGTGTTGTTTCATATTCAATTTGTGGTCCACTATAACCCCAGATCCTTTTCAGCAGTACTGCCACCTAGAAAATTAGCCCCCATTTTGTAATTATGCATTTTTTCCCTTCCTAAATGTAGTATTTTCACTTGCCTTTATTGAATTTCAACTTGTTGATTTCAAACAATTCGTCAACTTGTCAAGCTCATTTGAATTCTAATCCTGTTCTCCAAAGTGCCAGCAATCCATCCCAACTTGCCATCATTCGCAAATTTTGTAAGCATAATTTCCTCTCCATTATCCAAGTCATTAATGAAAATATTGAATAGTACCAAACCCAGGTCAAACCCCTGTGGGACCACCCTAGCTCACAGTTGCCAACTTTCATGTGGTAAACAAGCACCCCGACTTTTACAATAAGCCAAAAATCAAGCTAATCCCATTTCAAAACAAGGCCAAAACAAGCCAATCCCTAAGAACACCAACACTTTGTAATTAGATTTCCCCCAGTGTGCAGTCTGAGACTATGGTGGGCCCGCTATGCACCCCGACTCTCTCCCCTCCTTGCCCCTACTTGCCCCTTGCCCCTACTTGCCGGGAGCCGATTAAAAAAAAAAAAAAAAAGCATCAAGCTATAAGCCAAAAACTAGCCAACAAGCAACTCACAAGCCAATTAATTCAAAAACAAGCCCAGTTTCTGCATTTTTTCCCCCATGGGTTTGGCATGTCTGCCCTAGATACATCCTCCCAGTTTGACAGCAAACCATTGATAACTGCTCTTTGAGTACAGTCTTCCAACCAGTTTTGCACCCACCTTACTATGGTCATTTCATTGCAACCTCATTTCCCTAGTTTCTTTATGAGAATGTCATGTGGGATTGTGTCAAAAGCTTTACCAAAGTCCAGATATATCACATCTACAGTTTCCCTCTTACCCACTAGGCCAGTAACCCTGTCAAAGAATGAAATTTGATTCATGAATGTTCTTGACAAATCCATGCTGGCTATTTCTGATAACCCTATTATCATAGAATCATAGAAGATTAGGGTTGGAAGAGACCTCATGAGGTCATCTAGTCCAACCCCCTGCTCAAAGCCCCCAGGTGCTTACAAACTGATTTATAATAACTTGTTCCAGTCTAATTTCTGGTATCAAAGGGTACGTCTACACTTACCTCCGGGTCCGACGGCAGGCAATCGGTGTTCTGGGATCGATTTATCGCGTCTTGTCTAGACGCGATAAATCGATCCCGGATCGATCCCGGAAGTGCTCGCCGTCGATGCCGGTACTCCAGCTCAGCGAGAGGAGTACGCGGCATCGACGGGGGAGCCTGCCTGCAGCGTCTGGACCCGCGGTAAGTTCGGACTAAGGTACTTCGAATTCAGCTACGTTATTAACGTAGCTGAATTTGCGTACCTTAGTCCGAAGTGGGGGGGTAGTGTGGACCAGGCCAAAGTTAGACTGACTGGTCTCTAATTCCCTGAGTCCTCTTTGTTCCCCTTTTAAAAGATAGGTATTATGTTTGCCCTTTTCCCAGTCATCTGGACTTCACCTGTCCTCCAGTTCTCAGAGATAACCACTAACAGTTCAGAGATTCCTTCAGCTAGTTCCTTAACTACTCTAGGTGAATTTCATCAGGTCCTGCTAACTTGATAAAGTAGATTTATTCTAAATATTCTGTAACCTGTTCCTTCCCTATTTTTGCTTGCCTTCCTTCCCCCTTTTTAATATTAATAGTGTTAAGTATTTTTGTCACAATTGACTTTTTAGTGGTTCCTTAGAGTAACTCTGTACAATTTGCAGTTTTCGAGTCAGTTTGTGATTTGAGATCTAAATAATTGAGATACTAAAGATATCTATAATCTCTACTAGCCACCAGCTGTGAATATGAAAGGTTGTTAATGCAATCAAGATGAAAGTCTAGTTTACTTAGATAGGAAAGGAAAACCAAAGGAAATAGTGATCTAAATTACATTTCTGAGGATTAATGAGTAACTTCCCAGCTGGTGTCCACAGTGTAATATATTTCCTCATATATAGTTGTGTGTGAGCATGATGAATTACAGTGTGTAAATGGATATCTGGATTCACAAATGAAAGCACACTAAGAGCTATAATTTAAGTGTGTTCAAATTGATTGTATAGAAGCCACTTGATCACTTTTTCTCTTTTCTGCTGAGAAACTGTATAACATTTTTGGGAGAGGAATTGTGGTGATGAGGAGTGAACTATTGCTATTCTTTGTGAGCTTGCATACAGAAGTGTTTATCCTTTTTTCATCACTCATCATAGATTATTCACAATCATCATACAGCTTAGTATGCCCTTTAATAGACTTGAAGAAATTAATTCCTAATAGCCCACCTGGAGAGGAAACATACTAATGCAAAAATGGTAATTGATGAGTTCTTTGTCCCTCAGGGGCCATTCTTGTTCCTGTCCATTTAATAAACCTCTGCTAAAATTCAGTTAAACATGAAAGAATAAGTAAGGTATTAAAGGATCTGATTACTTCAACTATTAACAATTGTTAATAAGCAGAAAACACTTAAGATGATGTTATGCCACAGAAAAATTTGGCTTCTGTAATGGAGACTCTATAAGGATGAGTTCATGTCTCAATCTACTTTCTTTCAAACAAACATAAAATAGTAAAACCACTAAGAACTTGTGACTACAGTGTAACTAATTGTGACTTCATCTGGAAATTGAAATCAAACATATTCAATTTAGATAGTTTTGTTCGGAGAGGATATTTTTTAATCTTTATAGAAGATCTAAAGGAGATAGTTGTTGATTGCAAAGAAATAATAATGTTAAAAAATAAAAACACATTGAGACTGAAGATAAGCACAAGTTCTTTGAAAGGCACCTGGGAGTAATGCAAAAGCCACCAGATTTATTGTAGATGTACTGTATGCTGAACTGTATTAAAGTTTTAGGGCCAAATGCAGAACTGTTGCTCTCATTACAGTTAAGCTCTAAATTTGGTTATCTGTTAGTAAGTAGGCAATTAGACAATTCTTTGAAACATTTCAGCAAGGAATATTGTGTGTGATTCTGGTTTCCACATTACATAAAGATGCTGGAGCTACAGTCAGAGATGTAATGCACTCTGCATTAGAGATTTAGTCTTTGGAGAAAGAGCAGTTAGTGTTTGGTGTATTTACCTGGGTTTAGTGAAATACTGCAGCAATGTTTTATTGCCAGGATCACACAAATATTATGTTGTATAATAATAATAAAAACTTTTCACATTTTTAGGTGTATAGGTTGAGAACAAAGACTATTTTAATGTACTATAGTTGTACAATAAAGTTCCAGTATTAAGTCCTCTAAGCATTGTTGTCAGTGTTCGTCTTTGTTTGTTTGTTGGTTCGTTTTTGCTGATGTGGATGGAAAATGATTCCGCCTACAGTTTGGTAGGCCTTATGTGATGGGTGATTTGGTAGGTGTGACAATTTGGGGAATCTGTCTGTACAACTTATAAAATTCTGCTTGATATTGTGACACTGTTCTTATGAAAATTGCTGTGGCATGGAATCTCTCTATATCTAGCCACCCCTGCTGACAAGACTGTAAACGCTCATCTCCAAGACGAAAGCCAATGGAGAGTCAATAACCTTAACAACTGTGCACTAAGGAGGTTGGTTGGAGCTGGGAGAAGCCACTTCTTCCAACTGGTCTGTCGGGGCTACGTAAGAACCTGCAACCCTGGGGATTCTGGGCCACTGATGCTTCTACATAGCCACTGGAGGCTTAGACTGGGATTCTACTGGAAGACCCATGAAGCTAGGCTTGGTAGGAAGCATGCTCAATAGGGCCTGAGTGGCAGCCTCTCAGAGCCTACTGATTGGCTGATACTAGAATTTAAACCAGGAAGCCAGCCTGAGGAACTGTCTGAGTAACAACAGAGACTGACTTCCTGCTTTTGCTCCAGACCCTGCTTGCAGTAGATTCTACACTCTGGCATCTGACCTTAGTTAGTTCTCGAAATTACTATTCAATTGCTGTCTATAACCTGGTGCCCAAACCCAACTTCCTAATATTCTGAGCCAGCTTGACCCCAACGCTGTTATTCACCTGCTACCTGCAACTTGTTGCCTGACCCCAACTTCCTGGTACGCTGATCCAGTGTCACAACTGGAACGTGGTTGCTCTGATCTACTAGTCGGAGCAGGGGTTGGGAGTCAGGATGGGTCAAATATCAGGTGGTCGGAATCTGAGGCAGGCAAGAAGGCAAAACTGAGAGTCAGGTGTCAGGAGGCAGGCAGGGGCAGGTTACCAGGAGGGTAGTAGCCAGAACAGGTATTGCAGGGGAAGCAGTCCTAAGCAGGGAGAACCCAGGACTGGGGTCTTGTGGCAGAGTTCAGCTTCGATTCTGATAACAGTTTGCAGGTCAGTGGGTGACATATTGTAACTTACTGGCTCCAAAAAGCCCTACAGACTAGGGTTAAAGACCCATGGTCCTTGACATCTGGCTTGATTCTGACCATGCTATCTGCCTGCAACTTGGTGCCCAACCCTGCCTTCCTGGCATTCTGATCCAGCTCACTCCCGACCCTGGTACTCATCTCCTGATCACAACTGACCAGGGCATACCAGCCACCCACAGCCCAGCCCTGACAGCTGTAGTTTGGAGAGTGGAAAAATTACCAGGACAAAGGAACCAGATATTGGTGGCAGGACATATAAAGTTGTGGGATTCAGAGTCATACAGGAAGCTTTCAGCATGAGAGGGGAAAATACAGGCAGGCTTTCATAGCAGGGGAAACCCAGTTTAGCTGCAGGACCAACCAAGCTCAAAGCAAGCTGACTAGGAGAGAGAGAGGTTCCATGATTGACTAGACAAGCTGGATGGCCCCACATGACTCGGATCCCAGCAAGGAATATTCTAGAGTGGTAAAGGAAAGTGAGGAGAGGAATTGTGTTCAGGGCAGGGGTGAAAGTAACTTAAGACTTACTGGTACGCAGGGCAGCCGGGGTCCTGAGCTGGGGGGGGGGGACAGTTCAACCAGAAGGGCTGAGGCCAGACTCCCCCTAGCCAGCTCTTCAGCGCTGGGTGGCAATTTAAAGGGCCCGGGGCTCCCAGCCACCACCACCGCTAGTTCTACCCCGAGCCTCTGGCAGTGATTTAAAAGGGCTCCGGCTGCTTGTGTGGTAGCGGCGGTGGCGGCTGGGAGCTCCAGGCCTTTTAAATCGCTGCTGGGGCCCCAGGGGTCCCGGCTGCCGTCACGACCCCAGGGCTCTAGCAGCGATTTAAAAGGCACAGCGCTCCAGCCACTGGCACAGTAGAGGCAGCCGGGAGCCCCGGGCCTTTTAAATCACTGCTGGAGCCCCATGGTAGTGGTAGCAGCAGCAGCGGCCGGGAGCCCCAGGGCTCTGGCGATGATTTATAGGGCCAGGGGCTCCAGCCGCTGCCAGGAGCCCTGAGCCCTTTAAAATTACCAGGCCTCTTTTGGCCCCCCTCATCAGCAGCCCTGCCGGTACGGTTGGCGGTGTACCAGTACACCGGACCGGACCAGACCGGCTTATTTTCACCTCTGGTTCAGAGTTTATTTCTGTATAGATCTCTGTTTCTCATGGTTTAGAATCCTATGCTGTCTCCATGTTTTGTATTATACCCCAGAAAAAGCACACAGCTTGAGTTCTGGGTGAGGGTGTGTTTAAGCTACAGGAAGAGTACTTATCCGAAAGGCTGGACATTTGGGCTGTGAGATTTCATGTCTCAGGCAGGGCCAGCTCCAGGCACCAGCTTGCCAAGCAGGTGCTTGGGGCGGCCGCTCCGGAGAGGGGCGGCACATCCAGCTATTCGGTGGCAATTCGGCGGACGGTCCCTCACTCCCGCTCGGAGCGAAGGACCTCCCGCCGAATTGCTGCCGCAGATCTCGATCGTGATCGCGGCTTTTTTTTTTTTTTTGCGCCGCTTGGGGCAGCAAAAACCCTGGAGCCGGCCCTGGTCTCAGGAAGGAGTGCTAGATGGACAGTGTGCACCCCGGGAGTTTTCCTAGCATTCCAAGCTAAGGAGAGTGCACGGACTCTGTTCAGACTCTGGAGGCTTAAAGCACATGGGATCCCGAAGTTGGATCCCCTTACAGCAGTCTGAAAGGCCAAGCCTGGGCACTTGACTAGATCTGTAATAGTAGGCAAAAGAACAGAATCTAATATAATTGAAAGTACACTTTAGCCTGACTATCTGCAGAAGAGTTAAGCCATAAAGATGGCAAGCGGCAGCCTTGTTCTGGACTTTTTCTACAGATTACTGAATTACTGAGAAATACTGATTATCCAGAAGGGAAAGATATAGTCCAGATTTCTCCTACATGGGTTTTTGCTTGATACTGCTAGCTCTCTTGTAAATAAGATTAAAATTCACCATAATGTTATCAGGGAATGTCATTCAGATATGATAATTATCAGTGAGATTTCAGAGGAGGTTGACAGCCAACATGAAGTACATAAAATGGTCTGCCATGAATGTGATTGATTTAGCATCTAAACATTTTGGCTTAAATGTTTCTTTCCATCTCATAAATCAAAACATTTCACTTCAGAGTGCTATGATCTGATGTCTGCATTGCTGTTAAAGTTCTCATAGATAATATTGTCTTTGGAGATGTCAGTATGGTTGTGAATGGCAGATCTAATTGTTGTCCTGTATTTTCCTGGAAGTCGATTTTCTGGGCTTACCCAAAATGTTGAGGTGACCAGTAGTTGTTAGTAAACTTTTAGGATAAATACCTGTATAATGTAAAGTAGATCTGCTTGGTGGTTGATATAACTTGCCCTACTGTACATATAGCTTTTTGGAACATTTTCTAATATGAAATCATGAACTGATATCTTAAAATGTGTGTGGTCATTATCTGTGCCCTTTTATCGTCCCTCAAATCAGGAATAGGATGAATTCCATTTCCCCATCTCAAATACATATTTAGAAAGTGCATGCATTTATCTTCAATGTTATGGAAGAAGTGCATAATTTTTTTCCATGAAACCATAGCATTTGAGGGAGAAGCTGACCCCAAAATGAACTTGAGTTAATGCCCTTGCCTCTGGCATTGTTTCTTTCTGAGTCCAAAGAATGTTCTATGTGTTTGATTTTTAGTACAGCAATAACGTGTTGATCTTCTATTTTTTGTACAAAGTATAAAACATTCTTGGATGTAGACTGAATCCATTAATGTACTCATACAAAGACCATTGAAGAAGGAGTATCAAAGAGTTCAAAAGTCACAAAGATAAAACAGTAATGGAATGTGCTTCAGTATAGAAGACCCTGGGAATTCCCTTTGGACTCTTTCTCAGCAGGAGAGGGGACAGCTAGTAGTAATATAACTTAGGTGAAGGAATGCAGCCAGCACCATCTATTGTGATCTGGTAGTTGGCTCTGAGGTACTGCTGTCTGGAAAAACTGATACTGCCATTCACAGCTATGAGGAAGATGCTGTATTCATTCAGAGAACTAGGGAAATTTGTAGAGAAACACTGAGAGATAGCATTATACTGGCATGCCATGGCACTAGTAACATGACATAGCACTCAAACGGGCAACATCATTTTCCAGAATGAAACATGTTGAATAATACAAGTTAATGCTTTTTTTTACTGTAGACTGTAGAGTTAAGGAAGCTGCTCTTTATGCTGTTTTGTAAAGCATTTTTTCATTAAAGTCTTTGAGGAAAGTGAACATATTTACCTGTTAATTTCCGAGTTTTATATTAGCAAAGTACAAGAAAGGTTAAGTATAGAGCCTTTTATGTGATTAGATAGAGTTGTTTAGATGCATTTTCACTTATGATTTACAATTGTCTTGGGACCTGACAATTTGCCTGATAGAGTACACATAAAGAGCTTGCTCTAAAAGGGTTTAACAAGCTAAGGTATAAAGTTGTAGAAAGTATTGATTTAAAAATAGAAAAATATAATTAGCAGAAAATAAACTGTTGTAGAGAGCACTTACAATGACTGACCTTGCTTTGAGCTATGTATTAAATATAGTCTTGATAAGCTAACTTATTTCATTACATTATTAGCTTCCCACAGTAGACTTGATAAAATAATGGTTTTGCTTTCATTGCCTTTATTTATGATTGTGTCACGCTAAGTATGAAAATAGTCCCCATGTTCTGTGAAATATTTTTTGTCTGTCTTTACTCTCATTGCCAATCAAAATATTGAGTTGATTTTGTTTTTCACAGTTGTGGCTTTTGTTTGATGCACATGCTCAAATGTTTCCGGATTGGTAAAGAAGCCTCCTGCTCTAGACAGCTTTTTCTTTAAGATATCAGCTGCATCTTGATGCTATTATATTTTTATGTTAGGAATATATAAAAAGTCCTTAGTGGTGTGGGAACCTTTAGAAAATAGTTAGCTAAGACTTAAATTATGAATCTAGATTATAACTTTGTGTTTGTCCTTTGCTTTCAAGAGATGCTTTTTTAATGTTCAGCCAGCAAGTGACAGTTGTATTCCTATTATAAGCATTTGCAGCAAGCTTCAAAACATGGATCCTGTCTTTCAAAAACACAGGATGCTTTATGATCTCAGTCAGTATAAACAAAGGGCTTTCCCCTACATTCAGGAGGGAAAAAAATGAATGTGTTGAGGTGCTGACTCCTTGGGTGCTCCGGGGCTGGAGCACCCATGGAAAAACATTAGTGGGTACTCAGCACCCACTGGCAGCCCTGCGGATCAGCTCCTCCTACTCTCTCCAAGTGCCTCCTGCCTGCCACGATCAGCTTTTCAATGGCATGCAGGAGGTGTTGGTGGGGAGGGGGAGGAGCAGGGACAGGGCGTGCTCTGGAGAGGGAACAGAACGGGGTTGGAAGATATGGGGCTGGGATGGGGGTTTGGGGGAAGGGGTGGAGTGGAGTGGAGGCAGGGCCTGGGGAAGAGCGGGGGTCGAGCATCCCCCGTCCAATCACAAAGTCGGTGCCTCTGTGTGTTGGTAAGTTTCTAAAGGCCACAAAGTCTGGGGACCTCAGTATGGTCTGATTAGGGAAATGTGAGGTCATTATCACATGATGCATTGGAAATGTCGGACTAACAAATTGGCTTTCTGCTGGTGTACCAACCATTTTTGAACCAGGAATTCAGGGTCAGTGGCCAGAAGGGTTAGAACTTAGAGACCCTACTCAGAATTCCACAGGGATCATCATGTAAAGTCAGCATTTCAGCCCAACATGATATTACACTCCACCAGCATACAGTGGTGGGATGGCTACACATGATCTAGTCAGTAATTCCACTGTCAGTACCACCTAGCCCTGAACCAGGGCCAGTCAAAGTTTAGAGATTTTGATGTGACACTGTTCCTAGTTATGATGACACCAGGTCAAATCAGCCAGCTGGGAATTCACACTCTTTTAATAGCTGTGGCTGGATACCATTGGTTAACCTTGATCATCTTAAGAACCAGCAGAAGGCCACCCAGAAGGCATGCTACAATTGGAGTCATGGGCTTTAGCAAAGGATGGTCAGGACATAGGCCAGGTTAAGAGTTTAAAATACACAGCTCCATGACTCCCAATCTTGACAGAGGGGTTTTCTAACAGTCCCTTGCCCTCTATTATTTGCAAAACCTATGAACCATGGACAGGTCATTAGGTCCAGCTCTGCCTGCTTTTCAGTGGTTGTGTGCAGAAGAAGGATAATAGTTTATAGTTCTGTATTGACTACTGAGAGCTGAATCAAAAGACAGTGCCAGATCATCAACATCTTCCTCATATATCGGATGTGTTAGATGGTTTGGGTGGGAAGTCATGGTTCTCGGTTCTAGATTAATGCAAGGCCTACCATCGAGGATTCATGAGCATTGAGAGTCAGCCCTCGGAGACTTTATTACACCCTGGGGATCATATGAATCTATTCATTTTCCATTTTGGATTATGAACGTTCCTGGCTAGCTCACCAAATGTAACACACTTCAAAGTGCAGATTCTGCCATTTGTAAACACAGGATTCTTCACTATCTCATTAAGTACAAACATAAAGCACAGACCTATAACATAGAACAGAAAGCAGTCTGTGTGAAAACAGAGCTCCAAATAAAATGTCTGATACCATACCACAGCAACTTTGATAAATGCAAAGTAATGAACATTGGAAAACATAATCCCAACTATGTCTACAAAATGTTGGGGTCTAAATTAGCTGTTACCACTCAAGAAAGAGATTGTGGTGTCACTGTGGATAATTCTCAGAAAATATCTGCTCAGTGTGCAGCAGCAGTCAAAAATAACTGACAAAATGTTATGAACCATTAGGAAAGGGACAGATAATCATCATAATGTCGCTATATAAATCCATGGAATACTCACACCTTGAATACTACATGCAGTCTATTTACCCCGTCTCAAAAAATATATATATTAGAATTGGAAAAAGAACAGAGAAGGGCAACAAAAAAGATTAGGGGAATGGAACACCTTCCATAGCAGGAGAGATGATATGGCACAGGTATATAAAATCATGGTGTGGAGAAAGTGAATCAGGAAGTGTTATTTACCCTTTCAAGTAAGAAAAGAACCAGGGGTCACCCAATGAAATTAATGCTGAGCAGGTTTGAAACAAACATAGGGAAGTACTTTATCACACAACACACAGTCAATCTGTGGAACTTGTTGCCAGAGGATGTTGTGAAGCCCAGAAATATAACTGCATTAAAAAAAGAATTTGATAAGTTCATGGAGGATAGGTCTATCAGTGGCTAATAGCCAAGATAATCAGGGACACAACCCCTGCTTTAGGTAAGTGGTGGGCGGCCTGCGGGCCGCACTTGGCCCGAGAGGGTAATCCGCTGGCGGGCCACCAGACAGTTTGTTTGGGTAATCCGCAGGCGAACCGCGGCCACTGGGAGCTGTGGGCAGCCATGCAAATGTAAACGAACTGTCTGGCAGCCCACCAATGGATTACCCTGATGGCCCACAGGTTGCCCATCACTGCTTTAGGTGCTTTAGGGACACCTAAACCTCTGAGTGTCAGAAGGTGGGATTGGACGACCTGGGATGGATCACTCGATAAGTTACCCTATTTTGTCCACTCCCTCTGAAGCATCTGATCTGGCCACCGTTGGAAGACAGGATACTGAGATTGATGGACCATTGGTTTGACCCAGTATGGGCATTCTTATATTCTTAACCTCAGCCAGCAAGGCAGGATGTCCAAAAATTACCTCCTCTGGGGAACACTAGCATGGAGGGGATGGAGGGTTGTCAAAAAGTTCAATCACTGTGCACTCCCTTTTGCGTCACTGTGCATGCCTTTTGTGTACGCCTTACATACTGAGTACAATACTGTATTTGGAAAATCAGTTTCTTTATATTACTAATAACTAGAAATCACATAAATTACTAAAAACTAAGGAGGATAGTAAAAAAACTTCAGAAGGACTTAATGAAACTGGGAGATCAGGTAGCATGTGATACAAGGTATTAGATTAGAAAAATACAAGGTAGTGCAAATTGGGGAAATAATTTGAACTCCTTATATTCACTGATGATGATGAGCTCCTAGCCAGCAGAATTCTCTCCGTAAAAAGATCAAGAAGTTCTCATAGCTTCATGAATGTGCCTACACAATGTGTATCAGCAGTTCAAAAAGCAATTAGGGTGCTTGGTTGCATTTAAGAAGGTATAGAAAATTATATGTTATCTTTTTTTTATATTAAAAACAATGCTACATCACAGCCTTATCTGGAGTGCTGTTGAATTATGGTTGTATCAAGAAAAATCTAGGTGAGATTAAAATACCCAGTGAAAGGAAATGAAAATGGCTAAAGGTTAAGTGGTTTTGCATATTACAAGTGACTGCAAAGAATGAAATTATTTTGCCTAGTAAAGAGACAGCTAAGAACTTATTGGCTGAGGTATAGAACAAATCAATAAGATACTCCCTTTTTTAATATAAAAACTGAGATACTCAAAATTTATATAGTACATTTAAAATTAACAAATGGAAACACATACTTTTTGTAACACTGGCACAGGAATGGTGTGACAGAATAGGTTATTGAGATAAATAATTTAGCAGGGTATTTGAAAGGTCTGAGCATTTGCCAACATAATTTTTAGGAGCATAACATTTGCAGTGCTGTAAACTAGAGTAAATAAACCCCTTGAAAAATCAGAGTCCTTTCTCAGAACATAAGATGAGTGCTCACAGAGGTCTGGAAGGAACAGACATACCCTCCATCACCTACAGCCTACCTGTTGTCACCCATGCAGTATGTGCAAGAATGAAAGACCGTAAGAGCCATAACTGCAGTCTTTTTGCTCCCTGTGTGTAAGAACTGCTACTGTCTAGTAGTGCTAGCATCCCAAAAGGAATTAGGAAAAGAGAAGGCTCCTGAGGCATATAACCTCACCTGGGCTTTCCCTGCATGTCTGGCAATTTCAGGAGACATTTTGATTCCCTGAAGCAATATATCCCCTGGAAAACTGCTCATACCAGAAGCCAGTGGCTTAAAGGCACAGGTGAGCCCAATTTATTTAGAACTATAATTAGGAAATGTGTTAAGTCTATGGCTGTTTTCAGATATTGTTAACATAATAATGAGAATTTGTTATGAAACAAGTTAATATTTTGCATTACATGCCATCTATCATGACATTAACATTAGTCGATTCTATATATTACTATTTAATATATATAGCAATATAAATGTACACACTCCTTTACAGGAAGTAGAATGTGTCAAACAACTAATAGAATCCCTGCCCCAAAAAGCTTACACTGTAAACAGGTACAAGCAGATGCAACACTTAACAGTATTCCATGGTACAAGCTGAGAGTAGCTCATAATCATAATATGTTCTTAAACTGCTGTCCAAAGAGGGATTTCAGAATTCAGCCCAAGGTCCAGGAAGATGAAGAGTGGGATGAAAAAAAAAAAGCATTACTTTAGTTGCTTAAATCTGAATAAGAAAAAAACCTTGTATCTTCCCAATTAGCTAATACGTTCTTTGGGGCAGGGACTGTGGGATTTTGGTTTGTTTGTTTAATTCTGAAAAGGGTGTTAGCACATTTTCCCATGCCGTGTATATAAATTGTAGTAATAGTCATATCTAACAGAATGGCTGTCTGGGTTTTAGGCACCATAACATTTTTCTTGCTATGTTACATGTATATAGTATATAATATGACTCTTCCCCCCCCCCAAATTATATACCAGTATATAAAAAAGCCTGGTGTATAGCCCTGGAGGGATATTTAGAAATTAGACCACTAAGCACCCATGCAAAGCCAGAAATTCAGTGTTGAAAAGTCAATGTAATTACTTACTTTGTAAATCAGTGCCCCTGTAATGTATGCTTCATTGAAGCACTTGGAGGCTAATTTCAGAATCAGGTTTGCATTCTGCTTACATCCTATCTGCAACAGGAGGTTGTTGTTTTTTTTTAAACTGCTATCTACTATGTTTATTGTCTCCTTATGTAAATATCAGCCTTCTTGATTCATACTGAAGAAATACCTATTAAAAATTCCAGAACTCTCAAATTAGGTTGTACCACTCATTGGAAACAAAAACAAACAAACAAAAAAAGGGGAAAAGCTTTACAGGTTCAGCCAAGGAAAAGCAATATAAATGGACATGGAAGAGTCTTCTCTTAGTCTGCTCAGCCAGAAAGAAATGGATTGAAATAGTAGTTGCATATGCTGAGAGGTATTTATGAAATACACTTGTGTTTTGTAATCTGTAGACTAATAATCCATTAACTCTAAATAGAATTGCTTGATTTAAAAGCTTCTCTAATAATTGTCATAGACAGTTATATCTAGTACTCAATTGCTTGGTTTTGATGTGTTAATATCAGAACTGTGTAATAAAAACAATGTAAGATCTGTGTTGCTGACGTCAGTGAGGTAATGGGAAAAAATAACATCCACTGGGTAGAATTTGGAATTATACATCTTTTCCTTTCAAGGGTGGGATGGCAGACTTGGTCTAGGCAAAATCGATGCAATGCACCCAAGTGAGATCTGATGTTCTTCGTGTTATCCATGTTGAAAGCAATGAATAAGTAAATATTTGGAAAAGTGATTGGTGCTAGATGAATGGAGAGTTTCATTTCATAATTTAAATTGCATTTCAACATTCCTACATATATTTTTCCAGTTAACAATTTCTTTGCTTTTTATTTATTTATAATGTTTTGTAGCTGTATTTAAATTGTGTTTTCAAAGAAATTGAATTTACAAACTTTATTTTGAATACCCTAAGCTTATCCAATTATTTCTTTAATAGAAACTATGACATAAGCTTTTTCTTTGTTGTTGTTGCTTTAAACTTCTTATACTGGAAATATAATGTAACACAATGGAGGCATACTGTCCACTGATAATGTTAGACACCTGAGGAGTAAGGATTATGCTGGCAGGATAAAAAAATATTGTAATTACATTCAGTAGAGAAGCAAATTGTTCTTCTACTTTCTTTAACTCAGTGGAAGGGATGAAATGTATTCTACAGGAATATAAACCATATGGCAGGGGTTCTCAAACTGGAGGTCGTGACTCCTCAGGGGATCGCGAGGTTATTACCTGGGGGGTCGTGAGCTGTCAGCCTCCACCCCAAACCCCACTTCATCTCCAGCATTTATAATGGTGTTAAATATAAAATATAAGGGGGGGTCACTCTCAGAGGCTTGTTGTGTGAAAGGGGTCACCACTACAAAAGTTTGAGAACCACTGCAATATGGGATCATGCCAATTATATAGAAAAGAAAAAAAGGGAGAAGAGAGTTGGAGAGACTTCCTACTGTTTCCCCTAAACTAAGGGTATCCACTGAAATAGATGTAAAGCTGCTACTTATGTGGAGGCAGCACGTCTCTGCACTGCCTCACAATCCCAAGCCATCCATAGTTCTTTTAGCAGCGGGACTCCGGTGCATCTAAGCTGCTCCTTTTCTGGCCAGTGTCCCTGGCACCACATTTCAGTGGACTTCCTGAGTGCCTCGGTCAGTGTTGATTTAATGAAATGAAGTGAAGTGACTTTGATGTGTTGACAGGATCATAATATACCCACAACTTTAAGGCATAGAAGAGATTAGTGTAGCACAGATACTGGCCAAGATGACCTTGTACACAAAAGGACTGGGGGAGTGCAGCCAAAGCAGCAGTATTCACACTAGATCTGGTCAGGATGTTTTCAGCAAAACAGGTTTTTTGTCAGAAAATGCTGTTTTGATTAAACCGAAACTTTTTGCAGGAATGTGCCAGATTTGACAAAACTTTCATTGAATGGTTCTCAGGTCCATGCTGACCACCTGCCACTGAGTAGCCTGGTATTAGAGTTCCCAGCTGGAATAAGGGTGATCCAGGTTCAAGTCCTTGGTCTGACTTACACAAAGTGGTGATTTGAACCTGGGTCTCCCACATCCCAGGTGAGTGTCCTAACTGCCATAGCATTGGCTATTTTGGATTGTGGGGGCTGTTTTTTATCTCTCTCATTTTTGATGAAAAACTTCAAAAGATCTCAGTTTTGTCCTGATGCAGAACCGGAAAAATTTTCAAAATCACAAACATTTTCACCACATGGGAAAATCATTTCCCACCTATCTCTAATTCCCTCCCATCCCTCAAGTGCCCCAAAACACTGCATTACTGAGGCTCCATGGCATTTGTGAGGTGGTGTCCTTCCAGGGAGGTTGAGTATAGCTGAGGATCAACCTCCCTAAACAGCATCAGCTACAGAATTTCTATTTGATAGTTCAGTGTGATTTAATGTCTACAATTTCATCATTAACTCCTGAACTGTTTGTCAACACGTGGAAGAGTTCAGACATGGGTAGCATGCCAATGGCAGCACTGCTCCTTGATTATCTATTTTGAAACAATTCCTGAGGAATAACATAGAAAAGATGTAATTGGAGGGCCACACACTATCGGCCCACCTTACAAACCTCTCTCTGCAGGCAGAATTAATTGGTTTCCCCAATAATTTTCCTCCTTCCGTAAGAGATAATGATTTGTGTGAGAGCTCATAATTCTGTAAAGTGCTGCGAATCTTATAAAAGGTGCTATACACCATAAATTGACATTAAAAATGAACCACATCCAGCAGTCTTTACTCAGTCTTCATCCAGGCAAAAATCTGCTTACCTTCAAGTGGAGTTTTGTCTGTGTAAAGATTAGGGTCTGTAGGATCTGTCCCAATAATAATACTAATAAAAGCATCTATAAGCAGTGAATTAAGAAGACAAACCATTTGTTAGTTTTAAAACATCACACAAGGTAAATGTCCTGAATTACAACCTAAAGGTCAGTAATGTCTTTTCCATCACTACCTCTAAAACCAGCAAATGAGCACACAGCGAAGACACTGACATTATTCTTCAAATAGTCAGGGACTTGCTGCCAGTATATTATTGCCTAGGGCGAATCTTGAAGTCAGCATTCCTTCTGTATCTCAAAGCAAAGATCAATTATTAAAGCACACTGTTTAAGATGTCCTTGTGGTCGTGCTAGTTAGAAATTTAAGAGGATGCATTTGATTTCTGCTGATAAGTTAGTGGCATAGTAATTATTTCTAGCAATGACTTTTTGGATATCTTGCAACACCTGTTGAAATATTCATTGCTTTCACAAAGACCGTGTGTAAGCAGAAGGGCCTCTGAACACATCTGTTAGGCTTTCTAGAGATACAGAACAAACGTGTATATTAACATCTGCTCTTTTTTTGGATGAGTCTACAGAAATCTGGTTGCTTTATTGTAGTGCAATGGAAAGGAACAAGGAACGTCTTAGTTTTTTACACCTCTTTTCTTTGTAACAATATAAAACTAACTATTATCTGGTGAGGAGTGTACTAAGTAGCTTCCTCTAAGGTCATTACCAGTGATGTTACGTAGATCAAAGTGCTTGTATTTGTATGAGAGTTGTTATTGTCACCCTACCTACGGCATTTAATTAACATAAAATGTTCTGGTTTAGTGCGCAAGAAACTCAAGTTCATTCATGAAACTAGTTCTCTGGCAATTCAGCATGTAGTACAATTGGTAAACTGAGGGTAACCCATACAAGCTCTGTGTTGTTCCCTAATAAGAATAGTTACAACTGTGCAATGCATATTACGAGTATCATTTTCTCATTCATTGTTACAACATGCTGTTCTGACCATTCTTGGAGTCATTTTGAAAATATAGAGACAAATTTTTTTCTCACATTTGCTTTACCAATAATATAGTCAGTCGATTTACCAGAACTTCCTGGAGAAATAATTTTTTTTTTCAAATGAAGAGTCTGATCCTGTGAAGTGTTGAATCAAACTGCAGCTCTCTTTGGAACTCACCTTGGTTTCAACAGCATTGCAGTACTTTTGAGTCTGAGTCCACAACTGTGAATTTGTAATATATATATATATATATATATATATTTACATTTTTCAAGACATTGCTCCTATATATATAATTCTGGGAAAAAATGCATTTAAAATATCCCTTCAGTGACATTGGAAAAGCAAAATATCAACAACAACACAGGGACAGTATTAGAGCAATGAAAATAGCATGACAAATAGCTTCTCTGTGCACTGTGGAAATAATATTGTCACTGTCTTCACAAAACAGATGTTATTATGGCAATTTACTGTCAAGTGTAGTAGATATATCCGTTAGACTGAGATTAGATGTTGACAATATCTTAAATCAATTTAAACTGAGCATCTAATTTTAGGAAACATAAATGGTCCACAAATACATATAACTTATCATTTCTTTAAACTTACATGCACTGTGCCTCCAAAATACTAACCACTCTTTAATGACTTTTTAAGTACAAAATTTAGAAATAATCTTAGGAAAATTCGTTTCCTTTATAGTTTTAGCATCCACTGACACTAAGGAGATAAATCAAAGCACATCATAACATTATCTAATCTATTGCTACAAAGAAGTGGTTTTGTCTTTTGTTTTGGTTCACTGCAGTGTCATAAGAAGGAATTCTGGTTAATCTAATACAATTTTGCATCCTCATTTTAACATTTTTTGTGCCAGGATTTTCAAAGGTGCCTAAGGGAGTTAGATGCCCAACATATTCGATCTCAGTGAGATTTCAGCACCGAATTCCTTTATGATCTTTTAAAACCATTTTACCCATGGGCCATATTTTACTTAGCCTTGATTATTTATGGAGCATTTAAAAGATAAACTCAGTTTGATGCAATAGCAGCTAATTGTACTGGGCCACAGAAAAAAATGGTTTATGACTGACTTCTGAAATGTGGTGATCGTGGAAAAGAAAGGCATACAGTACAATCAGACCCCTAGGTGTCTTAAATTGGGCATCCAAAAATTGATCAAAATTTTTGGATACTTTTGAAAACTGCTGTCCTTTCACTAAAGAGACTACTCCTGGGAATTTCTAACTGTTACTCAGAAATAGTCTTTCTCGATTATTAGACATGAAATGCATGAAAAACGGATTAATGGGTTTATATACCTGCCTATTATTCCCCCTTTGGACATGATAGCAGCTGTGGTTTTTTTAAAAAATTGCATTACCTCCCCCAGGATTTCAAAATGAGATGTAGAGAGAGGGCTGTCTTTCATAATGAGCCACTGTCAGGCGGAGACAGAGTGAGAGAAAGACAGACTCAGGAAGAAAAACAAAATTAACTTCTGACAAAAGAGAATATCTGAGCGGCCTATTAAAAGTTAGAACTCTATTGACCAAAATAGGGTGATTAATCACATTAACTCGTGTTTGAAAAGTAGAGTCTAGTATTACAACATCTGCCCTGTGATTACCGCATGTCCCTTCCATGTGGTGAAATGACCATCAGATTGACATAGATGTGAAGCGACTGACCTTTCCCCTAGCCAGCCTCATCCTCAATGCAGTCAAAATAATACAGTGTGTTTGAACCCCCAATAGAACTCTCTTCCACAATAATTAAATGTTTCAATGACTCTGTATAAACTCCTCATATCTGGTCCATAAAGACATGCATACGATTGAACCACATTGGTTCAACTGCTGTCAGGGTCCTCTTTGCCTGTGGAAAGGGGAACAATGTTTGTTCCATAGTCAATGCACACTGCTTTCATAATAAAATGTGTGCTTTAAATTATCAATATTTGTTCAACACATTGTATATTGGCCAGTGTAATCCATCTGTCAATCTAGGTATTACCTTTTCACCGCAGGGTGTAGAAGAAGAGTTCCAAGAAGAAGAATGTAGTCTTTCACTCTCATTTCCTTTTATCAGTCTCTTACTAAAATAAAAATCAGTGCAGCAGCTCATCTAATTATTGCATCCTTCACACTTTTCTACATGTTACAGTCTTTAGTAGATACATAGGTAATTGTTTTTGGAGAGAAAAGTTAGTATGAACCACTTTCAGTAATGGAAGTAGTTTATTTACCAGAGTAATGTCTATGTTATGGTTGGCAGAGCTTAAAAGGCTTTGTAGCCTTTTCATTTTCATTCTCTTCAAGATGAATGAGTGTGAATGATTTTAGTGCCATTTTAGCTTTAGCACAGCAGGCAGGTCATCTGCGACAATCACAGAGCAAATAAATTCTCCTTTCCTAAAAGTGGTGGTATTGAGCAGATCCCTCAAACCAGATGCCACTGTAATTAATGTGTGAGCTTAGAAGCCCCACATTTCTTTGTCTTTTTTCTATGCTTCTTTATAAGGAAAGTAAAATATACTGTGAATTGCTGCAGGAAGACTAGCCTTGTCTTATCAGTCATAATTGTGATAGAGTATATATGGAGTCTTTGGAGAGCTCAGATCAAATCTTAATTCATCTTGTTGTGGGGTTGTTTTTGCCATTCCGTGCCCATTTACTACCTCCCCTCTTCCACTCTTCCTAGAATATCTGTGACGTTGATAGAAAGGAGGAGTCATGTTTCATTATGTTCATGCTGTATTTCAGTATGACATTTGACAACACAGGGCTGCCACGAGTCAAATATCTCATGTGATACTCACACACTTGGCAGCCCTTTCACACATTCCCACAACTAGGCTGAGATATTGACCTATAAGCAGGGCAGTAGGGATGGCCTGTAATTGCTACTGCCATCTACCAG
The DNA here is from genome assembly GCF_002925995.2 of Terrapene triunguis. Lineage (NCBI taxonomy): Eukaryota > Metazoa > Chordata > Testudines > Emydidae > Terrapene > Terrapene triunguis. The sequence goes on from NW_020664446.1 coordinate 36,281,039, forward strand.
GGGCTGCTGCTCCACCTACTAGGTTAGAGCAGGGAAGGAGCAGCCAGAATTGGAGGCCACAGGAGCATCCAAAAGCAAGCATGAGTGGTGACAGAAGGTAAGGGGACTAGGCCTGGATCCAGATTCTCCTCCCAGACACCTCCACCCAGTCCCTGGTCAAACCCCAGCTCCCCCTCCCTGGACATCCCCACCAGGCTCCCTCTAGCCATCCCCAGCTGGCTCCCCAGCAGCTAGGTTCAGCCTCCAGACAACCCAGCCCCCACCCAACCCAGACATTCTAGCATCCCCTAGACACCTCTCAGCATGCACTCAACTACCTAGACTTCCAAACATCCTCCAGCACAGATGCACCCACCCAGCCTCCTATCCACCATAGCGGCAATGATTTGTATATTTCCATATCCTACCCAAAACTGGGATGTACTGATCATAATCTGAAGTGTATAGTTATATGCAAATTTCTTACAAATATGTACATTGTCTCTTTAAATGTTTACATGAAATGTCCCACATGGAACAGCACAGAATTTGGCAGCTATGGAAATAAGGGCCTGATTCTATCAGCCTTTCTTGCATTGGGTTATACTTTACTTGGCAAGCAGTCCCACTTATTTCTGATGGATTGTGTTACACATACCAGACAATATGTGTAAAGATGACAGAATCTGGCCCGCAAGGTAAAAGTAGAAGCTAAGTCTCTACAAGGCTATTTTCCATTGAAAGAGGTGTCAATATTCTACAGATAACTTCCTTCATTATTTTTCAAAAGTATTTTGTATAAGCAGATCAGGTAAGCAGGTAAAAAGTAAATTGTAAAAGAACAGAGGTAAAAATGGAGAAGGTAGTTTTAGGTCTATGCAGACACCAGCTGGATTGTGTGTGGTGTGCTGCTTTGATACTAGTTCTAGTTCCAGAAGGCAGAAAGAACACTAGATCGAGGATATCACAGTAAATGTATGTTTTCAGACTTCAGTGGGTAAGGTTCAGCTCAAGTTATTTCCTTCTCATTTTAAGGCCATGATTTATCACGAGGATGACTGTGCCAGCAATTTATTCCTTGACACTACTTGCAGACAACTGGACAGCTGCCAGTTGGATGGCATTTCTAGATCGAGTTCTTTAGAATGTAGTTTTTTGCCAGTAACCTAAATCAAGTGTCAGATTCTACTCGGCAATATTTATCTTGAAGTCTTTGAGCTCAGAAAGGCAATGCCCTTTTGGCATTAGTGGGGAAAGCACTTTCAATGCTGTGAAGAAAGGATAAGCAACTTAAGATACTTTGATCCTCAATCCAGTGTGTTGATACAAAAATTAGTTTCAGGCAATGAGCACAGACTGCAATTTTATTTCCTTGTATTGATTTATTTTGAGATTTAAAATGCACCTAACTGTGTGGCCTAGGTGAACCTATTGTAACAACAATTGCATTTATTACAATATAAACCAATGGGAAATTATGAAGTCTTCCTTTCGTAATTAACCCACTAGGACTATCTGTAATACACATAATGCTATACATACCCTCCTTTCAAAAGCTTAGGAAAAAAAGATTTGCAGGTTTTGCAGCATGCTCTTGAAAGTCAATAGACTTTTTCATTCTTGAATTGAGAAGGGAAGTTAGTCAAGGGCATCTTACAAAGAATACCCTATTTCCAGCCTACTTCAGTTTAAACCATGCAGTGACTGCTTGAGCTGATCTCAACTGCTTTGACACCACACAAAGAGATAGGTGGTCTCTTGGAATCTAAACAATTTAAATGCTTTATAGGTCAAAAACAGCACTTTGAATTATACCCAGAATAAAGTGGAAGCCATTGCCAGCCTCTGAGCAAGGTGTAGTATGATTTCTGTAATAGGCACTGCAAAGCAAGCAGCCTTCTATATTCTACACTTCAATGCAGAGCACATAACAGTAACCCAAAAGAAAAAAATAGGAATCTTAGGTATCTGATATCAGAACATCCAGAAGGAGTTTGATAGCCACATGAACCCAGGTTAGCGTGACCAGAGAGCAAATGTGAAAAATTGGGATGGGGGTGGGGGGTAATAGGAGCCTATTTAAGAAAAAGACCCAAAAATTGGGACTGTCCCTATAAAATCAGGACATCTGGTCATCCTAACCCAGGTCACAAACAAGGGAGCCAAAACAGCCTTCTCTGTTTCTTCTTGTTTGTTCCTCAACCTATAAGCATGTCCTCAGCCTGTTGTGTTGCATCTCAGCACTAATCCAAGATTTCTTTGTACAGATGTGTTGAACGGGTGGGGCCAAAGAATAGAAACCCTTTGAATGCCATATTAAAAAACCCTCAGAGCTGATGAAGAGTAGCACAGTACTACTCCTGGGATCTTTCAAAAAGAAAAGATCAGCTAATGGAGAAGCCATCTACCCTGCAGGGTGTATTGGCAATCAAACAACACGTTGTGGTTAATGGTTCTGAAGACAGCAGATAGACCAAAATGTCTTCATGGACATTTGAACTTCATTCACCACTAGGAGGAAATTATCAGCCAACACAACCAATTCAGTTCTCTGTGCATACCCAGACTTAAAACCTAAAATCACTTGGTCAAGAAGACTAAAGGAATTCAAATACTGGTGTTCATCGTAGCTTCAATAATGGCAACAATTGCTGTCTATTCTATTAATTCAGTCATCATTTTGACAAAGCTTAGCATAATCTGCACATTGGGAAAAGACCAAGGTTTATTGGCATTTTTTGTTAAAAGTCCATTTCCTTCCTTCAAATTCCTGTCTTGAATAATGAAAAAACTAGCCAGGTAGAAATACATACAGAGGTGTAACATCTTGTCAGTGCCAACATTTCATATGCTGACATTTCTGAATAAAAAGCTGCAGCTCCTCCTGCTTAGCTTCCCAGACTCAGCTGACATTTTGTAAATGTAACTCTTAATCACACACCACCACTGCCTTTAAATGTTTAGCTTAAAGGCATCTATTAATTGAAATTGGTGTAAAGTTTTTCAGGAAGGTCATTTATGTTGCATGCTATGGTTTCCTACTATGGTTCAGAACTGAAGTACCCAAGCAGAATTTTATATTCAAGCGTCAACAATCCACCAGGTCTGCTAGTGTCGGCTCTGCAACAATATCTATCCCCAGTTATTAGTGCCTAAAATGGTCAGGTACATTGTAACCTGATGTCATGTAGAGCAGACACTAGGGGATGGATTTTCAAAAGTGCTGTGCTCTCACTTCTACAACTGATGCCAAAGGAAGCTGTGCGTGCTCAGTATCTGAGAATCTGGATCTGGGATTGAACAAAGTCTCTTATCCAAAAGCCCTATACAAGATGTGTAAAAGATTTTCCATAAATGTCTTTGACTACAGGACTTGGCATATAAACATTGAGGAATAGGTAAAAACTATGCAAGTCAGCACAGTTTTAATTAAAAATCCAGGAAATTAAAACTGATGATCTTAACATAAAAACGGAATTAGTAGCTCTGATCCATAGCCTCTTACAAACTTTGCTATGGATATGTTTGAATTGATAACCACTAAGTACTTCTCTTGCTGTCTTTATTAGTTTGCTGCATACTTTTTGAAATCACATCTGAACTGGTTATGTACAACTTCACTCCTCCAGTTCTTAACCACTAGTCTGAAAATTAGTTACTATGCAGGGGTCCCATCTCCATTCTCTGAACAATGATTTCCATTAGATTTTGGGGTATGCAAGTAATGAAGGATCAGCCTAATCAAGTATTAGCATTCATTAGGGACAGATAGATTGAGTACCTCTAAGAGCATTCCAGCTTTGCCTTATGTAGCACCATCTCAATACCTGCAGTATTTCCTACTTTTAGTACAAAAAATACCTAGGCAATAATATAGATGTTGACAAACTGTGATATAACCTAAGTCAACTGGAAAAAATAGTGTTCACGGTAAATAGTTCAGGGGAAAACATGAATGTACCTGAATGAGCATTGCCAATCTGCTATAATGATGAGACAGCCTGCTGGAGGAGTCCATGAGGTGGGAGGTGAGAGTCCATTTGCTTCTACGTGGCTGGCCAAGAAGAACCTTGTGGTTCAGAAACCCATCTCTGGAGTCCAAGGAGAATCAGTACCATTTGTTTCTAGATAGCTGGTCCAGAAGATCCCTGGCCTTCAAAAGCTCTTTAGACACTGGAGGGAAGGGGGAAAGGAGAGGGATATCAAATTTCTCCTGCTCTGCAGGGAGAATATCTACAGAAAACAGGCAAGTGAAAGAGTTTGGGATTAGGTTCTGCAAGTGTGTTGAATTTTGTGACCTCAATTAGGTGTCATTCCCCTAGTTAGCATGAACTGATGCCTTTCCATTTAAGATGTTACTTTATGAGCTTGCATTCTAATCTTTCTTTTTCTGAAGATAACAGATCTTTCTTTATAAATTAACATTACATCCAGAATAATGTTTATTCTGTTTTACATATTTTCAGACTTTGCCTTCTCCAATTTTAAGCAATCAACAAAAATAAGGTTTTTTTCTACTTGCAGCCTTCTAAAAACATATGTAAAAAGTTAGAAAATATTAATATTAAGCCTTGTATCAAACCCAGTTATTATCTTTCTACTATATATCTTTCTCTTCATGACCACTTTTTTCTTATCTCTTTGCTAATGCCATAGTCCTCGCCTATATTATTCTTTTAGAGTTTAGCTAAAATTTTCAAACATGGTTGACTAAACATGGGTTCAGGTGCCTAATTGAGGGTGCTCATACTTGAAAATATTGGTCTTTGTAAGTAAATCTGTAGTATACCGGTAATATAGTATCAAAAATGTTCCTGAAATCCAACTACATCTATTGTTTTTCCGTATCTATCAATTTGATAATATCAATGGAAGAGTTATTCATGATTTCTTATGTATCAAGTTAATTATCCAATACTGAGTTATACATTTATAATGTTGCACATTTCATAATCTTATTCACCTTCATAATCTTGTTCCTTATCAGTGTATCATCATCTCACATTGCCATCCTCATAAAATCAGGCTCACAGATCGATAATTGTTTTTTCTATTCTGTTTCTTAAATATATTCTTTCTAAGTTTTTATAAGCTTGTCAATCATTGTGGTATCTGAGCATCTTCCACAATGTAAATACAAGCTAACTGTATTGCCACCCTCCAGTCATTTAGAAGCACTTTGGTCCTTTCTGAGCTATCATAAATCCTTTCTAAAGGCTTTCTGTTTACTAAGATATTAATTTTGTAATTCTGGGATATAATTTATTTGGGACTTGTGCTTTGTCAACATTTCTAATTGTCTAATTATCTGCTCCATTGCAATGAAAAAGCTTTAAACATTTCCATCCTTCCTTCACCCTTTTCTGTTGTGAACTTAATTTGTTTAAGTACCCTAAGGCCTTGGCTACACTTGCGAGTTACAGCGCAATAAAGCAGCCCCGGGTGCCCTAGCTCACTCCCCGTCCACACTGGCAAGGCACGTAGAGCGCTCTGACTCCGCAGCTACGGCGCTGCTGGTACTCCACCTAGGCGAGTGGAATAACGTTTGCTGCGCCCCCACTGGAGCGCCACGATGCCAGTGTGAACGAGGTGTTGCGTTACTGCGCTGTGATCAGCCTCTGGAAACATCCCATAATCGCCTTAAGTCAAGTGACCACTCTTGTCATTATTGTGAAATCGGCTGCAGGAATGCGGAAATGCCCTTTCAAAGCTCCATTTCAGAGAAGCCAGCTGCTTATCAGCGCCGAGAAAAAGCAAACATTTACTGTTTGCTTTGAGTGAGTGAGAGAGAGGTGAGGGGGAGGGGGATCTGAACTTATAAGACAGCATGCTGACACACTCTCAGCACCCCAAAAACCCACTCTTTCTTCCCCCCACATACACACAACACACTCCCTGTCACACTCCACCCCCATTTGAAGAGCACATTGTAGTCACTTGCATGCTGGGGTAGCTGCCCATAATGCACTGCTTCCAATGCCACAAATGTGGCCACGCCAGTGTGCTTGAAGCTGTCAGTGTGGACAGACTGCAGCACTTTCCTTACTGCGCTCTCCGAAGGCGGGTTTAACTCACAGCGCTCTACATCTGCAAGTGTAGCCATGCCCTAAGCTTTCGACAATAGGACTATTTAGTTCATTCAGATTGTTTGTCTGATACAACATACACAAAGACATTTTTCTTACTTGCTTAAGGAACAGGCTTCATAAAGGCGTTTTCTCTACAACTTAGACTGTAATGGATCTATTACCTTCATTGTAGCATAGTTCTGTGTCCTAAAAGGGAAATTACTTTCATTAAAAATGTGGCATGCTAAATTCTGCCCTAATTCTGATTTAGGTGGAGTTTTACAGTGCAAAATTTTGGACAGCTATCTTTTGTAGGAAATATTACACTATCAGTTCATTCTTTCTGATTCTTCTTGTGAGAATGGTAAAGCTGGAATAATGAATGTCTGTAATACATGGAGATCAAGGCAACACATAATTTCTGTCCCATCTCTTTACTTTGGTCCACAGTATAGTAGCAGCAGTGTACCTCCAGTAGAAACAGTGTTTTGCAGAAAAAATACTGTGAATGACAGAAGCTTGGACTTACATCTTGGCAAATTTAAGGGTTTTTAAAATGTATTTATTACTGGAACAGTAATAACTTAATTACTCTGACCACTTTTGCATCATTATTTTTATAGATTAGATGGGATTCATATATTTAGATTTTTGCTAAAGCCTTTGGAAATTACTCTCAGTTTCTAAGTGATCCAAAGCCCATTGAATTCAATGGAACGATTCTCATTGATTTCAGTAGGCTTTGGAACAAGTACCAATTGTACATGTTATTTATCTCATGATTTAATCAGTGGCCAGTTGTACCTCAATTAGTAATTAATAATACACAGTTAATTTATACATATTACTAATATTTAATAAATAATGACTGCTTCTGTGTACTTTAAGAACTTACTATAAACCATGTCATAGAACAAATTAATTTTAAGCTCATAAAGGGACACATTCTGGTAAACACATGCTCAAAAATGTTCATTGGGAGTTTCACATGAGAAGGAGATTTGGCCCCAATATATATGATACTGTTACTATTTGGTATGGAGCATATTATAAACTACCATAAATAGTGTTAATTTTCTGTTAATTTGGAGATTTATCCTAGGAGTATTTAGCAGCCACAACTCCCATAAACAGCCATGGGAATTACAGATGCTTCACTCCCTTGCAGGACTGAGGACTCACAGGAGCCCAATTCTGTGAGGTGCTGAGTACCTTTAACTACTTTGATGTGCAACAAGAACTGCCTCTTTCACCCCCTACCCTAGCATTAGGTTGCTAATGTGGGCTACAATCTGTGGCTATGGTACTCAAAACAAGTATAATTGGGAACTGGAACTTTGGGATCTTTGGTCCCTCCCTGGGCCGTCTCTGGGTTACCCCTTGACTTTCCACACTGGACTATATGGGGCTGCCAGGAAATGATCTGTGCCTCATTTCGGTGCACGGACACCCACGTGTGGCTGTCCTACCAGCAAACCCCCAGCACAGTCCTTGGGGAGGGTTTCTGTGATGCAGAGAGCCTTCTGTTGGCTCTCTACACTATGAAAGAATTCTATTTCTGTGATCTAAAAAAGCCTGAACCCACATCTACAGAGGCAAAAATGACTAATTCATTTAGGGTACAATTTACCCTGTATAGAGGGCCCACCCAAAGCCTATACACTGCTCATCTCCTGCCTACATTCTGTTCTGACAGCTAAAGTAGAATGTAAATGATTGGTCTTGGGCGGGCCCTTTTCACAGGATGAATTTCATCCATAATTTACTGCATCTACTAGCCCTCTTTAATACAAATATTATTAAAATGAAGAGAACATAGAAGACTAATATGTCAATTAGTATGATTATAAAAATATTTTAAATTGGCATTTAATTCAAAGAATAATGTATTTATCAGCGAAGCTTTACAATGGTGTTAACGTTTAAATCTAAAATAGCATTGGAAAATCCTATTAATCAAAGTTAATGAAGAGCAGGGTGGGGGAGGGTTTAAACTGTAACACTTTAAAAACATCATATGAAATTTATTTCAAGTGGTTTAAAAGATAATTTAAAACATAATCCCAATGTGGACACGTCTCTGTGCTCACTCTGAAATGAACATGATTTACATGAAGGAAAAATAGTGTGATGGGAGCAGAGACAGGTCACGACCAGGGACCCAGGGATTACAAATGGTAGTGGGAAATGAGCCACCTTTTTAATGTTTTTGTTTACTCCTGCTCGGCAATCAGAGCCAAGATTTACATAAATAAGACCTTAACATTCGTCTCCTATATTCTGATTTTGGCTCCTAAATAAATGCGCTAATTTTCAAAAGTTTGGAGCATGTAGTAACTCTCATTGACATGAATTGGAAGCTGCTGGGTGATCAGCAATTTTGAAAATCAACCTAATTATTTAGGAACCAAAATTTAGATTTAGGAGCCTACATTTAATTCTCGTGTTTGAAAACTTTGGCCCAGATGTTGTCGCTCGCTCAAGTGTGCATAGGAACTGCACTTAGAAGAAAGTGAGAGCAGGGGCAGTCAAGAAGACAAGCCACTCGGAAGAGTTTGTAGCATAGTTTCATTTAGCTGATTCCCAATATGAATTTTTCAGAGGATATTCACATTTCACCTTATACAGGAAAGGCATAGCTTCAAAATGTTTATTCCATGTAGCTTACTGTCCTGTAACTATTGAATGCCTAAATTACACCAAGGAGACAGAGAGAAATAAGAATTCACTGTGTATGCTGCTTTTATGATGATCAATCCTGAAGAGTTATGCTTATTAAGCTAAAATTGGTATTCTGGTCTTGATGTTAGGAACTACAGGACAAGATTGAGTCCATATTGATTATAAATAATAGAGTAGTTTGGCACTTGTGGAACCTTGTTGATTAACTGACTTTATGAAATAAACTAACTTTATTAATTAAACAATAGTTCTTTTCCATTTTATATTACAGTGTTCCAACATTCCAGAGTCTTCCTGAAGAGATACTCAGTAAGCTTGCTGATGTCCTAGAAGAGGTAAGTGATTTTAATTCTTGGGGATAGTACAAGGTCCATGGGCTATAGGTCCTCTTGTAAGAAAATCTTCTAGGCTCTCTTCAGAACTCACAGCTTCACAGTTTTGTTCCAGATCGTGGTTATCTGTTCCATTATTTAGACATAGTGAACTTGATTAAACCCTGAAGGTGCAGATAGTGAAACTTGCATCTTTCTGCATTCACTGGAGGACAATATCAGCCTTGGAGGAGGGTGGTAACAGTACGTTTGTTGCTCTCCTGTTGAGATTACAGCAGGGTAGGACAGACGTGTCCTGATATAACAAATGCCCTGCTGGAAGGGTCTGCCCAGGAGCTATACTGAATTAATGTTTTTCCTAGATGAAATCCTGACTCTGCTATAACCTGTAGGATTTTTGCTACTAACTTCAGTGAAGCCAGGATTTTATCACTACCCCCTTCACATCTTTCTGGTCTGTGCTGCCTGACTCTGGCCCTCTCCAGTGGAGTGGGGATTGTGGCCAGCCTGCTCCACTGCTCCCATTCTCTGGCAGACTTTCCACCACCAGGGTCCAGTAGCCTAAATCAGGCTCAGCATACAGATTTGACTCATTTAGTCTGAGAGGGAAATCACTTAGCATTTAGGAAACTGATCTTGGAAGTTTCTTTGCTAATTTAGGGCCTTAGCCTGCAAGTTGTTGAATGTTTTCAACTCCCAAAGCAGTTAGTACATTCTAGGAATCAGGCCATTTCAATACTCTCTTGGCTTATGAATTTGTTTTCACTTTCCTTCTGCTTTGTACATGTGCCCCACAAAATATATTTTGAGTTAGTCTTTGTATAAAATCTAGCAATAAGTTCGATATATTTAGTGACATGCTTTTAATGAGTCTCCTGAACAGGACTTGCAGCATTTTTGGGTTCCTGTTTGCTCTCACAAAATTAATTTAAAATAATTGCATTGCATATCGCATAGTTTGTATTTGCCTACTTAACTGCCCATTTTGCGCATCAGAATTACACACTTCTGAATATTACAGGCACAATTAATGAGACCCATTACAAATGTAACCTGTATGCTTTAAATGTGTTTGATTTTTTTTCACAACTTGACCAACAAAACCAATCTTATAGCCCTGTGGCAAACGAATGAAGGCATCATACTTAAATAGTCATGAAAAAAGCTAATTTTGTTAACTTCTTTTTAGTTCTGCAACCTCCATTAATGTGCTGTTGCTTTTCCTTTGATTTCTTTTATTTAATATGTGAGAAAATTCTGCAACCTCTGTTTTTATTAGAAATCGAAGCAAAGCATACATTTGTCAAGCAGCACAATAAAGTACTCGTGGGACCTTTTTATTTCCTGTGCTGCTGCCGGAGAAATGTTTGTAGTATTTTGAAAAATAACCATAATAATTCAGAATGTTATAAATAAACCTGTGCCAAATTAAATCTGTGTGTATCAAAAATACATGCTTAATTGGAAATAGTTCAATTTATTTGTATCATTTTCACAATGTTAAACTCTATACATCAATTTTAAATGGAAATGCATAAAGTCAATAGAATACTTTTCTAGCTACACATTAGCTGTCAGAAAAAAACAACATGATGAACAAATGAGACACAAAAATATAAAAGTAAGTATCCCTGGGAATGTATATCTAGGATTACTTCTGTTAATCTTGCATATATGAGTAAAACTAGCAAGATTTGGATCTTTAGTTTTATGTTGATCTCTTGCGCTATAAGAAAATAGCTATCAAGAAAAAGGGTGAAGTATAGAAATAAGCTGAATCCTAATTGGAAAACATAAAAGAAACACAAGTTGCATAACATTAATGGAAATGATGTTAGTGCTTTGGTAGGAAAATATATCTTTTTCTTTTTAAAGTGGTTTGCCCTGTGTAACCAATACCTTCATGGAGCCAATTATTTAAGGCTAGACTGTACATTCCTCTATCAAAGTAACTGGAAGTTAATCACATCTAGTCTGTACTAGATGATCCATTAGAGAAGTTTCCAACAGACATTTTTACATTTCCTAAGTGGTGAAAAAACATTTTTGCTTTTCACTGTGTTATTCTTTGTTTTCATGTAACAAATTCTTCATAAACTATAGAATCACCTGTAGTACTTACTTCAAGGCTATATACTTAATGTTTTACAAAATCAAACCTATGTAAATGAATTAACAAAGTAATTGTATTTTTATCTTAGCTTTTATTCTAACAAGAATTGAATGAAAGTGACTGACTTGGCACAGTGTGAGCCAGGGAATAATCTCACTCTTAATGTCACAATTTAATACACTGTTTCTTCTTAAGAAAATCTGTGAATAATGAAGCACAGGTGCACTACATTTTTCTAACGGCTTCTAAAAGAGCCGTTAGCTAAAACCCAGAAACTAAAGAGCTGCATTTTTTATCCATTATCCAAAGCAATTGTGAAAATGTTAGGAAGACAGTGAGAAAATGACCGTGTATGATAACATGACCACACCTTTAAAGTTGATAGAAAAATTAAAATGACTTATTTAGCAGAGATAAATTGAATGTGAATTAACAAAACATGAGTGCAATTCTCCTCTGTCTTCTAGTGGTTTCACACTAATGTAACATCACTGCAGTCGCTCATGATTTATACCAGAGTGAAAGCAGAACCAGGCCCATTGACTTGAATGTGAGCAGATTTGAGCCCCAATAATTTTGTTGTAATTTTGTCATCTAATTTATTCATATTAACTAGGTAAATTTTATCTTTACCTGCACAGATTGAATTTGACTACAAATGCTGGGCATAATCCTTATATCTGAAATCAATTCTGCTCTGTTACTAACCCAATATCGTTTAGAGCAGCCTCAAAGCTTCAAACTGCACCAACTGGTAGTGGCCCCCAAGGGCCATTATAACAACTGGGGATCACCAGAGAACACTGAATTCTAAACACACCATTGGCATCTCCCTAAAGAGGCACAGAACCAGAATTTTAGCTTGCTGGTTCACACCAACTTTCTGCCCTTTTCTGATGCTAGATTGATGAAAAGAGGCTAGAACAGAGCAAAAGAATTGCTCTGTTTTGTTGTTGTTGTTGTTTTTTCTTGTTAAAATGATTATATTCATATATTTTTTTGAAAATGTGTGAGACTGAAGTTTTTATTACCATTTTTCAAAGTGTTTGGTCACAGCTGATTTTTTTTTTCATTTATTTCAAAACCTGTGAACCTTTATGTTTTCAGGGTTTGATTTATGTTGTTTTAAACTAAGTCATAGTTGTCTGTGTTGAAGCAGGTCTTTCGGGTCTCTCACTTTATTGGGTTATTTTTCCTTGGGCTTGCCAAACATGCTAACTCTGTCAATGAGTAATATGTTTCTGTGGCTTATATGAGTCTTGCACCTATTTTTTCTTTTGTGAATCGCGGCTGTGCATATCATCTTCTAGTTGGTGGTTATTTATCTGTAATAATAAAATATAGAGATACTTTATATATGAAAAATGCTGTACATATTATCAAAAAGGCATATGGCTGACTTTTTAACATGACCCGTACATGCCAAATGGGATGCATAAGTGTATTCTGAGTCTGAAATGTGTTGGGATTTTCCATTTGGTTTATCCAGAACATCTCATCCAGTTCTGGGAGAACATTTCATCTAGTTCTCTGGGAGCCCAAAAAACTCAGTTCAATTCCAGCTCATCACTCAGATTACTTTATTAGACATGTAACAAATCCGTGCTCATGCTGGCCAGGACCAGATGTAAGGGGTTTAGTTTCATGGTGAAATCCCAATTATGTTACACACCACACAGTTTATATACATTTTTCCTAACTACTAACATCTGAATTTCTTGAATCTAATTGGTTTGGACATTGTATGGATCATGTAGGAACCAGTTGTTTATGTCCTTCCCTTATCTGCATTTCAAGTGTATCAGTTATCCCACTTATCTCAACTAGACCTGGAGATACTGTCTCCAGGACAGTCTGTCACACCCTTGTTTACAGATTCACTCAAATCATATGGCCTGTCCACCTTTGTTTACAGTTTAACCTTTCACTCAAATTTTACTTATGTCCAGCAAGATCTATGCCTACAAAATGGCACCCAATGGCTTTTGAACTCTACCAGAACGACTATGCAAACAATACACCACAATATAAACTCTGCTTCCATAGGCATGCCAGCCCACGACTTCTTCCTACCCATCTACTCTCCAAATTGAACAAGATTTTAGCAGTAGGAATAGACCTGAATGGGCAGATTAAAGAGATGTTAAAAAAAAAAGTGGTGACAGGATTTGTCAAGAGCCTGGACAGGAGGGGAAAGGAGAATAGGTAAATATGGTTGTCTGCCTACATATGTACAGTGGCTATATAGTCTTGTGTTTGCCTACTACCAATGTAAAATCTACTTTCCAAATAAACTCTGTTTAACCAAAGGAAACTATAAATATTCAATTCCTATAAATATTCATTGACCATAACAATTATGTACAAAATGAGGGAAATTCAGTGAAAAATGAATGGTTCACAATAGTTCTATAGATAAGATAAACATTTAAAAGTCCTTCAATATATAAAGCTGAAACACCGCATGCAAATATACTGGAACTCCCCCCCCCCGCCGCCCTTTTGTTGAGGGATTTATGTTTTTAGAGGAAGTCTTTGTTTTAATAGTTTCTATTTCCCTTAGCATATTACAAATTGGCATCACTTAGTTTTTCCTCATCATGCAGTTAGTACCTCACTTAAATTAATGTATGAAGAAGACAGATGATGTTTCCTATTTAGGAAACTTTAAAAGAAAATGTATTAAACAGTTCCCTTTTAATAATATGCATAACCAGTTCTTGTCTTCTAGCAATTCTTTACCATGTATGCGATTTGGAAACAGAAAAGGAATCTGTGATGAGCTCTAAATCAGCTCTGTTGAAAATGTTAGAACGTACTTTGAAGAGCCATAATATGCATAGCAATTTACTGCAATTGATGTGCTTTGCAAACAAATAATGACTCTGTGATGAACTGCAAATGAGTTGCCTACTATCAACATTTTGAATTCTATTCACAAAATATTTATGGTATTAAAACATCCCTCATATTATGGTAAACTGGGGAAATGTTTTTGAAAACTGATTGGTACATCAGAATCTCACTTTCTTCCTGTAAAACTATCTTCCAGAAGTTATCTCTGGTCTCCTGGGTTGTGGAGCAAGCCAACTTCATACCACCACTCAGTATCTTATCTCTGTTTTCCATCTTTCAACCCTCTCTCTCCCACAAACACCCATATACCTCATGCTGGAAACTACCCAAGTTAACTGAAGTCCTAGTATCATAAAGGTTTGTATAGCCTCTTAGTAGAGGCCCATTTCCTGGAGGGCTTCAATCTTGAAGACAGTGAAAACTTTAGCTTCATATACTCATTTGTTTTGGTGGAAAGAGCAGGGGGAAACTTTGACTCAGCAAATACTTCTTTACTTCCTGGCTGAGCTGTGGAGCAACCCAGAGACCCATAATCCTTGGGTCACACAGACTTTTAAAAATTCTTTCTTTGCCTGATTGGGGGCAATCAGACAGAGATCAAACTCCCACTCCTGCACCCATCAAGCAGATATCACTAAGTGTTATTTCCATGAGTCTGGCTGGCTTCAACTTACCTGGTAGAATCTGTAACTGCTCCTGGGAGTTTTACAGCTACTACTGAGAAAGAAACACCCCTCCAGAACAGAGATCAGCCTCCATGGCTGCACAGTCAGTTATGGTATTGAAAAGACAATCACAGAGCTATGTAGAAATACTACTTTACTTTCTCCAAGCTTCAGATCCTCTATCTGGTAGGCTGAAGCTTCCACTTCCATTTTTCATGTAACCAGGAAAAACAAGGATTTTACCATATTTGTTAGGGGTCTCTCTTACTTGAGTTATTTTTAAATAAATGCATAGTTAGCAAAGGCATAATGTAAAAGGAGCAACCACCAACCCAATGTACAGTTACAAGGGTGACAAATGTTCAGTATCCTGCACTGGTGTGTGGTGGCCTTTTACACCTTTGACTCCGATGAGGGAGTGCTTCATTTGACATATTTTCATTCTGCATAGGCTCAGGCTTCTGTCATTCATAGACATCGTCCCTGCTCGATCAAATAGAGTAGGGATCCCTAAAGAAATGGACCCTGTGTAGTAATGGATCTGAGCATTCACACAGGGAAGGAAGAAAATGAGCCACTACCTCTGCTACAGGGAGGGAAAAAGAGCACTGATCAGATCCCTTCCCACCTGAGACATGCAGGAGGAAACTGACTCTTCCTGAGGAACACTTAGTGCTGTCTGGGAAGCGATAATAAAGGGACTAATAACTGGGAGAAATGTAGTTATGTCTTTATGGCAGGATATCCAGTGGTAAAAACACACCTTTTCGGTGGTAAATGCCCAATCAACACAAGGCAGTATAGTTTTACCGTGAGGTAAGCGAGGGCATGGTCAACCATTGGCATGGGGTATAGTGTCAGCATGTCACCTTGCTATCTTGCAGTAAAACTACAGATGCCTTGTCTCCTCCAGGATTTTACAGTAAGATAACTATCACACACTAGTTATTGGGCTGTAAAAAAACCACTTTTTTACCTAATAGTGAAAACAAATCCAGAAGTGGTGCACTTAACTGAAATAGCAAGGGGCAGAGGTGGTATTTCTGTCCACTCCATCTACTTTAAGAAGGAGAAATGTAAGGCTAAGGCCTTCTGTCAAAAAATAGCACAGCTTTCTAGTGATCCCTGCCAATACGATAACAGGCAGGGAGTTCTGGAGAAGAAAGCATGCTTAGTAGTAGCCAGCTGGGGAAGACAAGGATGAAGCATATTGAAGGCAATAGAATGACTCTTGTTAATTTCAGATTGAGATAAATCAGTGAATGGAATTTTATAGGAAGTCATATTTCATATTTTTTTTTGTTAAGCACTGGGTGCTCTTTTGATAAATTATGTAGACATAGATTATGTAGAGTATTTATCCACAGGAGAGTGGGGCTTGTGTTGAAATATTAATGGGCTAGATGTGCCCTGCCACCATGTGAGTATGCATTGGGGAGCACAGAAGGATGTAAAGGACCCTTTGCCACTTTGCATGCTCATAAACATCTAAGCATAACTGCAGTCCTTAAATTCCCCTGCATGCAAGGGCTATGCCAGAGGGGAGGGATAGCTCAGTGGTTTGAGCATTGGCCTGCTAAACCCAGGGTTGTGAATTCAATCCTTGAGGGGGCCACTTAGGGATCTGGGGCAAAATCAGTGCTTGGTCCTGCTAGTGAAGGCAGTGGGCTGGACTTGATGACCTTTCAGGGTCACTTCCAGTTCTAGGATATCTCCATATATTATTATTATTAAGCACCACTGGTGACAACATCATTCCACCAAGACCAGAAATGGACAGGAAGGAAGGTGACCTGTCCTGCAGAAAGCACACTGTACACCTTTTTAAGGGGTGGTACAGTGCCCATATTTCCTTATTTTGATGAACAATGCCTAGGAAGTGTAATCAACCAAACGTGTGGTAAGGCAAGAAGTGTTGAGTGATATTAGTATCTGAAGTAAAAATAACTGTGGGCTCAAGCACTGGCAGTGATAACCGCATCCTGCAGAGAGGAAGACCAGAAGTGGACTTGTTTTTCATATTAGAGAGAGAGAGAAATGTACAAATACCTAGGAGCAATAAAGCCTGAACCTTTATTTATTTTGTAACCACATCCAGATTCACTTGTAGAGCCAAGGTAAGTAGATATTAAGCCTTTCTTCTAAGAAAAAGAATAGATTCAAGTAAATAAAGAGAAAAAGAAAGCCTGTGGCTTCAGTAGTAGTTTATTAATGTATTTATTATTTGGATTTATAAAATATATAAAAAGCACCTATCCAAGGCTCTAGATGCCTTTGTCATATACACAAGCACAGTAATACTACAACAGAAAATTAAATAAAGCTAATTCCCAAAAATCAGGAAGGGAGGGAATAAACACTTGACCCACAAATCCTCAATGTACTCCTCATTCCCCAAAAGTGTGAGAAAAGAGATCAACTGCTCAGTGTCCCAAAGTCAACAGTATAACAGGTAACAACGTTCAAATGAAACATTTTCTCCTGGGGAAAATGGGATTTCATTAAAATCAGATTTTTCCACTAGAAAAATTTTGATTTTGATGGCATATACCATGAGGAAAATCTAAATGAAACACTGTTTCTGGTCAGTTTGACATTAATTTCTGTGTTTGCCAGAGCCATTATGGTGCCTCATGGGAATTTTAGTTCCAGGTCCCTGATGCCCCCATGCTTGCCTGCAGGGTTTTTGATCAACTGTAATCAACAAATTTGGGCTTTTGGTACAAGGAAAAGAGAGTAAGTTCCAAAACTGAGAGTGCTCCAAGAGCATGCTGTCTCAGTAGCTCCCTTTCTCTTAAAGTTAGAGGTTCTGGATGAGATACCTGCACTGATCTCAACTGCAGCAATATCTATGTTCTATGAAATAGGCAGGCGCCAAGATACTTAGAACTTCATTGGTCAAAATGAACACCTTCAACTTAACAGGTAGCCCATGCAAAGCAGGGAATATGTATATCATTGAAGAAGTGAGTCACCACAGTTTGCACTAGCCTGTTTTCATGCTGTTTTAAGATGCAACACGATGGAGGTCCTGGAGGCCACATTTAGGCTGCTAGGTAAGAGATTAAAGTCCAGGAGTTTATGGTAGCATTCTCTGACATGTTTCCAGTTCCATACACAGTGCCAATAAGATAGGCAGAACTGCAGGGTCTCAGTGTGTGGGTGAGATGATGGTGTTTGGAGGAGGGATTAAGGTTTATTAGGAACTGAGGAACCTTTTGGAAAAGGAGGAGCTTATATAGAAAAGATGGGCTCTACCTAAACCAAAATGGAACCAGATTGCTGGCATGTAAAATTAAAAAGGTCATAGAGGAGATCTTAAACTAAGGGCTGAGGGATAGCTGACAGGTATGGAGGAGCACACAGTTCAGACAGAGGCAACCCTTAGAGGAGGATTTACTAAAAGGGTTTGTCTATATCCTAGTAAAGAGGAGAGATAGAAGTTGATAAAGTACAGGTAGGAACTGAAGAGAAACAGTCAAATGAAAAGCAGTCTTATTCAATTACATTACATGAAGACAGACAACTTAATATTGAAAGTGCCTGTATACAAATGCTAGAAGTCTAAGTACTAAGATGAGTGAACTTGAGTGCCTAGATGAGGATATTGATTTAATAGGCATCACAGAAACTTGGTGGAACAATGATAATCAATGGGACATAATGTAATTAAATTTAACATCCTTGTGGGGTGGGGGAAATACCACAGAGACCCACCCCAGAAGCATTGAATTTCAAAAAGGGAATTACACAAAACTGAGGAAGCTAGTTGAAGGGAAATTAAAAGGAACTGCCTGCAAGCTGCTTGGAAGCTTTTAAAAACACCACAATAGAGGCTCATACAAATGTATACTCACCCCGCCCCCGAACCAAAAAAAAAAATGTAGATGCCACCATGGCTAAACAACAGAGTAAAAAAAGGGTAATTGGAGACAAAAAGGCTTCCTTTATATTTTGGAAGTCAAATCCTAGTGAGGAAAATAGAAGGGAACATAAACTCTGGCAAGTCTAGTGTAAACGTATAATTAGGCAGGCAAAAAAAAAAAGAATTTGAAGAGCAACTAGCAAAAGACAAAAATTAGCACATATTTGTTAAGTATATCAGAAGCAGGAAGTCTGCCAAATAATCAGTGGGGCCATTGGACAATCAAGGTGATAAATGAGAACTCAAAGAAGACAAGGCTGTTGCAGAAAAGCTAAATTAATTGTTTGCATCTGTCTTCTTTGCAAAGGATGTGAGGGAGATTCCCACGCCTGAGCTTCAGAGGGAATAAATGGAACAGGGCAATTGTTGAGTGACCCATCTCCTGTGACAAATCTAAGTAACTGAGCCAAACTTGAGGTGTCAATAGAGGAGGTTTTGGAATAAATTGATAAATTAAACAGTAATAAGTCACCCAGGACCAGGTGGTATTCACCCAAGGGTTATGAAGGAAGTAAAATATGAAATTGCAGTCCTACTAACTGTGGTATGTAACCTATCATTTAATTCAGCCTCTATCCCTGATGAGTGGAGGATAGCAACTGAAATACTGACTTTTAAAAAAGGCTCCAGAGACAATCCTGGCAATAACAGGCTGAACTTCAATACCAGGCAAATTGGTTAAAACTATAGTAAAGAACAGAATTATCAGACACATAGATGAAGATGATATACTGGGGAAGAGTGAACACGGCCTTTGTAAAGGGAGACCACACATCACCAATCTATTAAAATTGTTGAGGGGGGTCAAATAACAGGTGAACAAGGTCCTTTACCAAAGGCTCTTAAGCAAAGTAAGAAGTCATGGGATAAGAGGGAAGGTCCTCTCATGGATAAATGACTTTAAGAGATAGGAAAGAAAGGGTCGGAACACATGATCAGTTTTCACAGTGCAGAGAGGTAAATAGCAGTCCCCCCCCAAAAAAAAAATTTGTACTGGGACAAGTGCTGGTCCACATATTCATAAATGATCTGGAAAAGGGGGTAAACAATGATGTGGCAAAATTTGCAGATGATACTAAATTACTCAAGATAGTTAAATCCAAAACTGACTGCCAAGAGTTACAAAGAGATCTCATTACATTGTGTGACTGGGCAAGAAAATGGCAGATGAAATTCAGTGTTGATAAATGCAAAGTAATACATAATCCCAACTATACATAAAAAAGGATGGGGTCTAAATTAGCTGGTACCACACAAGAAAGACATCTTGGAATCATTGTGGATAGTTCCCTGAAAATGTCCACTCAATGAGCAACGGCAGTCAAAAAAGTGAACAGAATGTTGGGAATCATTAAGAAAGGGATAGATAAGAAGACAGAAAATATCACAATGCCACTATATAAATCCATGGTACGCCCACACCTTGCATACTGCACGCAGTTCTAGTTGCCTCATCTCAAAGATATATTAGAATTGTAAAAAGTCTAGAGAGGGCAACAAAAATGATTAGGAGCAGCTTCAATAGGAGGAGAGATTAAACAGACTGGGACTGTTCAGTTTTGAAAAGAGACTTTGGGATATGAGAGAGGTCTATAAAATCATGACTAGTGTGGAGAAAGCGAATGCAAGATCAAACTGTGGAACTAGTTTCCTGGGGATGTTGTGAACGCCAAAAGTATAATTGGGTTCAAAGAAGATTTAGAGAAGTTCATGGAGGATAGGTCCGTCAATGACTATTAACCAAGATGGTCAGGAACACAACCCCATGCTCTGTGTGTCCCTAAATCTCTGACTGCTGAAAACTGGGACTGGATGACAGAGGATGGATCACCTGATAAATTGCCCTGTTCTGTTCATCCCCTCTGAAGAATCTGGCCTGGCCACTGCTGGAAAACAGGATACTTGGCTAGATAAACCATTGGTCTGACCCAATATAGCCATTCTTATGTTCTTACCATGTACACAGCATCACACTACTCTAATCTCAAGGTGTTGAAGGCATGGATCACAATAGTTATCTTTAGTTGCTTCATTTAAAATCTTGTTAACCAAAAAACAAACACTAAAACGATTAATACTTCTTTTTAAACAAAAAGCTGATAGAACTGAGTAACACAGGAAAAGATCTGAAAAAGATCAAACAAACATGGTGAGTTGTGTTTATTAAAGCTGGACTATGCTTCTAAATTACTGACATAGTTTGCTGTAATGTTAAGAAAAAAAAACCTACATCACTCAGTTAAATGATATTCCTGTCAAATGCGTAAAGTTCTCACCTAGCTTTTCCTAATTAGAAGCCTGATCCAAGTAAACGTGAGATTTTCCATTGACTTCAACACACTTTGTATCAAGCCTTTCTCCCCCCCCCCCAGCACTTGTACTATGTAACATTAATACATAGCACAAATTCTCATGATTACAGTGTTTAACTGAAACATAAACTTCTAAATATAGTCCCCCCTCTCCCCTCCTCCCCCCCGGCAAAATTATACATGAACACAGATTAGAACAGCATTTCTCAAATGCGGCCACCGTGGCCGCATGCAGTCACTGGGGGCTTTTCTTGTGGCCACAGCCTCCTGGGTGCTGGTTGGGGGGATGGAGGCAAAGCAGCAGCTCCTCCCCTGGGGCTGCAAGGAAGGTTGGGCCCTGCACCCCTCTTGAGTCACACATGCTGGAGGAGCAGACAGCCAGTGTGAGTTCCCCACCTTCACAGGGGCAGTGGGGCTCACCTTCTAGCTTCAGCCTTGGGGTGGTAAGCTCTGTCCATGTGGCAGTGGGCTTTGAACTCTGGGCTTTGGCTGCATAGTGGCAAGCTCTGGCCACTGGACTTTGTGCTCTGGCCGCTGGGCTTTGGGCTCACCCCCCCTCCCCTTATTGCCCTTGGTCCCACTACTGCCCCAGACCCTTATCCATCCACCCCATCACCCCTGGCCAGCACTGCCTCCCTACCCACCTCCACATCCAAGGCTTAATTTACGTCCCAGCTTGCCAGGGCTGAGTAAGTCTGCTGTGAAAAGTGATATTTGTATGTTTGTTAATGTCACTTTTCACTGCCTTCCAGCTAGCTAGTAAGTCTGCTGTGAAAAGCGATATTAAGAAAAAAACCTGCAACCAAAAAAGCCTAAGAAACAACAACAAAAGACAAGAACGTTTTTGTGTTTCTATTCTGTTTAGGTCCAGTAAAGGACAGAGACAAGTATACATTATTATTATTATTATTATTGAGTCTGCAAAAAAAACCCCACCCTATATAAATAAATGACTATGATTTGGACATGTGTATGTGCGTATTTATTTGCTTTTCCTAAAGTTAATTAACTATTTTAGGAAAAATGGTCAAAGCAGCCACCAGCAAGAGTTGGTGGCCACACTCTGAGGCCACCAAAAAATTTGTTATGAGAACCTCTGGATTAGAACAAGAAAGATACACAGTGCTTGTGCTTAGCATTTCCTGGTTTTGCAAATATTTTGCTCTCTCTCTGCCTATAATCTCTTTCTTAGTGAAAGCTAGGGATCAAATTTCAGGTATCAGGCAATCAGATGTCTGTAATTCTATGCTCTTCAATGCATCATGTCACAATTACCTTCTAAATTTAGAACCCGCTGATATCACTGCATGGCACAGAAGATGATGCCTTGAGCATATTTAAATAATAACCTTAGGGGGAAAATGGATGTGAGAGAAATTTGAAATAAATAAGGAGAGAGGGTCTTTTTAGAAGCAGCAGCAGCAAAAATGCTTTCTCCATTTTAATTCTAAAAGATAAAATATGGCATTTGTTCAAAAAAAGTTACTGTAGTATATGGGCATTCTTATTGCCAAAAGCTGTGGATTATAGTTAGAGCTGGGCTATTCGTGGGAAAGATTATTCCTAAAAGTTTTGTTAAATTTTTGAAACAAATTTCAATTCTCCATGTTTGCATTCCTTTGTTAATAGCTGTTCATGAACATGCCTGCAAATTAAGTTTTGTTTGTACAAATGGTCAAGGAAAAACACATTTTGGTCCGAATCCAATTTTTTTATGACTAATCAAAATATAGTAGTAAGTGGTAGTACAAATAGTTTATTAGCCATCTAAGGTAAGACTTCTAAATTAAATGTTAGCACTATGTAGCAGAGCAGCAGCCACCCACCTCGGTGCACATGGAAATATATAAAGAGAGATGCTCTAGTTCACCACAGGTTACCGGGCTGTATACAGGAAATTACTGGATGAATTTCTGCAATCTGTATTATGCAGGAGGTCAGACTAGATGATCATATCGGTCCCTTCTGGTCTTAAAACTTGAGAATAATTGACTGTGTAGAAGATCTCACAACATCCTGTTTCTTCTGGAGTTTACCCCTCGTTAGCATCAGTCCCAGTGTGTTATGATCTGACCTGATTTGAAGTTAGGCATATTATGCTTCCTTTTTCACAGCAGAATGCAAATATTAATGAAATTCAAATTCACTGCAATTTTCCCATGCAAAATATGTAAGAAAAAAGGGGATAATTTAATAGGGCCACTTTTCTCAGGCATTTTCTGTTCTTACGTATATATGAACATGCAGGTGAATTCAACTCTTATGTACTCATATGTTACAAAAAACAGAGAGAGACACCAACAAAGCTACAGCTACACTGCATACAAAAAAAATAAAGACATTTGGGGGAGAAAGGGAAAATAGATATTTTCTCTGTAGCAGATCGCTGCTGCTGCAGCACTAACAGAAGTGCCATGGTGTGGTGATTTAACTGTGCTGGTGATGCCCATTTTAGAACTTACCCTGGTGCCTGCATTGGACTAAAAAGGATCATTTGGCACATCCTTTCCTCCCATCCGTTCTCTTCTCCCACTGAGAGTAATGATGACTATTAAAGAAATAGAACCATTCTTACTTAGCACAGCAGAGGGACAGATTTCTTTAAATATTCCTTGGTCCACAGCTAGAGCACTGATATGCAGACACTTGCGGGGATCTGATCATTGCAGGTCTACCCCACAATTATTGTTTTGTTTTATTTTGTTACCATGGTGAATGGTAACAGAAATTTGGAGATCAATAATATGCTTGGAAGATGAAAAATCCAAGTTTGTTCACAAACAATTTGCAAACTAAAACAGAATTTTTTCAGAAAAATGGTTCAACTATTCAGTCTGAACTATCTCATAATTATAGCATAATCCCCTTTTATTTTAATTTAGCAAATTCTGTTCATTAAAACCAACATTGAAGACACACTGCTGCAATGAAAATTCATTAACAAGTTGAATATGGGATTTAACTTAGCTCCTTTTTAAAAAGTAACTTATTATTTTTGGGATTACTATGCCTGCCATAGCACAGAGGAAATGAAAAACAGAGAAACTGAGTGAGTAATTGAGTTATTGATTCAGGGATCTGTCACCTAAACTGTATCCAAATATACTTGTTTTGTTCTGTGAGAACTGAGTGAAAAGTCTGATTTTCCCCAGCATCACTAACTGTTCTAGAAACAGAATTCAACCAGGTAATGTCTTGCGTGAATAATTTGGACGGAGAGTTTGAGAGAGTGGAGCAGCATGTCTCTCACACAGAAACTGATCTGAAAACCCAAGACAAATAAGGGTGAATGTTTATTTTAACTTATTCAATAGCATGGTGAAGAACAATAAGGGGGAGTACTGCCATTTACAATAGAGGTGCTAGAAAGTCAAGCTATGTCTTATTCCTTGACTACTGATGGAGAAAAGGGAGACAACCTTATTGCTTTTTTTGAAAGAGTGAATATCACATTCTGCAGCTAGAAATTGAGGATGATCTGTCTCAGCAAAGCATATAGATTTCTGTAGGGAAACAGCAGTGAGGGAACTATAAATGGGTGAACCAATAACTCCAAAATCTTTGATCTATGAAATAAGGGTAGGATTTTCAGAGGAGTATAAAATAATCCCAGTAGAGAAAATGTCATAGTCCTTTTTTCACAGATTTAAACTCCAGCATGCAGACTAAAAAAAGAAGCTCTAGCTTCATGATGCGATAGAGCGGGATAAGTCTGTACTGAATTATGAACTCCAGTTTGTGTTATATATTGAGCACATGTCTTAACTTGCCTGAGGGCAGCTTACTGCATTGCTTTCGAGATGGTGCCCTGCCCAGGAAAGGAGCTAGGTACCTTGTTGAAGGACTATGCCTTGCTGAAGGGCTATCAAGACTTCCGTCTAGGGACATCAACTTTGAATGACTCTCGATGGCTGGTTTTTATTCTACACAAGGGCCCTCAGGTGGGGCATGCATGACTAGGGGAGAGGGACTGGAGCATCCCAGTGGAGGACATGGCAGAGACAGAGACTCTACTTGACAGCGGGGAGTCCATCATCATCACATGTAAGGTAGACTTCCAGGAGAGTGGGGGCAGGATTCATTCTAACTTGAAATGCTGACAAACCTCAGACTCACAAGAAGGGGTGAAACCAGACCAGGAGAGGGTGTCCTCTATTATTTTTAAAGATCTGTAACTCTCAAATGTTCTCAGAGTAAAGTTTCTGTGGTGAGGAAGTGCCTTGGTTAACCCTTTATTCCTTGATTGCCTGCCATGTTGTCCTGAACAGGTTAAACACCTGGAATGCCCATAGTTTCTGTGGCGCTCTGGGGGAGTAAGTGACTGGGGGTCTCGGGAAGCCTGATGCTGACTTTGGGCAGCTGGTCAATGGCACTCCATATGCTAAAAAAGGATATCAGACAAGAAATCTGGGAGCCCTACAGTCCCAGAGCTAAAACCGGCGATTAGACTCTATCCAGACCCAGTTGGCTTGGAAGCACATTGGGCCCACCAGTTGGGTCCAGTTGCAACAGATTGGTGATGACAGAGTGGTGTATGGGGCCAGGTCATAATACATTGTCAGGGTTTTGATGAGAAAAAAAATAGCTGTTTTGTACCCTGTAAAACTCTCTTCTCTTTATAAAGCATACTTGTTTTCTATGGGGCACTGCAGCATTGAAACTGAGATTGTGTAAGATTAAACTGGCAAAACTTTGAGACTTGGACACAAATACTGAACACGTGGAATAACAACCCTGCCACAGTTCTTGATATTCTGTCACCTCATTTAAATGTCTGCCAAGGGGAGTAGTGGAAGCAAAAGACATATCTGGCTTCAAGACTAAGCTTGATAAGTTTATGGAGGGGTTGGTATGATGGGATAGCCTAATTTTGGCAATTAATTGATCTTTGACTATTGGTGGTAAATATGCCCAATGGCTTGTGATGGGATGTTAGATGGGGTGAGATCTGAGTTACTACAGAGAATTCTTTCCTGGGTGTCTGGCTGGTGAATCTTGCCCACATGCTCAGGGTTTAGCTGATCACCATATTTGGGGTCGGGAAGGAATTTCCCCCCAGGGCAGATTGGCAGAGGCCCTGTTTTTTTTTTTTTGCCTTCCTCTGTAGCATGGGGCATGGGTCACTTGCTGGAGGATTCTCTGCACCTTGAAGTCTTTAAACCATGATTTGAGGACTTCAATGGCTCAGATACAGGTTAGGGGTTTGTTACAGGAATGAGTGGGTGAGATTCTGTGGCCTGCGTTGTGCAGGAGGTCGGACTAGATGATCATAATGGTCCCGTCTGACCTTAAAGTCTATGATTCTATGATTCTATGAAATGTACTATTTCTTGTCATCTGGTAATTCTAAGGGACGTATTATGAGATTGATTGAAAGCACAATGTCTTGTTATCATTTATTGTAGTGCCACTCATCTGTTTTGTTCACAAACACTGAAGCTGAAAGCATGCTAAGTTGAACAAGTGCAACTTTATTAAACCCTGTGCACCACTCTGTCCACATGGCTGAGTTGCTTCCACCTAACTACCCACATTCCCTGTTCTGCTGGTGCCCTGTCAATAACAGCCCCTTCCAGGAAATATGGGCCCATTGACTCCATTTCTACTGATCATGATAAATCTTTCCTGTTTTACAAAGATTTTAACATGAACAATAAAAACAAGATTAATAATTGACACACAGGCCCCCAGCCCATGTCCCTTTATCAGAGGTTGCTAGCACATAGCTGAGTTGGAGTCTCATCTTTACCATAGATTCAGCTGGTTACATAGTCTTTGAGATAGTTTGGTCTTGTCAACAGGTGACCATACAACAAGTGACCTATCTTTGTCTTCCTTTCACCTGTCTCTTTGTCTAACAAATTATCTCTCTGTGGAGTTTCCTCACTCCCTCTGGGGTTGGCCTCTGGATGATTCTGTTTCTCCATTCCATGATGATTTCTGTAGGATCTCTCTGGCTGTTGTGTCTGCTGGCTCATAAGTGCCTCCTGTCCTTCGGATCACTTTTTCCTCTTGCATAGTCACCTTGTATGACCTGAGTACTGCTGTATCCCTTCTGACTCTTTTAGTCCACTCCTTGTGTGTCTCTTTAATGGCTGGCTCCTCAGATCAAGTAGGTTCTTGACTGACCTGTCATATTCTAGTGTCTGCTTTATCTGATAGTTGGCAATATCCTCTTGGTATCTTCATTCTTCTGGCTGCAACAGGTCTCAACTCAGTGATAGCAGGATTTTGGTTCTTTGTTTCATCAGTACCTGCACTGTACTGTTCTGGCACCCTTGTAAATGGGATATTCTTGTGTGCCAAAAATGCTAACAAGGGTTCTGAACCAGAAGAAACATCCTAGATGTTGTTTATTCTATCAGGCAGGTCCTCTACCTCCCAAAAATTTGAATATTAGACCACTGTAATCAATTACTGCTGTCCCTTAAAGGTAAATAAGACCACCCCATCTTTTCCCATCGTTGGATGGACAGCTCATGTAGTAACAGTGTCTCTTTTTCCTGGTGTTTACTGTACAACTGACAGTAAACACAGCTCTTTTATCAAGGAGCAGAGCTGTGTACTCATTCCCCACCAGTAAACATGCTCCTAAGCCTCTCTAAGGCACCTGTCAAATGCCCAGGAGCTTTATGTTCTTGTCCCTGCATCACTATAGACAAGCTTGTAGTTGTATGTCATGGTCTCATTCAGCTTCTTTTGTATCATTGTTCAGTTCAGCACAATGAAGATATCATCTGCACTTATTTTCACCCCAGAAAGTCCTTCCAGTACCTGGAAGCCTTTTCTGGAACACCTCAGGTGTTGGGCTTGTGCCCATCATCATGTGCAACCTCTGTAGTGACCAAATGTTGTTGCAAAGCAAGCTGGATTTTTTATCCAGACTTATGTGCCAAAACCCATTCCTCACATCACAGACAGTAGAGATTCTGGCTTTGGAGAGTTCTGGCAGAATGTAAACAATTGTGGGCAGTGGATAGTGGCATCTTTTCAATGCCTAATTCAGTGGCTTTGGGTCTATACAGATGCATAATTTGCCTGATGGCTTCTTTACCACCACCACCATACTGCCTATCCAGACTGTACTGGTTTACAGGTGCTATCATACCCCTGCTCTCAGACTTCTGATTTCCTTGCTTAGTGGACATAGTGCCACTTAGTGGACATAGTGCCACTACAATTTTAATTTATGATAAGCATGAAGGTTCCACTGTGGAGTCTACTTCCAGTCACAGCTTGCCTTCAAGGCACCCACCTCCTTTGAAAATATCCCCTTGTGCTTTTAAAATTCTCTGTTGTCTGTGGGATGCCTAATTTTCCTTCTTGCACTGAAGCTATAAATTCTGATGCTGCACCCAAATCAGATCCATCGCTTGTATGGCTGTATTCCTCAAGAGGGGTCTGTGGTGCTTACTATCCACCGCCACAAACTTCAGTTGGTACCATCTGTTATTTTTCAGGTTAGTTACTATGTGTTTAAATTTTCCTACAGGCTGCATTACACTTTCATTGTACAATATTAGATTGTGCCTGCTTTCTGTAATGGGTGTGTTCATTTCCCGTTCACCCTGAGGAATCACATTGCAAGAGGCCTCGCTATCAAGCTGCAATCACAGAGAGTGTTTCCCTATTAACATTGTTGCATGCCAGCAGGTTGGAATTGTCCCTTGTTGTTTTCATCTCCTGACATCCTGAACCTGATATACTCTCAGACTCAGGAAGAGACACATGAGGTCATCCCCACTATCTGATGTGCCATCTCCCTCTTACACAAGTCTAATTTAATCTTCCTATGACCTCCTTCTGCTCTTGCACACACTGCTAAAATGATTCAATTTGCCACATTCTTTACAATGCTGTCCCACTGCAGGGCACTCAGGGCTGTCTCCAGGCACCAGCTGAGCAAGCTGGTGCTTGGGGCGGCAGATTGTTTGAGGTGGCATTCTGCCCAATCCTAGGGCGGCATGGCCGCTTTTTTTTTTTTGTTCCGCTCCGGCCGCCCTGTAGGGGGCGGCGGCGCGGAGAACCAGAGTGCCCTGCAGGGCAGTCCTCTTCCTTCCCTCCCCGCCGAGCGGAACGGAGCACTCGCAGCAGGCAGCAGGAGGCGGCGCAGCGGGAGGGGCCGCGTGGCAGCGCCCCCGCTGTAGCCCTGGCCACCCCCTTCTCTCTCTCTCCCGCCCGCTCCCTCCCCCCCCCCCCCCCCCCCCCTTTCCCCCCCCCTCCCCCCCCCCCCCCCCCCCCCCTTTTTTTTTTTTTTGCTTGGGGCTGCCAAAAAGCCAGAGCCGGCCCTGAGGGCACTTCTCCTTCACCAACTCATGCTGTCTCCCACCATAAATGTCTGTGATTATGTGTATTCAATTAATCAAATTCAATTTACCAAATGTATTCAATGTATCAACTTCAGTGTTGATAAATGCATAGTAATACACATTGGAAAACATAATCCCAACTATACATATAAAATGATGGGGTCTAAATTAGCTGTTATCACTCAAGAAAGAAATCTTGGAGTCGTTGTGGATAGTTCGCTGAAAACATCCACTCAATGTGCAGTGGCAGTCAAAAAAGCAAACAGAATGTTGGGAATCATTAAAAAAGGGATAGATAATAAGACAGAAAATATCATATTGCCTCTATATAAATCCATTGTATGCCTACATCTTGAATACTGCGTGTGGATGTGGTCGTCCCATCTCAAAACAGATAGATTGGAATTGGAAAAGGTTCAGAAAAGGGCAAAAAAAATGATTAGGGGTATGGAATGGCTGCTGTATGAGGAGAGATTAATAAAACTGGGACTTTACAGCTTGGAAAGGAGACGACTAAGGGGCGATATGATTGAGATCTATAAAATCATGATTGGTGTGGAGAAAGTAAATAAGGAAGTGTTATTTACTTCTCATAACATAAGAACTAGGGGTCACTAAATGAAATTAATAGACAATAGGTTTAAAACAAACAAAAGGAAATATTTTTGACACAATGCACAGTCAGTCTGTTAAACTCTTTGCCAGAGGATGTTGTGAAGGCCAAGACTATAACAAGGTTAAAAAAATAGCAAGATAAGTTCATGGAGGATAGGTCCATCAATGGCTATTAGCCAGGATGGGCAGGGATGGTGTCACTAGCCTCTGTTTGCCAGAAGCTGGGAATGGATCACTTGATGATTACCTGTTCCGTTCATTCCCACTGGGGCACCTGCCATTGGCCACTGGATACTGGGCTAGATGGACCTTTGGTCTGACCCAGTATGTCCGTTCTTATGTATGGAACCCTAATCACCTCCTCTCTTTTCTGTTGTCTCACACTGCATGTATTTCTGGGGTGTTATGCTTCCTAGAGTTTTTATCCTTTGACTAGAGGCATCCTCTGCACAACCCATGTCTAAGCATCTGTCTACTGTAAGATCACCTTCCCCTTCCCGGAGTGACTGCTTCCACAGGAAGTGATCCCAAGTGTCACAGACTACCCTGTCCTGACTCAGGGAGTCTGTCAAAAATTGTCTATAGCCGCCAGTGCATCTAAGGCAGTAACATGGGGATCTATCCCCTCCCCTTCAGATTGGTCTCTAATGAAAACCCTGTGTTGCTCCACAGTTTTGTTGTGCATTGGGGAGCAATAGTTCCAGGGCCGGCTCTAGGATTTTTGCCGCCCCAAGCAAAAAAATTTTTGGCTGCCCCCCTTTTTTTCGTGCCCCCCCAGCCCTGCCCCAACTCCGCCCCTTCTGAACCCCTTCCCCAAATCCCCGGCCCCACCTCCTCCCCTGGGGGTGCTGCATTTCTCCCCCCCATTGCTTCCTGCGCCCCCCCCATGACCTCCTGCCCTAGCTCACCTCCGCTTCGCCTGGTCCCCCGGGCGCCCTGCCGCTTCGCTTCTCCCCCATCCCTCTCAGGTGAGGGATGGGGGAGAAGCGGAGCAGCAGCATGTTCAGGGGAGCAGACGGGGCGGAGGTGAGCTAGGGTGGGGGGGTGCAGGAAGTAACCGGGTGGGCACATGAAGTAATAGGGGGGGTAGAGGAACTGCTCCCCGCTCCAGCTCACCTCTGCTCCACCACCGCCGCCTCCCCTGAGCGCCCCGCCGCTCGGCTTCTCCTCCTTCCCAGCCTTGCTACGCGAAACAGCTGTTTTGTGCCCGGCAAGTCGGGGGTGGGGGGAGAAGCAGAGCGGCAGCGGCGCGCTCAGGTAGCAGGCGGAGGAGGAGAGGAGGTGAGCTGGGGCAGCGGGGGCACTTTTTCTCCATGCCACGGAGTTGGTGCCTATGATGGCCAGCGCCAGAATGCCGCCCCTAGAAATGTGCCGCCCCAAGCACCTGCTTGTTTTGCTGGTGCCTAGAATAGTTCCCCAGGGCTCCTAGGACTGCTATGAGGCTTCCAGCAGTGGTGAACTTCAAAGTGGTGCAAACCTCTCTACCTTGTTCCCCAATAGGGTAAAATAACAGTATTGCTTCCCAACTGTTGTTGTCCTCCTGAATAGCCAGCTCAGTGTACAGCTCGAACTCCTCCTTCCACCAGGTCCAATGCTGGGCTAAGTTTGTGTCTGCAAAATCCGGGGCTCTGGGGGGGCTTCAAACAGAGTTCCATGTCTCTCACTGCCATCTGCTGCACGTCAGAAAACTCACAGTTCTGATACTGCCACCATGTTTCACTAGCAAAGAGCAAAAGAGAATGCCGGTTAAGTTTAACAAGTAGAACTTCATTAAACCCTGTGCGCAGCTCTGTCCTTGTGGCTGAGTAGTGTCCAGCCTAACTCCCCGCATTTGCAGTTCCACTGGTGTCCCATCAATAACAGTCCCTCCTGGGAACGTGAGCCCTCTGATTCCAGTTCCACTGAATTTAATACATCACAAGTGGTATTATGTTGCCCTAAATTTTCATCTCCAGACTATACTGAATCTAATACTTTATGGATTTACTTTGCCTGGTATTAGGGCACTGCTCTAGCAGTTTATTTTGTTGCTATTTCTGTTAATTTTTATATTTTTCTAATTCATTACGACTATTTATTTGAGCGAGGTGACTGAATTTGACCCATAATCCTCTATGGGCATTAAGAGTTGTATATTTCCTTGAGTCCATATTCAAAGCATTTGCAAAAGTGCTTGTGATAGAAATTTTACAAACATACTCCCATATTTAAAAGGAGGTCTTTAGTCTTGATGAGAGGGAGGTATTTGTGCATACCTAAGAATGGGTTTATTGTGATTTTTCTAATCCGAGCATTTATCTTTCTCCATTATTGGTACTATTACTGCTAACCACTCGATTGTTTGCTTTTTAATATCTCTGATTGTTCCAGACATTCCACCAGTACATTTTTTCACACAGATCATGTGCATCAGTACATAACTTATAAAACCTTGGAACAGTAGGTCAAGGACAGACTCTGGTTTAGCTTGAAATTAATTTATTACACCAATGCCTTCTTCAAAAGTCTCTTAATGTTGTCAATTTTTTCAAGTAATCTATATTTAGAGTTAATTTTATGTTAAGCTCTTTACAATCTGTTGGTATCTCTTGGGAATAATGCTGGAAGCTCCCTTTCTGCAGCAATCAAAAAAGACAAGTCAGCTTTTAAAATCCCCAGACTGGACTTGAGCCACAGTGTGACCAAAGTTTGAATCTCCCCAGTGTACATTTTGAGCTGTATTGTAGCTTAAGATACCTCTTGCATTCAAGACAGGCTTAGACCAGTGTCACACATGTTGCTGTATTGTATCTGTCCCTGTCTCAATGTGTTTTCCATGTATAACAGCTATTATTTTAATTTCATCAAAATATATGCAGTACATTGGCAGTTCTTTATCACCTTGACAGTTATCCTTTGCCATTTTAGTGAGACTGGGTTTGTCTTCCTTAGGTAATGCTAGTACATCTTCATCCGCTGACTGTGTGTTAGTTGGGCTTTTCTTTTGCTCCTTCTCTGCAAAGTTTGCAACATATTTGCTTCTCCCCTTCTCTGTTTTTAGATAGTTAAATATTAATGAGTCTTCTTTTTCTCTGTTACAGCTATTGTAACGATCATAAATGTGACCACTCCACTTATCAAAAGTAACTTCTCAATTTAAAATGTCTAAGCTAAATAACCTTGATCACATATAAACCTGACATTTCTTTCCCCCTTATATGTTTTTCAACAGCTTCATTACTCCTTGTAATATTAAATGCTTTCTTGTATGAAGTCAACCTCAGCTAAGTGTCTGCACTGGATGTGAATGTTAAGCAAGCTGCAAACCTATGGTCATGAAAGACTTCTTCCAAATATACATTAAAATCAAAGGGCTCTGCTGATTTTAAAAAATGCTACCATGAAGAGATAACATTCTTTACTTTTATGGAGTGAATTTTAAAATATCTCAGGAATCAGATTGTCTTAGGGTACGTCTATACTTACCCGCTGGTTCGGCGGCAAGCAATCGATCTTCTGGGATCGATTTATCGCAACTTGTCTAGACGCGATAAATCGATCCCGGAAGTGCTCGCCGTCGACGCCGGTAATCCTGCTCCATGAGAGGAGTAGGCGGAGTCGACGGGGGAGCCTGCCTGCCGTGTGTGGACCCGCGGTAAGTACCTTTAAGTTCGAACTAAGATACTTTGACTTCAGCTACGTTATTCACGGAGGCTTTCCAGGGGTCAGATAGATTCCGCTACATAGCAAATTAATTTTTTATTATTTCAGTTGATGAAAAGCTTGTTCCATTTGTCCAATATATTCCTGGGGGAATTCTGCACCGAAAAATAAAAAAATCTACTCACAATATTTTAAAATTCTGCAAAATTCTCCATATTTTATTTGTCAAAATAACATAATATAATCATGCCATTTTCAATTATTTATTACAGCAAGTATGTCTGTAAAAATACAGACAAAAAATTATTCAGGAAAGAACTAGATAAGATTCCTTACTAGGCATAGTAATACAGAACTTTGAGTAATTCATTTAAACTACAATACCGAAATGTATTTCCTGCACTTCTCAGAAGCAATACAAAGGTTTGGGGAAGTCAGGGGTAACAGAGGAGCTGAGGGATAGGGAAGGAGCCTGGGAGTGAACCTGAAGGGTTATTGGGTGTGGGTGGGGAAAGTATGGAACAGCGGTTTTGTTTTTTTGTTTTTTGTTTGAATGGGGGGAATTTTAGGGAGTTGGGGAGCTTCTTCATGCAGACCCTGGCTGACCCCTAGCCTCTCCCATTCAGTCAGGCACATCTGCCCCGTCCCCCTGTGTACCTGCACCTCCTACCCCCTGTGGCCCTGCAGCCCTCCTCCCATTCAGCCCCTCCCTCAATGTTGTCACCCCACTAGCTCCTGAGCCCATGCCCCAGTTTGTCCCCCCACTAGCCCTTCCAGACCCCTGTCTGTGACACCCCCCCAGTAGCTCCATGTTCTCCACTCTGTCTGTCCTGTGCCTTCTCACCAGGCCCTGCTGTGAAGAATGCAGTCTCTCCCTGTCCCTCTCTGCCCGCTGGCTGCCCTCTCTTCTGGTGCCACAGCAGCCCTGGTGGGCAAAAGGTGTAACTTCAGTGTCTCTCCAGCAGAATCTATATTCTGCGGAGAAAAAAAATCTGTGAGGGGACATGATATCTGCACATGCACAGTGGCGTAGAATTCCCCCAGTATTAAACACAAACTGTAAAATCCATTGAAGTAGGATCATAAAGTTCCAGAGGAACTCAGAAAGAGAATTCCACATGCCATTGTTATTTGAAGTTTATCAAGAAATATCTTAAATCCAAGCCCTCCCCCTCATTCCCCACCCAAATACAGATGCTCTTCCAGAAGGCTGGCACACTGCGGATTTTTGAACTGAGATTACTCAAACACAGTCGGTGCAACACAATAGCTCACGTGTTGTTTCAGAATATACACCAAAAGCCTGACCATTCTTGCAGGGAGTTGCAGTATATAAAATGGAGCTAGAATAGCCAACTAGCTTATGGTATGTGTACAACAATATTATGTTTACCAAATATAGAATCCGGTCATTTAGTGTCAAATATTAGCTGCTTTGGTTTGGCTATAGTAGAGGAGATGAGGGCTCAAGGAGCCCCTTATCCACAGTATACCTGTGCAAGAGGTAGCCATAGTTCCATTGCAAAGTATGAGGGAGCTCAAGATAGGAGGCTGGGCAGCATTGCTAAGGTGTGGGGCCAAGCATATAGAACAGCACTGGAGAAGCACATGTAACAATAAATTCACAGGTAAATACACTCAGCAACCCTGGAGTCATTATGCCTTTTTCTGGCTTCCAGAGACATGACATCTCAAAAGGATCCTATTGCTCCTTCTTCCCATTCTGCTAGTGAAACTCTGTCAAATTCAGCCTTAGTAATTCCCTTAAAGTCTATCAATATACCAAATTCCTTTCTGAATCCACATTGAATTATTGCAGGCATTGTACTAACCTTGGAATCTCTTAACAACAAACATCAGGTGCTTAAAAGAGGTGTCATAAAATGGGAGCCTCCCACACCAAATGAGATGCTTTGCAGATACAGTATTTAATAATTATTGCATCATCTGTACGTATTTTAGCATATCCTATTCCTCAAACTTTCCATTCTGTGTACACTGTCCTTTCCAATTTATTTTAGCACCCGGCTACATTAGATGTACACAGATAACCCTTCTCCCATTAATAACCTCCATACCCTACTCAGCTAGTAGAAGGAGGCTCTCATTAGACTTTTTTTGTGCCGACCATCAGTGAGTAGACTACAGGAGTGATACAGCTATAGTTTCCATCAGGATGAAAAAAGATGAATGCAGTGGTGGTTGGAGTTACAGTATTCCAGTTTTCATTAATATATTTACAATAGGATTGTGTACACACACTAATTAAAAATTAAATCAACGGATTTTAAATCCCTTCTGTTATTTTTCAGTGATAAGATACTAATTTGTAAAATTCCCACATTAATATCACAGGGTCCAGTTTAAGCAACTTTATAAGCATGCGTGTTTGCCATTTGATGAGATGGATTTCAGTAAGCTGTGGCTATCTGTGGAATATATTACTATATGATGTGGTCTGGTTGTTTCACTTAAGCATCTTTCCCAGGCCATCTATCCCAGCTATTAAAAAAAAAATCTTCAAAGTTGCTATTTTTTATTACTATTCTCAGAAGATGTGTTCCTAGGGATTCGCAAATATGAAGGAGGGATTTATGTAAATCTGTACCTTAGTGTTTACACTTGCAGACTGATATCTCTTCACAAATTTGCAAGATGAATGTGAACTTTTCAGTGAATACAGAACAGGAAGGTCACAGATAATCATGTGATAGATCATATGATCTAAGTAAATATGTCCCTAGTGAGCAGGCTTTGCATTTTATTTCCCCATACTTTGGTTAGCTAATTATTTGCAGTTTTATCATCTGAAATTTCTCTAATCTCCCACAGGTCTGGCATTCAAGAATCCCTGGTGTGTGTGGTGGAGGGAGGGGGAACAGAATATTGTACACTGTGCATCAGCCAATTATCTCCTTGAAGTGAACATTAAAGGATTCTTATTAGCTATTCATAATAATTATTTTATATAGGTTAAGACCTTCCTACTAATTCAAAAGTTGGCAGCTCTATGACAAACAACATATATTTAGAGCATGACCACATGTTTTGACCGAATTGGGGCATGCTACTCCAAAAACTGCTTTGGGTGGAAATGGAAATGTAATTTTGATTTAAAATTGCTTTAATGTGGTTAATTTTGCAGCTCTTTGTTCTATTTAGGCAAAACATATAAAGAATTATACCTTGTTGTAAATACATTTGCCTCATTTTTCTGCAGACAGTTCAAAATGTGTCTGGCTAGAACTGTCCTTTATTTCTACTGTTGACCTGCCTGTTTGTTCCTGTTTTTTGACAATCCCATCATAGGCAGACTTTCCTCCTAGGCGCTGAAAAGAAGTGTTACTTTTGATAGTGTCAACTCTATGCAGGCTGAAACAAAATCCAACAGCTAATGAATGTTAATGACCAAGCAGACATCCCGTTAGCTGGTATGAAGCATTAAGCAAATCCGTTTTTTAAGTGAAGAGTAGCAACAGAAAAGCAAATAGTGTGAGGAAAGGGAAACCGTGGAAAATAAAAAAAAAACCCAAAACTATTCAAAGGCAGTTCAGTCATATTTAGTCCGAATTTGGTTTCAAATTTACTTGCACAGGGGTCAGATTCTGCAATATACAAGGAACCCCAACTCCTTCATGGCCTAATCCTGAGAAGTGCTGAGCACTTTCAACTCCCTCAGGTGGGGAACTGAGAGTGGCAGAGCCCATCTGATAGCCATGTGATTACAAGATTGTAGAGCAGAAAAACCTTTCCAGTCTTAAACCATCAGGCTGTAATCTGCAGCTGATGACTTCCAAACATAGGAAAAATAGGTCCTGGAAGATGGTCCTCAAGAACGCTCACAGGGAAACATGAAAAACATTCTGCCTAGAATCAATTCTGCTTATAGCATTTTCGAAATTTCTGTAGCTTTGTTGCTGTTTACAGACTGGACATTGGTATGAAAAAGGGGTGCAGATTTTATGGTGCAGCTTGACTGGGTTTGGTACAAGACCAAATGGGGGTGGGCCTAAGTGATAGTAAGGGCTAACAGGTACCTTTTGGCCTTGATGTAAAATACAGCAGAAAGTTGCCTTGTTTTACTCGAATTGCCAACAATCCCTGACACCATTCAACCATCCGAACATCAGCTAGATGCAGGGTTGCACCATCACACACTTTCTCTTGGACTGCCCTTACACCTACTGAGGAGAGTGGGGCTTGCACAGGAGCTACTATGGCATGTATATAGGATTCCTCCACACTGGGGCCATCTTTACATGCACAACGCAGATTTAAGAGCCCAAGAATTGGGCCCAGGATCTTTGTTCTTTGAGTTTTTCTCTGAAAGCTTATTCCAAAACTAAAATTATAATCCTCTATTGTGTTATCGTAGTTGACTGGGATAGTTGACTGTATAATGTCACGAATGAAGGTTTAAGCTTTAGATGCTGAAGGTAAACATAGCAACAGGAACAGATTAAGTTTAATAAAAATTGTTTTCAGATACTTCCTAAAGTATCATAAAAATACCAAACATCTAACACGCAGGCTGAATGAATTGTTTCTTAATTGCTTGCCAAAGGAGTCTAGTTTTCTTGCTGCTTCCAGACACCAGTCATCTGGGGCTATTATTCTTAAGCTTTGCAAAAATGTCAGGTACTGGGTCATTCCATTTTGGCAGAGAAAAACTGGGAATGCAGGGATACATAACTCCTAAGTTTTATGTGGAGAATCAAGTTTGCCCTCCCTTTACATTAAACTCCATCCCACTCTGACTTCAGGTGTCTTCAGTGAATGGGCAGGTGGCCCACTGACCTCTAAATCCTCTTCAAGCAGGAGAGAAAGTAGGCTGCCTACTTCCCCTTTCTGCATCAGTATGGAGTACCATGAAAGGCACTCCCACTGCTACCTCTTAACTGGCCTTTTACTTTATTCTCAAGCCAAGACATCCCAAAGTGCTCCACATTAAAGGAAAATCAATTACACTGGTCTACAATTTTTGAGAAGTCGTCTGCTTCAG
>NW_020664446.1:36322538-36332248 GCF_002925995.2 Terrapene triunguis
ACTACATTTATTTCAGAAGCATTTTGGCTGTAGAGCAGTGTTATAATTCAAGAAATTAACTTGATTTCAGATTTTGTCCTAAAAGTTTTGTATGGCCCTAATTGCTACCATATGGTCTTTCATCAGTGATTGATGGATGCACTCACTTTCTCATCCTACTCCAATTGCTAATTTTCCTTTCACTGACTCTTCAAAGGATCTGACATAAGTGTCATTAGAGAAGAAAAGAAGCATTTGCTGGTGGGAGGGTATCTGTCTCTGACTGGGAAAGGGTGAAGTCACAGCTACCAGATAAGCACAACTTAAAGGGAAAGCCATCAGGGTCAGCTGGCTTTCTGCCATCTTTCTCCCCAACTCTAAGTCTAAGAGCAGCCTGGACTCAACTTGAGCTTCCAGCACAAGATAAACAACCCATGATGGGCTATTCTATTCATACAGGATCATAAGAGGACAGCACAAGCTAGCCATTTACCCTTCCCAGTGGCCTGGCCCCAGAATTCCCACTATGCTGAAACAGAAGCAGCTGACATAAATGCCTTACATAGTAAGTCGCCTACACAAGGGGAGTCCCCAGCTGCCTTGTTAGGGCAGAATTCTAGCTGCTTTTGTACTGGAGCCAAGGATTTGGCCCTAAGGCTTTATACACTTGCACCAGAGAACATCTGATTTCCAAAGTAAGACAGCAAAAATTCTCCTAAAAGAAGTTTTTCTGGTAATGTTAACAGTAAACTCAAGAAGAATGTTGCAATCTTTCTTCTATGTGACTAGCAGACCAAAAATCATTCTGTGTACCTCAGACCCAGCAAATGTCTTACTTTTTTTTAATGAATTTCTTTGTTCATGTGGGATGAGTAAAGGGGTCTGTGGGACACAGTAAGAAATGAGATCTGAGATGTAGGCTGAGGTGAGCTAGGGTACGAGGCCTCGAAGGTGCACTTGAAAAGTTCAAACTTGATTCAATGAGGTGTATGAGAGCTCTTGAGGAAGATAACTTTAGCCTAATAATGCAAGTAAGTCTCCCTGGTTAAATTATGCCAATATGATTTTTTCAGTTTTCAGATTTTTTTTCAAAATTACAAGATCTTTTGTAATATACATTCTGTGATATACATCTCTATATCCAATGAGCTCAAAGTGCTTAACATACATGAATTTTACCCCAGGTAACTATTTATACTCATTTTACATTAAGTGAAATGAGGTGTAATGAGATTAAGAGCTTGGCCCTACAAGGTGCTGAGTGCCCTCAACTCTTGCTGCAGTCAGTGAAAGTTTGAGGGCATTTGGCACCTCACAGGGTGTTGCTCAGTATCTTACAGGTTCCATCCATATGTAATTTGCATAACAGTATGCCAGAGGCAGCCAGGATCAAATCCAAGAATCTTGGTGTCCAGTTCTCTGTATTAAACTCTGCACAACACTCCATCTCTGGTTTGTATCTTATGTTAGAAAAGTTTATATAGTATTAGGCAATGGCATTTGGACTTATTCTGATTTATTATCTGACCCTCATTTCTTCATAGAGACTTTTTCTGGATTATTTTGTGCGTAAAGTTTACGAAGTAGTTTCCATCCTATAGGTCTTTTCATCTTGTCCCTGTGAGAATAGATTTTTACTTTGAGCTCTGATTCATATTTTCAATCTGTGAATGCCAAAGATGAAAACAAATGTGAAATGCACCCTTCTCTGTTCCTGTTCTGTTCAGAAAATGCTCTTCCACCTGGTTTGTTTGAGTAGCAGTTTGTAAATATCTATTGTTCACATGTCTTGGAAAATAAAATGAGGCTATTTTTTGTAATCAGTTTGCCTGATTCTTTCTTTTGCAAAGCTGTTAGAAACAAAATGTAACATTTATGTGGAAAATTTGTCCTACTGCAGTTACCATCCTGATGCTCTATGCGTTGAAGAAAATGTGAATCATTTCCTTCTTTAAAATACAGCATTAATATGAAAAATAAAATTAGTGACTATATTAGAAACATGGAATAATTAATTTGTAATGTATGTTTTGTGTTCTATCCCAGTCTTCTATTTCTCTTACAGAGTTCATCCAATACCATTGCCCACAGTGACACCTACTGGTACCTTTAAGAAAGCCATGCTTGCTGACTTAACCATTATATACCATTTATGCAGTGAGACAATTAGTTGCTGTCCCCTTGATTTTCCTTTCTTCATGGAGACAAAAGCAGCCATCCAAGGAATGGCTGTCAACTGCCACACCAAAACTCAGAAAAATGTTATACACTCTATGCTAGGATGCCTGTCTTTAACGCTTACTGGAGCAAGTAAACAAGCTCTTAAGAGCAATGTATCCAACGAGTTAAGCCTCAGCTCTGTGCCAAGCAAAAGCATGAGTTTTTAAAATGGTTAGATATTCAGCTGTAGAGAATTAGGTGGTGCAGGTAAAATATAACAGCTGGCAGGTGGGTGTTACTGCTTAGAGATTATTTTTGCCTTGGGAAATGAGTACCCTTACTTGCTCTCATTTCAGTAACTTCCCATTTGTTCACCACCAATGCCTGCATATATATTAAACATTCCGTTAAATTCTTAAGAATGTATAAGTGATAGAATCTTATTTTCTAGCTTTATCCAGTGGTTTTGATATGTCATAGTTCTAATAACGGTGGTGACTTAAAAGTGCTTTTATGATAGCAGAAATAACTTTCACCCTTAATCCTTGAAATACTGGCATTGAACATCTTAATAGATAGCCACCTGACTAAACTGCTGAAGGAGAAAAGGCATTAGAAATGGAGTCAGTGATGTTGCAAAAATTGAAATCTTCCTATTTCCATATTT
This sequence comes from Terrapene triunguis, assembly GCF_002925995.2. NCBI lineage: Eukaryota > Metazoa > Chordata > Testudines > Emydidae > Terrapene > Terrapene triunguis. The sequence goes on from NW_020664446.1 coordinate 36,325,345, forward strand.
CACAGCATGCAACATAAGGGTATTTGAGATAGATTTCATTTATCAAGGTGGTTTTGGGTTTATTTTTGGGGGTTTTTTTGCTAGTATGGGACTTTAGTGAAACTCCATCTGAAATAACTTTCCCACTTCTCTATGAGCCAAATCCTGACTTGTAGCCCCAATTTCTGACAAGGACACAAATACAGAAAACATCAGATTCACCATAGTTCCATTGCCCAGGATGGGAAGAAGCCATAAAGGGGGACTTCACATTCTTTGTGCATTGTGGATCAGATCTCTATGACAACGTATTCTGGGATAGCATGCAAAGGTGTTGGAGTGGGTCTGCAATGATGTGAGTCCACTGGCCAAAATGCATATGTAGTAGTGGTTGCCACAGAGCACTTGACTGTATCGGTTCTTCATGTCATGGTCCCAGCTTGGGGGAAGATTTTTTTTCCTAACCCCTATGTATTTCCTATCTGCAAGCCTGTTTACTTGTCTTTTCTCATCAAATACCTGGGATGCCATCCCTTCTTGCATCCTTCACATAGGGAAGGAGTGTTGGAGCCACAATTGAGAGGAAAAGAGAAGTGCATCTGAAGCACAGAAGTTCTCTGGCAATCTCCATTTACCAGAATGGTTCCTGGGGTTCTTTTGCAGCCAGGTGCAACTTAGAGCAGCCCTGAGATATGTCAAGTCAGAGAAGGTTCAGACAAGAGCTACAAGAATGAGCTTGAAAACATTCCTTTCTGGCAGAGACTAAAGGAGCTCAATCTAATTAGTTTAAAGAGGGAAGGTCTCGAATCTTAGGAAGAAGGTAGCTAATAACCAGTTAGCTATTTAATCAAGCAGACAAATGCATAATAAGATACCATGGCTAGAAGTTAAATTAAGCAAGGTTCAAACTATAAAATAAGGCACACAAATGGTTAACAGCGAGATTAATCAACCACTGGAACAAGAATGGATATCTTTCTAAAAACGGTAAGCTCTAGCTCAACCACTGGGTTAGGTGCAGAAAACAGTATGTGAAATCTGTGGCCTGCGTTACCAAGGAGATCAGACTAGATGATGATAATGGTTCCTTCTGGCCTTAAAAATCTACACAATGAAGGAATCTGATACTAATCTACAAAGTCTTCAGTGGGTTGAGCCCAGGCTGCATCAGGTTGTGCCGTTCACATCCAGATCATGAACTTCTATGACAGTTATGATCCTCAGGGATAATGGAAGTTTTAGCTTCATGAATTTAGGCTTGTGAATGTAGTAGACAGAGATGTTTTGATGCATGGCGTTAATCCATAATAAATGAGAATGACTATGAAATGTATCACCTCTGGGACAAAATATAAGATTAATCTTTTGGGTGTAATTTCTTAAAATATTTATATATATTACACATCCTTCCCATCAAAAGGAAGATCAGGGAAAAGAACCAAAGATCCACACTAATTGGAATACACATGCATTTGAACAAAGTATAAATACTGACGGAAAATCAAAATTTGACTATATATTACAGCATCAGTTACTGCAACTAAAAGTTTGCAAGTTCATTACGTGTGTGTGTTAGGATTGGATGAATTTTACAATACATTTATATTTGCAACTGTATATTGTTGGCTTTACATTATCTTATATATTAAATATAATAGTTTTTATCTTTATTTCCACTTTACAAAATAAAAACTTTTTTAAGGGAAAGAAAAGAGTCGGACTAATGGAAAATTAAAAAAATTGCAAAAAACCTTTGCAGGGTCCACACAATATGGTCTGTTTGTATGTCTGATTGTCAGATCAGTTTCTTGTTCATGTACTTTGTGTTGTAGATAACTGTTTATTTTAATTCTACTTAAATTGTGTTAAAACTGAATTAGAAAGACATATTGCAAAGTACACTATTTATTCTAGTTTCTAGAACGGGGTGGCCAACCTGAGCCTGAGAAGGAGCGAGAATTTACCAATGTACATTGCCAAAGATCCACAGTAGTATGTCAACAACCCCCCATCAGCTCCCCCAGCCTGCTCCCAGCACCTCCCATCCACCAGCAGCCCTGCTGATCAGCGCCTCCGCCTCCCTCCCCGCACCTCCCAATCAGCTGTTTCATGGCATGCAGGAGGCTCTGGGGGGAGGGGGGAGGAGCGAGGGCACTGCAGGTTCGGGAGGGGGCAGGAAGGGGTGGAGTGGGGGCAGGACCTGTGGCAGAGCCAGGGGTTGAGCAGTGAGCACCCCTTGGCACATTGGAAAGTTGGTGCCTGTAGCTCCAGCCCCGGATTCAGTGCCTATACAAGGAGCTGCATATTAACTTCTGAAGAGCCGCACATGGCTCCGGAGTTGGCCACCCCTGTTCTAGAACAACAGCTATTCAGTATGTATTGGAATAAAGCCTGTTTCTATCTCAGAGGATATTTATTTTCAGTTCATATGTACTGGATTATTCATACATTGCTGAATAGTAAACATTGTTAACAAGGGAGTGGTGTACAGTAGAAATACCCATTTACGGTAGCCTTGTTTGCATTCCTCAACTAAGCTTCCAGTAATGCTTTACTGTATGTATTTAAAGTACATAATTATAAAGTAATATTGAGAATCTGACTTGTTCCATTGCTTTAATGAAACCTGATGTTACTTTATTGGACATGAAACCTGTCACCTGATATAAATTAAGTCTTATTAAAAACAAGAGAAATCTCCTGAGATCTGCAAGAAGTTGCATTGATATGCTAATAAAATCAGATAGGATTTTTGTGGGAATTCTTCACAGGCTTTTCCTAATTTCTCTTATTTCCCACACCATGGCTGATATACATGCCATTCTTCATTATACTGTAATTTGCCTGCATTTACTATTGTTTTTTTTTTAAAGACAGAATTATTTTGCCCAGTATAGCGGTTGATTGTAGTTTTAATTAACAGGAGCTAAAACTATTGTTTTTCACAAACTGTCATAAATACAAACAATATATATGTCAAGCAAAGAGCCCAAAGTCTTTGCCTACTGGTGTTCCATTTATTCTGTTGCACTTGGTATTAGCAACTTTAGCAAGTTGTATTTTTATTATTTAAATTCCAGTCATTATGTGGATGCTTTGCATTAATAATATTCACAGGCATGCAGAATGAAATACAAATTCTAATGTGCTTGCTTTAGTCAGACATCTTCTTTCATCACTTGGTGTGTCAATACTGGAAACAATTGCTTGCCTTCATTTTTGGCCTCAGGTGAAGCTGATCTGTCTCGTATGAAAACATCATCTACAATTAGAATATGTATAAAAATTACTTACTCTTTAAACATGCAAAATGAAATAGAAAATTATACCTTTTCTATAGAACTTTTAAACCAACCTATACATTTAATAGAGATTTATAGCCTTGCTAGATGCTTCTGTGTTGTTGGTTCATGTGACAAGATAAGGACATTATGGTCTGTAAAAGATTAACAGGTCCCTGTCTGTCATGTGGCTGCTTAGGAAAGGGTATAAAAGGAAGAGGAAGCTGGGTCAAAGGGGAACAAAGGAGTAGGGTGTGCCTTCTCGCCTCCTGGTTGGTTAAAGCAGGGGGAACCTATGGAAATTGTTGCCCAGTGTTTTCCAGTTGATTTGGGTTTTTTTTTTGTTTTGTGGACAATATAGGAGAGAGCCTTAAAAAACTCATGTGTGAAGCTTTCTATCCCTTCCCTTGCCTACGATTGATTTAAAACCTCTATTCAAAAGCTATAATTCTCATTAAATTGTACAGGAAGTTTCCATAAGGGGTGTTCCCAGTAATAGCATTTCTTATTCCACTTTATCCTTTATGACCACTGTAGGCATAAATAATTTCTGGCTACTACAAAATGTGAACCAAAATTTAAAAAAAATAAAGCAACCTAGTGTTTGCCCTAAGAGTGAGCAAGGTTAGTTTGCTTTATGAACCAATCACCCTGAGGAAATGGCAATATGCTTTTGAATAAGGAGATTATAAAATTCCTTTCCTACTTTTTACCACTGGTGCATAAATGGAATTTACCTTTCCTGCTGAAACGTTACCCTGCTAACTAAATACATGTGATAATTAAGGTGGGATGTTTTATATTCAGTTAAATACTGAAAAACCATGACATTTTAAACAGCCAAATATTTTTATCTTCCCCGCCTCCAATCCTGGAACAGATTTTTGGTTGGTGTGACCTCCAATACAATTTAGTACTGCCTCAGCAAATCTGCAGCAGTGCTCCAGCCACATCCCTGCCATGATCTTTAAGCCAAGGACGATGGGGCACTGAGGGTTGGGCGTGATGTAGAATAGTCCCAGCTGTCATTTTGTTTTCAACTGCTTTGTGTTACTAGGGGGCAGAGGATCTGGAGAGGGAGAAGCTAACTAAATGGCCAACTCTGCAGCATTGCTCACCTAAACCACCAACAGAGTCTAGTGAAAGTTTTTGGTATAGAAAGAAAGATGTTCAGACCTCAAATGAGAAATGCTGATACCCAATTGCAATCTGAAATTGTCACCAGGATGCTCCATGACATTTGTAACTATGAGCTGACTTGAGGTCATTCCTGTAATAATCTCTACCAAATGGAAACTAAGATGAAAATTCTAGGCACTAACTTGGTGGGAGAAGGAAATACTAATATAAAGTGCTCTCATAAAAATGGAGAGCATTTGGAAAGCAAAACAGAAAATGAGAAGGGATTTTTTTTCTACAGATAATTTTCTTGGTACCTTATTTTAGTCAAACTTAAAAGGTTAGTATTTGACAACAACAAGAAAATCTAGCTGTGCGGTGTAAAAACCTTAGTCATTCTTACATGTTATACACCAGATGCAAGGGCAAAGGTCAGAATAGAATGAATCATGTTCAGCCTCTCTCTATGGCCTCTTATTGTACACAGTAAAGAAAACTTTGATCCCTTGACTTGAGTTGTTAGAATCTTTATCATCAGTGTGAAGCTTTGATAACAGATGTCTAGCATTAGAAATGAAATATTAGCTGCCTTGATGACTCCGTATGCTTGGGGGCTATAACATCTACCGTCTGCTTCATTTTTCATATTCACATTTCCCACAGTTAGGTCAGAATTCACAGCTGTAGTATCAGGAAGGCTCTTGATCTCAATGCTGCTGACAGTGCATCTGTACCTATGGGAAGAGGGAAGCTAGAAAATTCTTATATCTTGAATAGGCAATTGGCTGACATGATTTTGGTCACTTGTAGAGTGATCTACTTGGGAAGTCTGTAAAGGTACTGTAGGATGTATTACTGACCATTGCTTTAGAAAGAAGGTGAATAAAATTAAAGAACATTTTCCAGTAAAGTTAAATAAAAGCTGTCACCTCTGATTGAATTTTGGGGGTTATAGTCCATGCTCTGCCACAGACTACTGACTGGGAATGGGATTTTGGCTCCTAAGTAAGTGCCTAAATCATCATTTGAAAATTAGACTTAGTCTCCTAAAACATTTAGGCATTACAGCACTGAGGTCACCAATGCCTAAATACCTTTAAAAATTTGGGCCTTAGGCCTGGTCTACACTATGAGTTTAATTCGAATTTAGCAGCATTAAATCGAATTAACCCTGCACCCGTCCACACAACAAAGCCATTTATTTCGAAATAAAGGGCTCTTAAAATCGATTTCTGTACTCCTCCCCGACGAGCGGAGTAGCGCCAAAATCGATATTGTCATTTCGAATTAGGGTTAGTGTGGCCGCAATTCGATGGTATTGCCCTCCGGGAGCTATCCCACAGTGCGCCATTGTTACCGCTCTGGACAGCAATCTGAACTTGGATGCACTGGCCAGGTAGACAGGAAAAGCCCCGCGAACATTTGAATTTCATTTCCTGTTTGCCCAGCACAGGAGAGCACAGGTGACCACAGAGAGCTCATCAGCACAGGTAACCATGCAGGCCGATAATTGAAAAAGAGCACCAGCATGGACCGTACAGGAGGTACTGGATCTGATCGCTATATGGGGAGAGGATTCAGTGCTAGCAGAACTTCGTTCGAAAAGACAAAATGCCAAAACTTTTGAAAAAATCTCCAAGGGCATGATGGAGAGAGGCCACAATAGGGACTCAGAGCAGTGCCGCGTGAAAGTCAAGGAGCTCAGACAAGCCTATCAGAAAACAAAGGAGGCAAACGGTCGCTCCGGGTCGGAGCCGCAGACATGCCGCTTCTACGCTGAGCTGCATGCAATTCTAGGGGGGGCCGCCACCACTACCCCACCTCTGACCATGGATTCCGAGGCGGGCGTAATCTCATCAGCCACATCTGAGGATTCTGCGGACGGGGAAGAGGAGGAGGAGGATGAGCTTGCGGAGAGCACACAGCACTCCGTTCTCCCCAACAGCCAGGATCTTTTTCTCAGCCTGACTGAAGTACCCTCCCAAGCCTCCCAAGCCAGTACCCAAGACCATGACCCCATGGAAGGGACCTCAGGTGAGTTTACCTTTTAAAATATAAAACATGGTTTAAAAGCAAGTGTTTTTTAATGATTAATTTGCCCTGAGGACTTGGGATGCATTCGCGGCCAGTACAGCTACTGGAAAAGTCTGTTAACGTGTGTGGGGATGGAACGGAAATCCTCCAGGGACATCTCCATGAAGCTCTCCTGGAGGTATTCCAAAAGCCTTTGCAGAAGGTTTCTGGCCAGTGCAGCCTTATTCTGTCCTCCATGGTAGGACGCTTGACCACGCCATGCTAGTAGCAAGTAATCTGGTATCATTGCATGACAAAGCCTGGCAGCGTATGGTCCCGGTGTTTGCTGGCATTCAAGCAACATCTGTTCTTTATCTCACTGTGTAATCCTCAGGAGAGTGATATCGCTCATGGTAACCTGGTTGAAATATGGGAATTTAATTAAAGGGACAGAGGTGGCCGTTCCTACTGGGCTGTTTGCCTGTGACTGAAAAAAAAATCCTTCCCTGCAG
>NW_020664446.1:36332348-36332635 GCF_002925995.2 Terrapene triunguis
GGGGGGGGAAGAGATCATTGGCGCTGAGATTTTCGCGTTTGGCTAGCAGGGATCTTCCCTGATACCAGCCACGCGGTGGGGGGAGGGATAAAGCGATCCTCCCAGAGAATTGGATGTGGGGGGGGTTAGTTTGTTTTCTGCTGCTGAAGATTAACAGGAAAACCACAGCACTCAACAGGCTTTGCTTGGTATGTGGGAAAGGAGGGCGCAGAAGCCGAAAGACAATGGCTTACCATGGCCGCATGCAAGCCGAATTCTGTTGCCCGGACCTGTGTCTGTGATCTCTA
>NW_020664446.1:36335635-36336409 GCF_002925995.2 Terrapene triunguis
GAGATTTTCGCGTTTGGCTAGCAGGGATCTTCCCTGATACCAGCCACGCGGTGGGGGGAGGGATAAAGCGATCCTCCCAGAGAATTGGATGTGGGGGGGGTTAGTTTGTTTTCTGCTGCTGAAGATTAACAGGAAAACCACAGCACTCAACAGGCTTTGCTTGGTATGTGGGAAAGGAGGGCGCAGAAGCCGAAAGACAATGGCTTACCATGGCTGCATGCAAGCCGAATTCTGTTGCCCGGACCTGTGTCTGTGATCTCTAACACCAAAGCCACAGGCACTCAATATTAAGATGCAAAATGCGACCTTGTACTGAAATCACATGTGCTATGTAATGTGAATAGTGTTGTTCACTGTGAAAGAGTATAAGCATTGTTCTGTAAAATGTATCTTTTTAAAAACTTCTCTCCATTTTTCCATCCCTCCAGCAGCTGCGAATTTTTCAAGCCTCCCTCCTCCGTCCCGAAGGCTACCTCAGATAAGGCGGCGGAGAAAGAGGACGCGAGACGAGATGTTCTCGGAAATAATGGAATGCACCCGCAATGAAAGAGCTCATTTGAATGAGTGGAAGGACACGGTATCTAAGTACAGGAAAGATGCCAGTGAATGTGAGGTCATGAGGGACGCTCGAGATGAGAGGTGGCAGGCTGCAATGCTGGGGCTGCTGCGTGATCAAACGGACATGCTCCGGCATCCAGGGCCGGCTTTAGGAAGTGCGGGGCCCAACTCGAACAGTTTCGACGGGGCCCCTGCAGGGATGACTTAAAAAAAAAA
>NW_020664446.1:36336509-36394525 GCF_002925995.2 Terrapene triunguis
ACTAAAAAAAAGAAAAAAAACACGTAAAAAAACACATGGGGCTTGTACTCACCGGGCGGCGCTCCTAGTCTTCGGCGGTGGGTCCTTCACTCGCTCCGGGTCTTCGGCGGCACTGAAGGACCTGCTGCCGAAGTGTTGCCGAAGACCCGGAGTGAGTGAAGGACCCGCCGCCGAAGTGCCGCCGAAGACCCGGAGCACCGCCGGGTGAGTAAAAATTAAAAAGGAGCCTCTAGCCAGGGAAGGGATTCTCGGCCACTTGCCCCCACCCCGGCAGCCCTGCCACTGGGCGCGGGGCCCTCTTAGGCGCGGGGCCCGATTCGGGGGAATTGGTGGAATTGGCCTAAAGCTGGCCCTGCCGGCGTCTGGTGGAGCTTCAGGAATGGCAGCAGGATAACAGAGTGCCGCTGCATCCGCTGTATAACCTCCCTCCCCCCTCATCATGTTCCGTAGCCTCCTCACCCAGACATGTAAGAATGCGGGGGGAGAGGCTCCGTGCACTCTCCCAGTCCACCCCAGTGGACAGCCCAACCAAAAGGCTGTCATATTGAATTTTTTCAGTGGCCTTTTCCTTCCCTCCTATCCTCCTCCCAACCCCGACCCGGGCTACCTTGTCGGTTCTCTTCCTATGTTTATAATCAATTAATAAAGAATACATGATTTTTAAACGGTAGTGACTTTATTTCCTTTAAAAGCAAGCTGTGATTTAAGCGGGGAGGGTGGTTTGCTTACAGGGAATGAGTCAATCAAGGGGATGGGTTTTCAACAAACAGAACTTTCACACCGTAGCCTGGCCAGTCACAAAACTGGTTTTCAAAGCTTCTCTGATGAGCAGCGCTTCCTGGTGTGATCTTCTAATCACCCTGGTGTCCGGCTGCGCATAATCAGCAGCCAGGCGATTTGCCTCAGCCTCCCACCCCACCATAAAGGTCTCCCCCTTACTCTCACAGAGATTGTGGAGCACACAGCAAGCAGCAATAACAATGGGGATATTGGTTTGGCTGAGGTCTGACTGAGTCAGTAACGAGTGCCAGCAACCTTTTAAAAGTGCAAATGCACATTCTTCCACCATTCTGAACTTGCTCAGCCTGTAGTTGAACAGCTCCTGACTCCTGTCCAGGCTGCCTGTGTATGGCTTCATGAGCCATGGCATTAAGGGGTAGGCTGGGTCCCCAAGGATAACTATAGGCATTTCAACATCCCCAACGGTTATTTTCTGGTCTGGGAAGTAAGTCCCTTGCTGCAGCCGTTTAAACAGAGTAGTGTTCCTGAAGACGCGAGCGTCATGAACCCTTCCCGGCCATCCCACGTTGATGTTGGTGAAACGTCCCTTGTGATCCACCAGTGCTTGCAGCGCCATTGAAAAGTACCCCCGGCGGTTTATGTACTGGGTACCCTGGTGCTCCGGTGCCAAGATAGGGATATGGGTTCCATCTATCGCCCCACCACAGTTAGGGAATCCCATTGCAGCAAAGCCATCCACTATGACCTGCACATTTCCCAGAGTCACTACCTTTCGTAGCAGCAGCTCAGCGATTGCTTTGGATACTTGCATCACAGCAGCCCCCACAGTAGATTTGCCCACTCCAAATTGATTCCCGACTGACCGGTAGCTGTCTGGCGTTGCAAGCTTCCACAGGGCTATCGCCACTCGCTTCTCAACTGTGAGGGCTGCTCTCATCTTGGTATTCTGGCGCTTCAGGGCAGGGGAAAGTAAGTCACAAAGTTCCATGAAAGTGCCCTTACGCATGCGAAAGTTTCGCAGCCACTGGGAATCATCCCACACCTGCAACACTATGCGGTCCCACCAGTCTGTGCTTGTTTCCCGGGCTCAGAATCGGCGTTCCACAGCTATAACCTGCCCCATTAACAGCATGATCTCCAAAGCGTCGGGGCCCGCGGTTTGATAGAATTCCATGTCCATGTCCTCATCATTCTCGCCGCCGCGCTGCCGTAGCCTACTCCTCGCCGCCTGGTTTTGCAGGTTCTGGTTCAGCATAAACTGCACGATAACACGCGAGGTGTTTACAATGTTCATGACTGCTGTCTTGAGCTGAGTGGGCTCCATGCTTGCCGTGGTATGGTGTCTGCACTGTTCACCCAGGAAAAAGGCGCGAAACGGTTGTCTGCCGTTGCTTTCCTGGAGAGAGGGGGAGCATGTACCCAGAACCACCCGCGACAATGTTTTTGGCCCCATCAGGCATTGGGATCTCAACCCAGAATTCCAATGGGTGGAGGAGACTGCGGGAACTACGGGATAGCTCTGGGATATCTACCCACAGTGCAACGCTCCGGAAATCGACGCTAGCCCTGATACATGGACGCACACCACCGAATTAATGTGCTTAGTGTGGCCGCATACATTCGACTTTATACAATCTGTTTCCAAAATTCAAATTCTGTAAATTTGGATTAATCCCGTAGTGTAGACATACCCTTAGTCTATCAGTGCTTCACTTCTCCATCTGTAAAATGGGAATAATAATATTTCCTGACCTCACAGGAGTGTTGGGAGGATAAATATATTAAAATTTGTGTGGCCCCCATTACTGCAGTAATGAAGGACATATAAGTACTTAAGATAAGTGGAACTTGTGATTTGGTTCAGATAGTAACCATTTTTGTACTAAGCGACTTCTGTATTAACAACCGAAAACTATAGCTATATCTGCCCAAACATCCCAGAAAGCCTGTGATAGGCACAGCTAGGTAGAAAGATTAGTTATGAGCAGACTTCTAAATGTTCAGAAGTTTGGTGTGACTTCACATCCATATGTCTGGATGTTTATCTAACTTCATGGGTCGGGAAATAGGACCATGATTTGGTATTTCAGCCTTTGGTCCTGACTGCAGAAGCATATAGAAAAAATACATGAATGATATTGAAGCTCAAAAACAATTTAGATTTGATGTGAGTTTGAGGAGAACTCAAGGTTCATTTTATCTAGTTTTCTGTTCCCTAACAGAAAGATATCCTAGGATGTATATATTTGCCCATTTATGCTTTAAGATCCCATAATAATGCTGGATATTATTTTTCAATACATAATTGAATCGACCCACTGACAGGGCTACCAATAGCAAAGGAAGTATTTGTGGGAGAGACACTGCAGGAACAAATTTACTCTACTGGACACAGGTAGAGACCTTACCACTCCTTCTGGATCTTGAAAACTACACAGCCTTGGGTAGTGAAATGCCACTGTAAATGATCTCCCTAAAACTTAGAAATCATGAAGAAATAGTTGACTTTTAAACTTGTGCTGTATTCCTCCATCATCTACATTAGATTTAGTTTGTATTGAAAAACACAGGAGCAGTAAGCAACTCAAAATAATACAAATTGAAAGTAACCAACTGTTTAGGCAATGGGGTTAGTGAGGGAGGGAAGATGTTCATTGCTAGGAAAACTCATGACAATGCTGCAATGTCCTATTTCCGAGCTCTGTAGCTACCTTCTCCAGGAAGGTACACTATTACCTTCCCCTTCCTCTACCTCTGTGACCTGTATGAGCCACCTTTCTATTGGGGACGTGGCAGAGTCTAAATAAAACAACATTGTTGAATGTGCCTAATTGTTCGGTAAGCTCCTTTTACTAATGTTAAGGATGTTTATGATCTTTCCTGCCTATAGCAATGCTTACTAGGTGACGTTGTGGGTGAATTCCTTGATCCATTGCAGTCAATGGGAATTTTGCCATTGCTGTCATGAGGCCAGGATTTTACTCTGTATGTATATATGTTTGTAGACCCAGGTGTTGACGTATAGATTTCAAAGATATTTAAGTATGGCATGACAAAGAATATTAGTTTCTATGACTAGAAGGCCAGGAGGCAGCTAAATGAATTCTATATCAGTCCTGGAGTTCTCCATGCCACAAAAATCTTTAGTGGCCTGTTAAGAGTAGCTTTATGGCCCCTTTGTGTCGCTGAAGTTGTACTTTGGCCCAGGATTGAGTCCAGAATATATCTCATGCTATTATTCTGTTTTCTGTTCAAGTCTGATATGGATATGTACTTAACAAGTAATTTTAAACATTATGGTTGGGCTAATTAATTATGTAGTAATGCAACTGGTTTAACAGATCAGAAAAGAGACATTTGGAGGCAATTGATGACAGCATAGCTGGAGTTTTCTACTTATAAACCTATTTTAGTAATCTGAATAGGGTTCTTAATTCATACTACAGTTTTATTTTAGTTTCATGTTGCATTGCCAGTTGGCTAGAAGGCTGAAACAGGTTTTTTAAGAGGATTGGTTTATTTTAATTTTCTCTGAAGTAAGATTATGGCAACTTCCTGAAAAATATGTCTAAAACTGTATAAAACCTCCATTTGTTGTTTCATGTGGTATTTTGTATTTGAAAACTGGAAACTTGTCAATATTCATTAACTTAATCCAAGAGTGACATTCATTTGTCAGTGAATATAGGTTGGGCTCTTTTTGGATGTGATGGTGTTTTTTGTGTTTTATTTTTTGTACAGTAAAACTGAAGTTCTCCCCGGGAGGCACAATCATACATTTATCCCAAGCAGACTTTCAAAGCAACTTATTCTCATGGCAAAATGACAATTTGAGACTACTGAAAATTATCATTTCTTTTGTAATTTTTTTGAGAACAGAATCAAGAATATTTTGCACTTTCACACATCTGTGGTAATGTAATTTTTACATTAATTTTGCAAGTTTTGTCATTGGTAAGACTGTTGTAACACAACTTCAGGTACCTTATTCCATTTAGAAAAGTTGCTGATCTGCTTTTAATTTCTATCAGAAATGTAATGAAAATCATTTTGTTTTTTCCAGATCAGGCGCCAAAACAACTCAATGGTAATAGATTAAATTTATACACTCTGGGCCAAAGTCTGTTCTTGGATACACCAATGTAACTCCATTTATATTAATAGCTACTCTGGATTTACACTGGTTTAACTTAAGCAAAATTTGAACCTCTGTACAGAGTGTGTGCAAGCTGATAAATATTACAGTTTATTCACTCTACACTTTTTGAGAGAACATATTTGTAATTAAAATGTTTTTTATATCAGTTGATAGCATCCATAGATGCATAGAGAGACCTATATGTTGTAATAACTAGTGTTAAGTTTACCTGATTTCCTATTCTTCAGGTATTAAGTCCTAACAGTTTTTACATCTAGATAAACTAAAGAGATTGCAAAACTAAAAGAAACTGATGTGATTATTGTTTAGGTTGGGAGGATTAAGTGGTTGAGGTAAAACCTGATTCAGAATGGATAAACCTTCCAGTATCTCTGCAACTGCCAATTCATAGGGTCAACTCCCATTGACGTTTTAGGGAGTAGTATTTGCATACGGAGAGGAGAATACATTTCTTTATTCCGACCTTCAGAAGAAAATGTTTCTTGGCAGGTCATTGAAAAAGTTTCTATCTCCAATTAAGATGCTTTTTTATTCACTGTAATAAACTAGAAAATTAGTTTTGTTCCTCATGGCAATGCAGCTAATTTGTCTGAATAAGCATAAGAAATTTGTTACAAATTAAGTAAAATAGATGCAACAAAATATTTTGATTTACATGGTTTACTACAAATTTCATCTTTGCAAGAAACTGATTGCCAATTTAATTCTTGTGGAGCTGATCTATGGATTTCTATAGGGAAAATTAGTGCTCCACCATTCTCATTCTTCCATTATAAAAGGAAACACAAATGAGAGAAATTAAGGAAACAGGGAAGGAAAACACCACTTGAAGAAAAGTCCTGGTGTCGTTCTTGCATTTTTACTGTACTTCAGTCAAAAATAAATCAAGATATACATTTCTTAAAAGGTGTGTAAAATCCACTATGGATATTTTACAGTGCTGTGGTACTAGCAAAATATGAGCAGTCGGGGTTCAGATTGTAGGTCTTCAAAACAAAGATGTTCTATCACAAGTCAAACTGGAAACTGGACTCCATATACTGTAATATAGACTAGGAATATTTTTGGAAAGTATAAACAATGTAATACAAAATTTCCTTTCTCATCAGTTAAGTATAATTGTAGAGCACTTTAACAAAGCAAGGAGCTCATATAGGAAAAATAAGTATAAAAAAGAAGCAATTTAATCAATCATAGTCCTAGTCATGTGTATGAGTTGGAAATGGACTAAAAATGGGTAGACTGATTGGTTAACATGAGGATATGGGACAGTGGATGTACAGTTATAGTTCTCAATCCTACAAAGGTTTATGCACATGCCTACTCACATGCATAAAGTTAAGCACTTTCTTCTTCTGGTAAGTGTTCAGAATCCCAATTGGAAGCTTGATTGCCTTTCTTGACTTCTCATTGTTCCAACACTGATCACAAGTATCAACCAAAAATGTATTCACTCTCTGCCAACTGTCTCATTTCATAAATTGTCACCTGCTTAATTGATTGCCTGCTTACTGATTTAATCCTCAGCTATTTTTAAAATCAAGTTAACTGATTGATTAATTAATTACAGTATTCTGCCTGTGTATTCTACACCTAATTAGTTTAATCACTCAGATGACTCTCCACCTATCTAGTTGATTATACCCCAAACACTTACTGTCTGCTAATGCCAATAATTTAATTATTCCATCCCAATTAATTGATTACTTGATTTCCTAATTCCACTATCACCATATTCCCAATTAAATTGCTGTCACTAGCCATCCTAGACATTACCTCACCCTTGCTTTATATCATACCTTTCTGGGGTGTCATCATCTCCTTTCTCCATCTCCCTCATAACCCTCCACCTTTCTCCTACCGCTATCTCCACCTCCCTTTTCCTTTTGCCCATTCCATCTACAGCTCTCATAGACTTTACAGTGTGTATACTCTCCCCCTGTGACTCACACCTTGTCTCTATTGACATCTGTCCTGACCCATGTTCTCCCTTCATCTCCAGTCTTTCTCCTCCTACACCTATCTCCATCTTCATCACCATCTCTGCCTTTAGATACTTCCCTTCATAGCTCAGATCATCCCTATTCTCTCTCCTCCTCTCTGCTCCCCCTGGAATGTCTGTTGCATCTCAGAAAACATCACTCCATCCATGACCTCTCTATATCTGTTTCCCTCTGTCTTAATGCATTCACAAAAACTTGGATCTCTCCCTGTGACTGTACTGCAGCTGATCTCTTATTGTGGTCTCTCTTTAGCCATCATAAAACGAACATGTGGTGGAGGTGTTGAGCTCTCCTGTTCCTGCTGCTTCCCACCTTTTCTTGCTTCCACTTTTCACTCATACTGATTTGAACATCTTTCCATCCAATTCTTTTCTTCTCTCTGCATCCATGTTGCTGTCTTCTACCCTCCATCTAATCTTCCACCATCTACTATTCTGTCTTCTGGTTCTTCCTCCTTTTCTCCTCCCCATCTATAAACTTCATGCTCACTACTAATTTGCTCAATTAGACAGCTGCTTCCTATGCCTATGGCTGATAAGTAACATTTCTTAGCCTCAATCACTACCCTTCTGTAGATGTGTATACATTTCCTGTACAAAAGATGTTCAGGCTCCTCTGTCATTTCTCTGTAGTCTGTGACCCAGTGGTTTCAACTCTCAGCGCTAATCATTAAACCATGGTAGCAATCTGGACTTCCGGGACAGAGTCTGATAAGGACCTGCCCCGGTGGTAGTTGTAATAAATGTTGAAGACTTGATCAAAATCCCAGTTGGAAGTAGAGAATATATATACCTCAGCAACAATGAGTAGCAGTAGCTCTCACTAAGGCTATTCACAATTTAGAGAAACTGCATTCTAAAATAATCTTTCATTCTACTTATAGCTATAGTATGGATGTAACTAAAGTTAAAAGCATTGTTTTTAATGCTTTCTGTTTATTTGGGTATGGAACCTGTTTACTGGAGGTACACTAATTTTTAAATAGACATTGTCTTTCCTCCTCCTCCTCCTGCAAGGATACAAGCTGCATTAAGATATGAAGGTATTTGTAAATTCAGCTGCATCAATAAAGATAAGTCTTAATTTGCCCATCCATCCCAAAACACCATATCTGCAAAGTCTGCTGATGTTCCACAATTTATTTGGCATTCTGAGGATCTTTCCTGCTGGAGGTAGCATTTATACACAAATCCTCATTTGCCCAAGACAGTCTATAGTTCAACCAACCCCATGGCTTTGGGATTTCCCTAAGCATGCTCATTGTTGCTCTGAGCCTCAGTGCCCTGATAGGGGCCAGACTTTTCCCTGCCTGCCTGAAAGTCATCTGGGAGAGAATCTTAGAGGTCCCGTGATCTGAAGACATGTCTCCTGCCTGAAAAATTGATTGCAGGACTGGAAATGTCAACCAAAGAGATAACAGAAAAAGGAGACAGATTAGTCCGAGGGGGTAGGGGGAAGGGAGGTCTCTCTTGATTGAAGGAGACCCGCCAATGATCTCATGCAGGTAAGAGGATGGGGGGTGGGGAAATCCCAGCTGCATGTAATTGATTTGAAAGAGGCATGAGGGGGCAAGAGACCCCTCTTTTCCCTCACCAGGGTTGTAATAACTTCCACTTCCTGAGTGGCCATGGGATGGGATGGGGGATGAGAAGGTGAGTTTAGAATCAGGAGTGGGAAGTCCATTTACATACTTTTCCCATGACAAACCTCTGACCTTTTGCCCCATGGACCCTGAGCCAACCTTCACCAAATATGCCATCTTACATGGTCTCCTGGAGTTTACATACCCCATTTTATGAGTGATGAATAGACCCCGATTGAATCTAGAAAGAAATACTAGGAAAAATCAACAAAAGACAGCTTTGGTGTTTTTAAGGATAGTGAGAAGGTTGTGTGATTGAAATGTTCACATGCTTAATGCAATAATTCTTTTGCTCAATATTATTTGGCATAGTGTGCTTGTTCAATAATATGTGCGTATTTTCCCCTAAAACCTATTGCTATTAGGTTTTACACAACATACAGTGATAAATACTCCTATGTGTACACGGTATATAGACACAAAGATAGTATAATGTTTTGACTGCTCTGTTTGTATACCAATGACTTCTAGATAGATGGAATCAGAACTGCTCAGGTGTCCCTGATACTAACAGATTTACACATGTTCTCTTTTTGCTCAAGTGATGGGACATCTGTGTTTGAAGGGGAAGACTTGAGTTCTATTCCTACTGGCACCGTGATATTCCAAATGGTCTTATCAGTGACAATTAAGAAACACCTAGATTGCCACAAATGTATTATAATAATTACACTAGAACTGTCCAAAATGTTAGACTTGAAATCAGCCATGGTGAAAATCTGACCTATATTTTTGAAGCAGCAGGACATTGGAACATTGCTTGTGTCCATTACTGTCCAGCAGCTCTTTTAGTTTAATGGTTTTTTTACCCTTCTTGGACATCTACAGTCTTTTCAAAGTTGTTATTCATGCCGTATTTTGAGTTCAGCTCAGATTAATTGGAATAGACCAGATGAGGCCATTCACATTTTCTAATACCACTGCTAGCCTCAGTTCTGCTTCCAGTGAACCAGGAAAATGCATGCAACCTATCAGATGCAAAACTTACCTTTAGTTTACAACAAGAATTGAATGTGTGAAAGCCAGATTCATTTGAGCATGAACTTCATGCCCTTTTTTCCCTCCCTTCTCTCCTTCATCACAATAGAGGGAGCATCAGGGGATGGGTGGGAAGCGGAAGGGTCTGGCAGATTCTAGTCTCCTTCAGTTCAGCACCACGGAATACAGTCAAAGGAGGGAAATGTTGACACTGTGAAGTCTCTTCAGTTCAGCAGCACCATAGATTTCAGTCAGGGAGTGATAAGCACGGGGGTCTGCAAGCTTCTAAGAATGTTCTTCCCTCCACTGAAAGCCTGGCTGAGATCAGGACATGCTCGGAGGCTCCTTTCTTAGTCCTATTCGGAACCAAATAAGATTTTCCCAAAAAGTCTGAGCAGATTCAGTGCAGAGCTCTATCCCCATCTCTAGAGCAGTACCTAGGACCCATACCAGGAAAAGCTGGATCAAAGGGAGTGAGGAACTGCCCAGCCTGCTCATATTTCAAGGAGGCACCCAGTAGGGACCTGTGACTAATGGACAGGGAACAGGTCCCTATGACCCAAGAGGACGGAGTGTAAAAGAAGGAACAGGGGAGCCTGTGATCTGGCAAGGGCAAAATGAAGCATGGGGGAGTCCTAGACCTAGAGGTGGGGAGGAGACAGGAAGTGGAACAGGAAGGCTACTTGCTCTCTTTCAAGAGCTGGGGAGCAGTGGTGGGAATTGCTGCAGAGAAGCTGTTGGGGAACAGTTTTTATTGATTGGGGGAGGGGGAAGAGTTGGTTGATTTTTATTTGAGAGATCAGAAACAACTGTTGGGGGGAGAGGAAGAGGCGAGACATCAGAAATAATGTCAAGAAGGGAGAGGACAAAGGGAAATATCAAATTGCCATCTATGACAACCTGCTGGAGTTCCTAGAATTGTGGGCCATGCTATTACCCCTCTCAGCCTCAGCAAGTGAGAGCTTAGCTGTTGCTAAACTATGTATCATCTCCTTGAAACACCAGCCTGTCTGCCTTGCCAACAAACTCTTCAGGGCTTTGCCTGTCCAAACTTTGCCTAGCAGGTAACAATCAGTTAACCGCAATTCCTGAGTTCCTCAGAGATGTCTGTCTGCAGTGCTCAGCCCCTCTGTCTGTAGCACTCACAAAACTTTATCAAATTCACTGCTCCTTTAAAGAGACAGTATACAGCAGCTTATTAACTTAACTGGGATTGACAAATCCTTCACTTCACACAAAGCACTGAGATGATTTATGGGTATAGAGGCCATGCTGTCTGGTATAGACTCCATGCTAGTTCTTCCCCAGCTGGTGATTTTTACAATGTAAATTATCTCTTCTTGCAATCTCTGATACAAATGAATAGCCCAATGAATTTGGCCACACCTGATTTGAGGTGTTGGCCTCTTTCCTTTGTCTGGTGAAAAGCTGTTTATCAACCCCCCTGACATGCCTGGTTTAAACACATTTTACTCACATATTTCCAGCACATCTATAAAGTTCTTTGTGAGTTAACCATACAAATGCCACAGAAGAATTTTAAAGATCAGTGAGTTTTTAGTGTTCCAATGATGATATTGCATGCTGCCTTTTAGGTAATATCATGACTGCAGTGTGCCATCTGGCATTCGGGTGCTATTAGGGTCATACCGACCTCAGCTCCACCACTCATAAAGGGCACCAACAAGCACTGCGTAGCATGCTCCCCTCCCTGACAGGCACCTAGCTGGGTCTTCTTGCAGTGTTAGAGTCCTAAATTATAGAACTACCATGCCAACCCCCAGAAGATGTAAATATGCAATTAAAGCAGTGTTTAAGCTGAGAACATAAAACTGGGAACATTTATCATATTTTAAATGTTAGAGATGATGGGATTGTTGTGGGTTTATTTGTTTGGAAACTAGTGGACTTATTTTGCACTGTGCACATAATTCATTTTAAATTAGTAATATTTGCACATACCTCTCTGATCAGACGTTTGTTGGGCTGCACATTAAAACCTAAAGAAAAGAAAAAGATTAAGAAGTTGTGTCATTCCATTTGTTAGTCCAGTTGGTGAAACTGATATAATCAAATTTTGAGAAGCATGCTATTTCTCAAGTGAAAAGATGTGAGCATTCAACTCCTTCTGTTCCCATTAAAAAAAAAGGTATTTGCTAGAGTAACATTTTACCACTTTCTGTTTGAACTACAGCTAGTGATTTTTGCAGTGCTCATTTACTGTTATTCTGTGAATCACATAAGCTTTTCCTAAACTACGGACTCACATTTTGGAAAGATGCTAAAACAACTGCAGTGGAGTAAAAACTCAACATTTTCCACCCTGCAGTGATCTGCATTGCCTTCTGATTTGCAATATCTTCTAAAGCTCTTATGCTATCTTATGATAGTCCTATTAAATATAGTGGAACTACTGATATTCAAGAGGTGGCTTACTAATGTAAATATGTGAAGAATTGGGGCCTGAATCAAGGTACTACAGGTGGTGAATGCTGAGTGCCACAAGTACTCCTGTTCTTTTTGCGGATACAGACTAACATGGCTGCTACTCTGAAACCTGAGATTTTAATGTGATTTGATGTGGGAATCATGAATATGTGTATTAATTTTAGCTCCATTGTTTTACTGTAGGGCATGAGAAAGCCACAGTAAATAAGCACTATGAAAATAAAATATTTACTTCGGAAGTTGCACAATAATGAGTACTCTAAAATTTAATATAAAATAGTTTTTGATCTTAATGTGCACATAGGCTCTCCTTAGTGGAGCTACCAATCTTATTTTTAAGGAAGATCAGTGGATTTATAATCCTTTAAGAGAACAATAAAGTTATTGGAGAATAATAAGTGCCAACTGCGAGAGGGAGAGAGATTGTGGCCCCAAGTTGCTGCTGTTCCATGCACTGGAATTCCCACTGAAGTTAATGAGAGGTTGAAGTGGCAGGATTGTGTCTAATATTTATGCCTCATACAAATCATAGTGACCAGTCTTATCATGGGCCAGACTGGGCCAGCCTGCTACTTGGATGCATGGGGCAGGGGGTTCAAGAAGCCACCCACTTTGTCTCCTGTGCAGTTTTAAGGCGGTCACTGCACTCCCGAGAATGCAGGGATTGCCATCTACATACATCCCTTGGGGCACAACTGAGGGAGCCTACAGAATGGCCAACTAAGCTGCTCAGGTATGCTGAGGTTGTATGCTGCACTTCCCCCTCCCAACCACTCAAGAAATATAATAGCCGGCATGCTCCTCCTTTGTGCTAAGGAGAGAGTTTTCCCACCCACAGTTCTCTCTGCAGCCACAGGCTTTGTATTGCCCCCTTATGTGGTATTTTAAAGGCTATGATTGTGCCCACATTTGTCCAAATATCATCTATCCCCTCCCTATGTTTAACTTTTCTATTCTACTCTTTTTTTGGGTGGAGGGAAGGGGTAAAGTTAGTTGATGTTCGAAGGGACATTCGAGTCTGTAAGGCCAAAAATTAGACCCACCAACTGCAATTTGGTTTATAGGGTGAGCTAGCAGAGCAATGAAATATTATAAGAATTTTGCCCTTCAAATGCTTGAGTGCAAGATTCCTGTATATTTTGCTACCCTTTTGGCTCACAAGAATGAAACACAGTCAAAGCTGACAGTGAATGTGTGGAATGTGATCCCTCAAGAATATAACTGTGAGGACCCTCAGTAATCTGAGCTTGTTTTTGAGGAGTCTTCAAGAAAAGAAAGTTTGATGCTTTATCAGTACTACAGTTGTCATTCTGAAGAGTTAATAAATTGTTTCAGATGAGCTGTAACAGAAACCAAAGTATTTTGAAAATTGCTTACATTGGAGCCCTGTCAGTGTGCCTTTAAATATTTCTTAAACTGCCAGTAACACAACACATTTAAATATATATATAAAAAAACCACATCTTGGTATAAATGGATTATATATTCAGAACTGTCATCACAACCACATTACCATCACCTGTGCATGTGGTGCCAACCTGTGGCTTATTAGCAAAGAAGTTGGCTGCAGTGTGTGAAGCTCATAGCTTCAAAACTAGCCTTGTAGTTTTGTTCCCCTTATTTGACCTTTCAACATGTTTTGGCCCAACCTCTATGCAGCTGACGTGTGCTACACTGAATTTTAAGCATAAAACCTATTTTTCATCTTTTTAAAATATAAATGCAAAAGTAAAAAGAATCCAGCTAGAGAAAAACAAGGTATTTTTTAAGTTTAACCATCCAGACGGTCTAAGGAGTGAAGGCTTCTGCTTTAGGCTTGACCGAGCATTGACATAGTACTAAAAGCTTCTCAGTTTTTGATGCAGTGTGCTGCAACAGAAACTTTGATTGAGGCTGCTGAATGACAAAATAGGCTGAGATAATCATAATGGAAAAAAGGCTGCTCCCTGCACCTCCCATACACACTAGAGTGGGTGTTCAGAGCTAGAAAAAAAGCAGGCTTAAAGTCTTCCTAATGAGAGGAAAATGGGACTGTCCTTCACTTGGCCTCATGCTGCTGTCCTTACTCAGAAAAACTCCCATTAACTGTACGGTATTAGTGTGTGCAAAGGGGGATTATAATGGAAACCCTTTTGGAAACTTGGGAGTCACAGTGAATAGCTGCTATAACATTTATCAAGAGTAGAAATCTGGACCTCATACTCTGGTCTTAATAGAAGTGTGTTGATCACTGTACCCAGTCCCAGCCACCACCTTACCTTTGCGGCCTGCCCAAGAAAAAAAAGAGTAAGGTTGAAGGAAGTTCAGTGTGAGGCCATATTTTATTTCTCTTTTAATGTAGGGAATAAATTGTGCCAACTTTTACCTTCCCTCATGGGTGCTGTAATGCATACTAACTGAGGATCTCGGATGTGCTTAGACATAATAAGCCAAAGTATTGTATACAACTTTTTATAACCCATTTTATTTCACCCCATTAGGTTTCATTTGTAGTTTTCCCTGACAAAGGACTTGCAGGTTCCATCCCAGAGATAACAAAAAGCTAATATAGGGCTCAATAAAATAGTTATAGTCAAACTTTGGTGTAGCTTGCTACTAATACTCTAGAAAACACAGTAGAACCTTACCATTTCTGACTGTGTCAGTCTGCAAATTAGATAATTCTTGCAAAAATCCAACTACTTCTTAGAAAAGATTTAATCAGCGAGGGTGGAATTCACCCTTGCATCATAGGCTATACGCTGGCACTCAGCACAGGGGTGCATTTCACCCAGAGTGCTTTAGTGGAGTCTCAGACTAAAATTTCATTACTTTTCCAAAATATACTACAATAAATTTTTAGCACAAAAAATGGACTCCATCCTGTGAAGTAACACACAGTAAGCTGTTTCTATGAGTAGTTCAGCACCATACGCCCCTGTGGAGTGGGTTGAGCATCTCAGAGGACCTAGTCTGTACCTCACAAGATCCAGACAAATGAGTATAAAATATTTCCTATGTAAATGTGTGCAACATCCAGGCCTAAAGTAAACTGGGTCTTGTGTTTAGAGAGGTACTTAAATATTACAGTGATGGGCAGTATAGAAAACCTTAGGACAGACAGGCTGGGTCCAAGGATCATTTTGTAATAACCTAGGTGTAAATTATGCTGATGGTTCTTCTAGCTTGCAAAGGGTTAATATTGAGCTTCAAAGCCATTTGATGAAAGATTTAAGCAATTGTATGTGCATCTGCTAAGTTTAAGCTAAGCACATACCCAGCTCTTTAGGAGATTTATTGACTAACACACTTGGGGTGGGGGAGGAATCTATTTCTTACTTGAGAGGAATAAAATTGTCTTGTTATGAGCTTCTAGTTTTACCTTTTTAATGGGGAGATAATAGGCTTGAGATGAACACAATGATCACCACTTTTATGGAGATCTCATTATTTGAGGTCTTGATTAATATATTTTTGTGTCTTATACTGTAAATATCTATACATATACTCATATAATACAGTGATTGCTAATGGCCACTTATAGTTGGAACTTCAAAACATTTTCCATTATAATTATCTTTTTCATATACTTATGCCTATCACGTCACGAACCTTTTGTATTGATAGTACTGTGCTTTGTCTTTGAACAAAGATGAATTCATTTACTATTTTATTTTATTTTATTTTATTTTATTTTATTTTAATTAATCCTTTCAGATTTTGGAGTGTTCAGAAGAGTACAATATACACTTAAAAACCCCCCCCAAAAAATTGAACCTTTTTTAGCATTAAAAATGGCTGATGTTTGAAACTGAGTACACATAATTTTATATAAGAAATGCATATATTTGAGATATGGGGAAAAGCAACTGAAAAATCACTTCTGATCATACTCCTTGAACATATCAAGATTTTAGCAGAGTTCAAAAAAGCCCGATCTCCTCCCAACTTTCCTTTTGTGAAGTCACTGCACATTCACTCTGTCTAAACTAGCAGGTACAGGGACTTCTGCTGGGACAATTTGCATGAGGATGATTGTAATTGTATCATTAAAATAAACTCAGCAAAATCCAAAAAAATATCTGCAGGAGATAGCTAATTGCAGATGAGGAGAAAAAAAGTGTTCATCTTGTACATAAGGTCTCTCTGGACTTCTGCTGTATTCTGCATTATTCTGAGCTTTCATTTAAAACCAACATAACTCGCTATATTTTTCTGTTGTGAAGACACAGCCATCACAGTGTAACCAGTCTGAAATGGCCCTGTTAGCAAAATGATTGCAGAAGGATATTTCCAGTCAAGCAGCCACTGTAAAGTTGTCTCAAATTGAAAGCATCCATTTAAATGATGACATTAAGTATAAGCAATTTTCTTTCTTTTTGCCTGTAAAATTAAATACAAAACAGATAAAAATGGTTCTTATGCAATATTAAGGTTGTACAGTTAAAAATCACAAAAAGACAAGAAAAAAATTGTTTCAAAAGCAAGTTTAACTTGGGGTTTATCTACATGGGTTTGGTAATGCACTCTACAGTGGTATTAATATGTTACTGATTAATTCATCCCTGTAGACCTTGCTGGTGCACTTTAATATAGTGCTGTTTGAAACAGTACTATGTTAAAACGTACCCAGCAGGATCTAGACGGACCAATTAATAGACAAGATGTTAGTGCGCTTTAGTAGTCATACTCTGGTAGAGCGCATTACCCCATCATATAGACAAGCCTTTGGTTATATTCCTCAGACACAGTATTTTCTTTTCCTGTTTATTCCTGTTAAAATTTAGCTTAATATATTGATTTTTATGTAAGAAAATGTGTAGCGTATAGCATAGGATAGGATGTGCAATGGAATTGCAGTAGAGTTGCTATTGTGAACTTACCTTTTGCATTTTCTAACACTGTTATTTTAATTCTGCAATGTTAACACTGCATTAACATTGGGCTGGTTTTGCTAGTGTTGTTTTTTTTTTTGTTTTGAGTTTACAAGTGTTCTGACCTCTCATGTCCTTATGCTGTTCTTTGGAAAAAATGAAAATTATCTTAGATATGGTTCATCTAAATCAGAGTTACCAATTATTGAGGTTTTCTAAGGACAAGCCATCCAATGGCTTGAATGGCTAATCAAACCTAACCTCCCTCAGAACACAAACATAATCATTGGGATAAGTGTTTTCTTTGGCAGTGCTCATAAGTACCTGGCACTATGCTGTACTCTTGGCCTCTGATGTCTGCTAGGTCAGAACTCAGTTAAATAAGGAAGCATTTTGGTGTGCAAGTCCATTTATTGTATTTTATATCACTATATGCAAACAGATATTTAAAAATACTGTAACTTTCACAACTATTTATTGTAAATAGAACAGCTTATAATAGATATGCTGGCTCAGGAACAAGAGAAAAGACTAAGGGCAAGTCTACACTAGCGCTTACTTCATGTGGCAAATTGCCGGCACTATTATGAGGGGTCCCGCGCTTTCTCCTCTTGTGGGGGTTCGGGTGCCGTTTCTCACCCCTGAACTGGGGTATCAACTGTCCCACTAGTGTCCCAGAAAAGGAGAGTGGAGAGGGAGGGACCCCAGCCTGCCCTCTACTCCAGGTCCCTGCCCAGGGGCCCTAAGGATAGCAGCGAACCACTTGAACTAGTGATTCCTTCCCCTGGGCTACTTCCCTCTCCGTCCCTTCAGCTTGTGGGGCTTCCTGCCCTCTCTCCGCTTGGGCCAAGTTTCTCCCAACCCCTTGTGCCTGTAGAGTCCCTCTGCTCTGCACAAGCCGGGTTTCCCTTTACCTAGGGTCTTGGTCTTCTGGCCCGCCACAGCACTTCTCCAAACTGCTCTCCTCCAAACTGCTCTCCACTCCTGCACCAAACCACTCTGCTTCAACTCTTTCAAACTGCTTTCCTCCAAACTGCTCTCTGCTCTAACACCAAACCACTCTGCTTCAACTCCTCCAACTGTCTGATTGAAGCAGGGGGGGTTTATCAGGTGACTGGCTTCAGGTGCTCTAATTGGCTTAATTGGTTTCAGGTGCTCTAAGTAATCTGTAGCAGCCTCTCTTCCCTCTACAGGGAATAAGGCTCTCCTCATCCTGGGGCTTACATATCTCCCATCTATCACTCTCCTGCTGCCCTCTGGCCATGCTATATCACATTCAAAATAATTTAAGTCACTGGGATGTGGAAAAGCCACCCCCTGAGTGATGTAAATTACACCGACTTAAGCGCCGGTGTGGAAGTGCTATGTCAGCGAGAGAGTTTCTCCCGCCAACATAGCTACTGCCATTCGGGGAGGTGGAGTAATTCTGCCGACAGGAGAGTGCTTTCCCATCGGCAGAGAGTGTCTGCACTAGCAGCGCTGCTACATCGGTACAGCTGCACCGCAATAGCGATTCTGGTGTAGACTAGCCCTAAGCTACTTCTCAGAACTTGGTGGTAAAGTTTAGAGAGGTAGATATGTGCATGTGAGCTGCACAAAACTAAGGTTGAAATCCTGGGTCTGTTGAAATCAGTGGCACATTTTCCCCTGCCTTTAATGCATCTAGGATTTCACCCTGAATGCTGAACAACTTAGAGAGATTATATTAATGAAAATTTTGAGAAGTAAAGAATGAATCAATACCACAAAATTCAGATCTGGATCCTAGTTCAGATTTTGAAACAATCCTTCTCTCTTAAAGTCAGGGTTTTCAAATCAGTGGTTTGGTACATCTTCTGAATTACATACTCCTGACTAATGGGCTACATTTTGTGATGAGCCTCCATAGTTGTGGACAATTTTATCCCCAGAATTAATTGTGGGTATAGAATTACAGACTCAATTAATTGTGCCAACTGCTGAAGCTGACCATTTAGATGCAAAACTACCGGACTGTACCCATTTATTCACAGACAAATAATTAGCCTTCTTAATGGGTGCAGTTGCAGATTCAAAAGATTCAAAAGGATACATAATTATATGTCTGCATTTTATTACAGATGCCAAATTGTGCCTGTGAGATTGGAATCCAGGTTGGAGCATGGTTAAAAATCAGGTTATATATATATGTGTTAGTTTATATAAAAAGAAAAGTAGTTTCAATTTCTGAGAGGATTAATTTTAAAGCAGTGATTTGGTTAGCCCCATTAGTAAGAGTGACTTCATTATAGCAACACTCAAAATAGCATTTATGTGCAGCAGTGTTTTCCAGTTTTCGGGCCAGATCCTGAACACCACTTCATCCTGTTTGTGCCACTCCAGCAGTGCAAAAGATGTTAGAATATGGGATTAATTAGCTGGCTGGGGGTTTCTCTAGCTCTAGGACACCTGTTCCTGCCTCTCATACCAATATAGGAAACGTGTTGTAGGTGGAAGCAGGCATAGCTGGACAGCACCATAACTCTGGCCATTGTGGGTCAGTGGAATGGTCTCTAGGGATTCAAGACACCCCTCTCCTGATACACACACCTCATGTTTCAGCCAGGAGAGATGGTTGGCTGCACAGACAATCTGGGGCAAGCTCTTTCCATTAAGGAGCTTTGGGAGGCATTTTGCAGATTGCCTCCCAGTGTTCCCTTTGGTACGATGTGACTCATCACAACCCCCAACATATGGCTGCATGATACAACCTAGCCCTCAGTTTTGCAGAGACATATACATTATTGACAGCATTAAGAAATGTAGTGCAGCTGCACAAACCAACTTTCCGAGATATAGAACTGTCATTTTCTTTAAGTGATTTCTCATCCATTGTCTTTTTCTTAAAAAGCAAAAGACACTTTTTAAATTTTGCAAATAAAGTATTACTGCTAAATATCATTAGATTAACAGCTTTTTCTATAAACAGACAACACCCACTAACATTTTATTACTCTAAAAATCTTGAGCTTTATTTTTAATTAAAATATTTGCTTCCAGTCCAAGATCTTGCATAACAAATTGCAGACTGGACTAAATTATTTATATCAATGTTTTATAATTAAACCATAAGTTTCATAGCAGAAATTCAGACACACTCTTAACTATACTAACAATACTGACTGAACTCCACTATATTGAGGGTGATATGTAAAGCCGCCTTCTTGATTCTGCCTAACACATAGATGAAATCTGTGTTCAAAGATAGTAGCAGAGGATGACATCTTGTGGCAAAGGTGCTGAAAGCAAAAAGTTGCTCAGACTGGCTATAGTTCCCACATACTGAATTCTGTTCATTCTGTCTAGTACTTGCCTTCTATGAGGAGATAACTGGGTCTGTGGATGAGGGGAAAGCAGTGGACGTGTTATTCCTTGACTTTAGCAAAGCTTTTGATACGGTCTCCCACAGTATTCTTGCCGGCAAGTTAAAGAAGTATGGGCTGGATGAATGGACTATAAGGTGGATAGAAACCTGGCTAGATCGTCGGGCTCAACGGGTAGTGATCAGTGGCTCCATGTCTAGTTGGCAGCCAGTATCAAGCAGAGTGCACCAAGGGTCGGTCCTGGAGCTGGTTTTGTTCAATATCTTCATTAATGATCTGGAGGATGGCGTGGACTGCACCCTCAGCAAGTTTGCAGATGACACTAAACTGGGAGGAGTGGTAGATACGCTGGACAGTAGGGATAGGATACAGAGGGACCTAGACAAATTAGAGGATTGGGCCAAAAGAAATCTGATGAGGTTCAACAAGGACAAGTGCAGAGTCCTGCACTTAGGACGGAAGAATCCCATACACTGCTACAGACTAGGGACCGAATGACTAGGCAGCAGTTCTGCAGAAAAGAACCTAGGGGTTACAGTGGACAAGAAGCTGGATATGAGTCAACAGTGTGCCCTTGTTGCCAAGAAGGCTAACGGCATTTTGGGCTGTATAAGTAGGGGCATTGCCAGCAGATTGAGGGATGTGATTATTCCCCTCTATTCAACATTGGTGAGGTCTCATCTGGTGTACTGTGTCCAGTTTTGGGCCCCACGCTACAAGAAGGATGTGGAAAAATTGGAAAGAGTCCAGCAGAGGGCAACAAAAATGATTAGGGGGTTGGAGCACATGACTTATGAGGAGAGGCTGAGAGAACTGGGATTGTATAGTCTGCAGAAGAGAGGAATGGGGGGGGCGAGATTTGATAGCTGCTTTCAACTACCTGAAAGTGGGTTCCAAAGAGGATGGATCTAGACTGTTCTCAGTGGTATCAGATGACAGAACAAGGAGCAATGGTCTCAAGTTGCAGTGCGGGAGGTTTAGGTTGGATATTAGGAAAAACTTTTTCACCAGGAGGGTGGTGAAGCACTGGAATGGGTTACCTAGGGAGGTGGTGGAATCTCCTTCCTTGGAGGTTTTTAAGGTCAGGCTTGACAAAGCCCTGGCTGGGATGATTTAGTTGGGGATTGGTCCTGCTTTGAGCAGGGGGTTGGACTAGTTGACCTCCTGAGGTCCCTTCCAACCCTGATATTCTATGATTCTACTGTTAAGTTGTTATAATATCCTCTGAAACCAAGAATCTCTTACCAGAGGAAGACATTTTACATTCTTTTAATAAGATAATGGTAAAAAGGCTAAATAAACATCTGACATTAGATAGAGCTCACTGGTCTTTGGGGATGTTTCCTAGCATGCAGTGTAGTTATTTCTAACAAGCCAATTAAATTTGCAAAACTGTTCATTTACTTAAAATGAAGCTATTGTGTCATCACCCATTAAGATTTAAGCGGAAAAGGCTTGTGCTCATGCCAATGTAA
The DNA here is from genome assembly GCF_002925995.2 of Terrapene triunguis. Classification (NCBI taxonomy): domain Eukaryota; kingdom Metazoa; phylum Chordata; order Testudines; family Emydidae; genus Terrapene; species Terrapene triunguis. Next base: position 36,358,150 of record NW_020664446.1, read on the forward strand.
AATGTTTCCAAAAGTTTCCATATATTGATAAAAAATGATGAAAGTGAGCTCTTGGACACTGATCTTGAAAACACTTATATAAAGCAGTAGCTACCGTTATCTAATAGTGTTTGCAGGATCAGGGCCGTGAGGTTTATGTGGATAATAGTTGACTGAGGCAAATAGTAAGAATTAAAGTACTAACTAATTTATCTAATATGGAATTTGAAAGGAAGAGAGAGATGGAGATAGAGCGTCCAACTCTCAAATGGTGTAAATTGATGGAGCTATGATGACTTACTACAGTTGAGAAACTGGTCAAGAGACTTTAAAACAGCTAATGACTGGATTGGATTAACATGCTCATTTTACTTTTCCTCCTAAGAGGCCTGATTCAAAGCCTACTAAAATCAACTGAAAAATCTTCCAATTGACTTCAATGGGCTTTGGAAAGGTCCCTAATGAATGGGAATCTGAGGTTTTTGTAATATATTCATAATATTTATTATATTCAGATGATATTTTTGTTCATTTGCCTCATAAAAATATGCTTTGAATATGGAACTTTTCTAAAGAATGTTCAGTCATTGAGAAAAGTTATTAATGTATTTTTTTTCTTTCTGATCTGTTTCTTTTTGTAAATGTAATTCTCTAATTTACTCAGTCACTTTTAGGTTTGAGACTCATTGAAAAATGTTCAGGGACCTTGAAAGTCAAAGCTGTGTTCATAGCTTCTCTCTCTCCCTCTTGTGAATATGAAAAATATTAGTTATGTGCTTACAAATATCACAGCTTCAGGGTCAACTGCACCTTTGACGCTCCCCCTCAAGCCCCACCCCCCACAGTTTTCCTCTGGGACACCCTCTTAAGATTTCTGGCTGCCACCCGTCAATTCTCTTGGGCAGAGATTTATGTCTCTCACCCTCCAGATCAAGAGTTTAGGCTTGCAGTCCCACTGCACCTCACTTTGGTTTCCTCAGCTGGTCTGACAGGGGTTCAGCACCTGTGATTAACCTCTCTCCAGGGACTATAACAACATACACCAGTTACCCACCAGCCTTCACAAAGTAAACTGCATTAATTCTTAAGATAAAAGCATTACAGAGAAAACATTTATAAAAAATGAAATAACTTATACACATGCTAAAAGCTTGCCAGAGTTCACCTCAACTCCAGGCCAGGGCTCTGGTAGATGAGAGTCTTTCAAACCCCACAACTGGGCTTGCCCACTTGGTTACAAGTACGTGTCAGTTTTCAGAACAGGAACAAGAACCCTGACTGTCCAGTTCACTTGTTTCTTTATACAGCTTGGACCCTTGAGCTCCAGTCTTCAGGAACAGCTATTCACCAGTTAAAGGTCCTCTCTTCAGGGCATAGTTTCAAAAGTCAGGTTTTTTGCATAACTGGAGTTGTGGAATTCACATTAACCACTTCCCAGGGATTCTCCCACTCAATAGCAATTGTCCCAGAAGTCCAAGTTGGTATGACACATCTCAGTATAATGTCTTGAACTTCTTACACTTCCCAGGACTCACATCTGTCACAACAGGATTCAAGCGATGGACCCTACACTACTTAAAATAAAAAACCACTAACATTATAGGAGGAATCCAAAGAAGCTGAAAACTTCACTCTTTGGAGACTTTAAAGACCTTTTTCATTGTACATAAAGGGGAAAAAAATCAAACAATGATCAAACTTATTGGTCACTTTATTAGGAAGAAACATATTGTCTAATGTTTCTGTTTCTTCTTCTTTACGTATTTGTACACATGGATCTCATTCTTGGTATGCATGCATCCCATGCTCAGGAGATCAGAACTTTTTAACCAGCAGTGTCCATTAGGATTAAGATTGCATTTTGCGTGACTCACGCTACCACTTCCAATGGCATAAAGGGCAGAGCGACCATAACTGTCACCATTCAGTTCCTTTTTACCACCTGGGACAGTGAGACTGAACAGCCTCAGTGTCCTCTTAGCTACTGTAGACTCTCATTATATAGTTGTTAGTGTAGTTACTGTACTTACTTTCTTTTATTTCTTATATTTTTTTCTACCCTGTTGCTGCATGAGCATACGTGCGCACACATACACACACACACAAATGCATAAAGGTAGTGTTAGGCTTCTGTTAGCTAGCTGCCCCAGTACTGGGGCAATCAACCCTAGGGAGTGAATCAAAATGTCCAGGTTTTAAAACTTGCGCATCATGTGACATGACTATCCCCTTGAATGATGGACACATCAGGTGTATTTTTTTGCCTAGGGGAGGGTCATATCCCTCCCCCCCTGTGTACAGTTTGTAAATATTTTTCAAAACACACAGAGAAAGCCAGCAAGGCACGTTTAAAACTGTTCCTGATGGAAAAGCCCATGAGAAGAGTATCTCTTAAGGGAAGAAACTCCTGTTCCTTCTTCAAAACTTCACTTATTTCAGAGGCTTCAGACAAGGATTCTTGGTGTTGAAGGAACTTGGCAGTTGAGGTTGCTCTACCCTTTATATCCTTGGGAGAGGTAGTGTGAGAGTATGTAATGGCTATGGCCTCAATGGACACTGCTGATTAAAAGACTCTGATCTCCTGTGCTTGGGATGCAGGAGCTCAAAGAGCAGGGTCTACATGTGCACAACATCTTTAAGAGCCACAATTACTTTAATATAACTCTTCTACTGTCCACTGGGATAATCACACTTCTGCTTTAACTTCTTCTGTGTTGGGCTAAATTCTACCACTCGTGTACTGCCGGCCCCAGGTATTCCACTGAACCATCAGACCAATTTCTGTGGCAAAACACACTAAGTTATGTAGCAGTGTTAATTTATTCTATCTCCATGAGATAACCTTCATCTCTATTGTCCCATGCTTACAAAAACACACATTTGTGGTTCTTGGTATGTAAAATTAGTCCATTATTATTTTCAGCAATGACTAATTTCAACTTTTTGCTGTTTTCTTCAGATGACTTGTCTCCATGGGCCTCAACCATCACATGATTGTCTAGGTTGCCCAGCTAGGGAAGGGGAAGCTTGTAGCTAACTTCAGTGGCTCATCTCCCCAGCTATCTGGGCCTTGGTCATAGGTGCTGACTCCATGAGTGCTCCGGAGCTGGAGCACCCACGGGGAAAAATCAGTGAGTGCTCTGCACCCACTGGCAGCCAAGCTCCCCTCAACCTCACCCCACCTTACCTCATCCCTCCCCGACCACGCTGCATCCCTGCTCCTCGGCCTACCTCCCAGCACTTCCCGCCACCAAACAGCTGTTTGGTGGTGCTTAGGACTTTCCAGGAGGGACGGGGAATGAGCAGGGATGCAGCGCGCTCAGGGGAGGAGGCGGAGAAGAGGCGGGGCGGGGACTTGGGGGAAGGGGGTCAAATGGGGGCGGGGCGAGGGCGGTGCAGGGCCGGGGCCAAGGGCGGGAGTGGGGTCGAGCACCCACCGGGAACAGTGGAAGTCGGCGTCTATGGCCTTGGCTGCTGTACTGTTCTCCAGAGATCCTACCTTAACAGCCTACATTCCTAATTTCTCCTGCTCCCTGGCTAAACTGGATTCCAGTGCTGACTCCCTCCTACCTAGCTTCCAGAAGTAGTGCATCACGCGTAATCCAATTAACTTTCTCTGTGTGGAAAGAAGGGATATCATCTGCCTCCAGAGCACTATGGCCTCTTTCCCTAGACTCTCTATAGAGCACTCTGTGACACTGGATTCCTTAGAGTTAGGAAGCGACAGGAACATACAAAGCTGGAGGTGGAGAGCGAGTGTTCACACATTGAGTGGGAGAAGTGTTGAGTGAATGCATATACTCTCTATAGTTTGGCCTCATAGAAATAATGTGGGAAAATACATAAATCCTGGACTTGATCCTCCAAACTCTTAGTCATACAAGTAACGCTTGATCTCACAAGTAGTTCCATTTGTCACTGGGACTACTTCAGGATTAAAGGTTATTTGCATGACTAAGGGTTTGCAGAAATTGGCCCATGTTGTTAAAAACAGTTTTTATGTATTTACTTCCTATGTCCTGCTTTAATAACATTTTAAAATTCATTTTCTGATCAATGTGTGTCTTGGAGTCTTCTCCCTCCTAGGAGATATACCTTAATCTCCTAAGTAACACTCAGATTTCATAAAAATATACACAAGAGGGGGAATTAGCTCTCTTCACCACCTTGGGTGTGCCCTCTGAAAAATACAATTGTTGATATACTGCTACTGTGTGATCCAATTTTCTTGTCTAAGTGCAGAGTACTCTTTTCTGGAGTAAGGCAGGGTCTGGAAATCAAAAACTTTGGAGTTCTAATCCTGACTGGTGGTGATTCTCTTTGTGGTCTTGGACAATCAGATAACCATTATGCTTCAATTTTCAAACCATAAAATGTTGATAATAATACTTATTTACATACCTCATACTGGTGTTTTGGGGATTGTTTACTTAATGCGTGTAATGGGCTTTGAGATAAGAGAGAATTCTATAAATGCTGAATGTTTGTTTATTTTTAAAGGCACCCTTTCCAAATAGACTGTCTCTAAAAATTTTACTAGAGAAAACTCCTTACAAATTAGGTCCTTTAGTGCAAGTGTAGACAAAGAACAATCCTAGCAGAAATGTCAGGTGGCTACGTCTCTTACCTGCTTAGCTGGTGACTAGGACGTGACATTAAACCTCATTAAACCTGCTTGTTCTCCTTCCTCTTTTTTAGTTCAGTTTTAATTCAGACTTCATTGCTTCTACATGTGTTACCATTAAAACTTTCAGAACTTTATTTTCATACTTTTTCATTCAAAATATTATTTCTATACTGTCTGTGGGTTGGTTTACTGTAGATGAAACTGAAACGCGAATGGTAATGATAACACATATGAACCAGCTATAAAAAGTGTTTTGTTGGTTAATTCAAGTCATGTTGAATAATACTCCCATATACATGTGAGCAAATATTACCATCTTTAACTTGCCTCACAAATAAAAAGGGCTAGAAAGATCATTATTTGTTCTATTCTTTATATAGCATTATAGGGGAGCTTGGCACTTCGCAGAGATTCTTGCACCAAGGAGCATACAGTCTAAATAAATGGAAACAGTAAAATTAAAAAGATGAAGAATGAGAATGAGTTGATTATTGATAGAAAGTGGGAAATTCTGAGAAAGAGTTAGCGGATTCTTGTATAGTATAGTGTGAAAAAGACATGGAGTCAAGAGTGAGAGAAGACAAAAGAAATTATAGGGAGAGCATAGGTCTGGAGAGAGCTTGCAGATAGAAACATGGGATGAGATTAAGCAGCATGAATGCTATGTAGAAGCATAAGGTTGTAAACAACAAGATTGAAACTGATGTGGAAAGATATAGGAGGCCAGTGAATGATGGAATTCAGTGAGGAGTCAATGATCAGGATGCAGAGAGCAAGAGCTACAGTGGCCTAGAGACTGAAATGCTTCGAAGGTTGCAAAGAAAGATGATATAGTAAAGAAGGCAAGAGACAGTTATGTTTCAGCAGATGGGAGAGAAAGAAAGGGAGATTTTAGAGAGCCTGAAGAGACAGGATTTGGTGAAAGCCTGAATGTGGGGGTAATTAATTGGGAGGAGTCAAATATGACATCTAGCTTGTGAGTCTTGATAATGGGGAGGTTGATGCAGAAGCAGTGTGTCCTAGTGAATAGAGTTAATAGAGGATTAGGACTCAGAAGTTCTGGGTTCTATGTCCAGCTCTGCCACTGGCCTCCTGGGTGACCTTGGATAATTCACTTCACTGTTCTGTGCCTTTGTTTCCCCCATCTGTAAAATGGGAGTAATGATACTGACCTCTTTTGTGGGGCATTTTGAAATTTATGGATGAAAACACTATGTAACAGCTAGGCATCATTATTATTAATAATAATATATTATTATTTATTTTGTTTATTAAAAAGGAGTGAAACAAAAGAGCTTGTGAGGAAAGTTTAAGTTTAGCTTTTGTCACATTGAGTTTAAGGTGTTTGTCAGACTTCTATGATGCACTCAGAATGGCAAGAAGAGATTGGACAGATGACAGAGAGCATAAAAACAGTGAGATTTGTTGACAATAAGGAGATAAGAGAGGGAGCATAGGAGTTTGAAGGTATATGATCAATAGACAGTTGAAGGATTAAAGGCAGATAGGAGGATCACAATAAATAGGAAACATTAGGATTAAATGCAATTGTTCAGTACCCTCTGTGCTACTAGAATGTCACCTGAGCATTGCTCAGCAGAGAGATATTTCTTTGAGGCAAGTAAAAAGCTTTTTTAGAAAAAATCAATCTGCTTACATGTTTAGATGTCCTGTGATTGTTCATCCCAATCACCTTTCACCACCACCTTTCAATTTCAAAGGCTAAGGAAAAGTCACATCTCTCTTGGTGCTTTTGTTTAAGTCTTTCTGTTAATAGATTTAACAGGGATCCAGTGCACCAGTTGCATTGTGATGATTAGCTTCCCAACCAGAAGTTCTGGAAACTTTCTGCCCAACATTTTCAGTGACTAGTGATATTCCTCAATTTTTGGGTGCCTGCCTTGAGGAACCATGAAGGGGTTAGATTTTCAGAGAATAGTGCTCAGCACTTACTAAAATTGGCCCCTTCAAGGGTTTCAGGTTGTTCATGCAAAACTTTATGAACTCAAAATCTCCATTTCAAGTCATTCCTGTGTCAGGGACCGAGAGTGCCTGAGTTTGTTCTTGCAGAGTTTCATGGATTCCACTAGAACATTGTTGCTCTTCCAACTTTACCATATGGGGGAGCAAGAAGGGAGTTCAGCTCCCAAATCCAGAGGCTCACGAGCAGGGCCGGCACCAGGCACCCAAGCTGGTGCTTGGGGCGGCACCTGGAGGGGGGGCGGCGCGGCGCTCTGGCCACCGCGGGGATAGCCGAGCCCCAGCCGGGGCTCGCCACCCTCTCGCCGCCCTGCCCCCGGCGCTCTGGCCGCCGGGGTGGGGGGAGAGCCGAGCCCCCGCCGGGGCTCGCGGCCCTGCCCCCGGCGCTCCGGCCACCCTCCCCTCCGGCCGCTCCCCCTCCCCCCCCCCGGCTCTGGCCGGAGGCTTTTTTGCCTGGGGCGGCAAAAAAGCCAGAACCGGCCCTGCTCACGAGAGACTCATCAGAAGCCAGGGCCTTCTGAGCAGCATCCAGAGTCATGGTTCCATGGACTTTCCCTTCCTGAAGAGTCATGAGAATTATTCAGCATTGGTAACTCAGCAGAAAGTAATGTCCCTTTGATTATATTTTTTCTTTAGATTGTAACGGATATTTAGAAACTGGAGTTACCTTCTGATGCTAAAATTTTCAGTTTTCTCTAACATTTTTGTCATGATCAATCAATGCAAACATTGTACATACCGCTGCAGACTCAAACTAATTGCTTTTTAGGAATAAAATATCTTTGTCAATTGAGTTATTGTTTAATTAGACACAAATACTTGTCTCTACTACCACAGAGCTATTTCACTTTATATTTACTAGCTCCTAAATCAAGTGCTTCTACAACAAAGATTTTTTTTCCAGCTATATTCAGTATTTTACATGAATCCTAAAATATCCGTTTTCATGGTAGAGTGTTGTTACCTGAGTTCAAGGGAGACCAAAAGACTGAGGGTGAAAATGATAGATCAACAAACTGATTTGGAAAAAATAAGGATAGTTCCAAACATCAGCCCATTCTGAAGGTTGAAATTACTTCAAATAAATTCCTTCATCTTGAGTCAAGGTCTTTTCCGCCTAAACTTCTGCTGATATACTACTTTGAGAACACAGCAGATCTGGCAGTCTTTGCTGGGACTTGCTGCAGTCTTCAAATAACACATTCACTAGACCTTACTTGTTTTAAAGGTTCATATTGCAATCTGGGGGAGCACAAGAGGTCTGAATACAGCAGTCAGTACTGCATTCACCACAAAAGCCTGATAAGGCCACCACCATTTATTTAACCTGTTAGAAATCTAGGTCAAAATTTTAGGTGGGATACTGTAACTTGACAAACCTCTGCATTTGCCTGTTATTGATCTGCAGTCAATTGGTGCTACTGTCACCCAACACCTCTGAAAATCATACCAGTTATTTAGAAGTCTAAATATGGATTTAGGGACTTAACTTGGAACATATTGGATTTTATTTATTGGTCTAAATTCTCCCCTGGTATTATTACATTGATTGGTATAATACAAGGAATTTCATCTAGCCCATGTTTTGACACTCACTCCGACTGGATAGGACAGAATATTAGCAGTGATTTTTTCTATAAACCAGGGTCAACAAATCCAGACTAATAAATAATAAAACTGATTTTAAGTAAAAATAACTGCGAAATAAAGCTATTGATAACAAGAGTATAAAATAAGATGAGCACCACAAACACAAATAAAAATATTTGGAAAAGGACCACTGTTACAAGCAGTTTATTACCATAGTTTTGGTTTGTACTGGATGCTCTGCTGAAAAAGTCCAGTGTCTTGTTCAATTAGGATACATGGATTGAGGACCTGAGGATAAGGCACCCTGACAAAAACTGGCACTAACAAAATAATAAGAAAAATGGGCAAGACAAAATGATTTCTTTTTCACTGTTATATTTCTTGACATAGGGTAATTCTTAATTCATGACAGATGTCAGGCTTGGATAAAACTCACTCAGGCTTACTGCCTCCCTAAGAGTTATCTTGTGAAACTGCTGGACTGCAAACTGAGTGACAGTCTGATTTCTTTTGTTCTTGTTAATTTTTCCACAGACACACTATGAAAATGGAGAGTACATTATCAGGCAAGGGGCTCGAGGGGACACTTTCTTTATAATCAGCAAAGGAAAGGTAAGTTGTTGTCACCCCTTTCAAAGCAAATGTCATGTACAATGATGGTGTAACTCTGGGAATGCAGTGTAAATCAATCCTTTTCTTGCAGGGCCCCAAAGGTTACAACATTTCACATTTAATTAAATGTCTTGGCACAGTTGGGGAGAATAACCATAAGTAAAAAATCCACACACACCCCCCAAAGGCAGATCTCACACACTGTTTTACACATACTCACAATGAACACTTTTTGGTTCATGAAAACAGTTGTTAAGCCACCTTGGTTACATGACTAGCAAGATCAAGACTTTCTTTACAGCATTTCTAGTATAGACATAACCTAAGACTGCCAACATGGGTGCCAGTTATGTTGGTAGGTCTTGTAACATGGATAGATGCCTTCTAAGAATGAGACATAACAACTGCTATTGAGTTACATTTAGTCAGTGTGAAGTTGGGCTAGATTTGATCCAGAAATACATATTTTATCCCTTGCTCTAAATATAATTATTATTTATTATTTGTATTGCTATAGCACCTATATGTATACATCATAGATAGACAGAACCAATAAACACTGACTGAACACTTATTTTTTTGTTAAGATTTAAATCATTGGGACCCACAGAACTGCTAGCTGTCTTTTTGAACTAAAATAAAATATATTGTACCATATTTCTATTGAGCATTTACTAAATGTGGTGCCTGCTTTGATGCCTTAGCCTCTACTCAGCAAGCTACAAGGGGGAAAATGCTTTAAACCTCTATCGGATGCATGCATCCGATGAAGTGGGGTTTAGCCCACGAAAGCTTATGCTCAAATAAATTTGTTAGTCTCTAAGGTGCCACAAGTACTCCTTGTTCTTTTTGCTGATACAGACTAACACGGCTACCACTCTGAAACCTTAAACCTCTTTGTTTTCCTTCACAATCTTAATAGCTTTAGACAGTCCTTTTTTGCCAGTTGAAAATTCCATTTTATTTGGTGTTAAGCTAGGCAAACACATTGCTTCTTACCACAGCAGGATGCAGATGTTCAAGGGAATACACTGCAATTTCCCGCTGCAGAGAATACATACTGAAAAACAGATAAAACTAAACAATAGAGGACAGATAAATTGGTTGGGTCAATCCAACCTTCTATTTACAGTTCTTATATTTGCGAAAAGCCACAGGTTAATACAGGCAATTTATTATGAAAGGCAACACAAAAAGCCCAGATATTGGGGAAGGAAAGAGAGAGTTGTTTAGTTAGTTCTGACGTGACTGCCACACATGCAGGGATGTCTTCTGAGAGAGCGTGTGACATTGCCAGCTCACAAGTACTGAAGCTAGTACTCTGTCTTGCTCACTCTCTCTCTGTCTCTGTAACCAATATTTATCAAACAGCTGAAGTCAAATGTTCCCTAGAAGGAAAAAAAGCTGTGCGTATTTTCTATGTGAATAAGTCAATCATTGGCAGGTTTTCTAAATGTAGTATATTATGGGGTATGCATTTATTATGAGGCCTCAGAAAGTTCCTTCATGTTATCCCCCACCTCCTTCTCCTATCCACCCCTCCCCCCCCCGCTGCCCACTCACCCCCCTCCACCATATCTCTCATGATACCCTCAAGCTTTTCCAGCTTCTTCTGATCAGGAGTAACTGATCCCATCATAATCTTTTCCTTACCTCTATGAAGAAGGAAAACCATGACACAAATGATCCCCACATGAACATTCCTCTCCAGACACAGTGGCCTAATCTGTATCATCCTGTACTCGAAACAGGCTGCACCCCATCCTCTGTACTCGGAAGAGTTCTTAGGTCCCTGATTGACAGATTTACCAGTCAGTGTGCAAAACAGACTGATATTTCTGTGCAGCCAATTGTCAAGGTCTGCCACTAACAGCAACGCCAGACTGTTATGGTGGTACAGTGATATCTACATTGGGTCTAAATGTTTGTTTGGCAGACTCCCTTTTCCCTTTATTGCTTATTCCCATGTTGACTCTGTGGCCGCCAAGGCAGTTGAAATAAAACAATGCTTGTTGAAATTTGCCTCAGGTCCTTGACCAGAGACTTGAGATGGAGGCTGTTACAGGAATTCCCACTGTGCCCTTTTTAACTAGAAGTGTGCACATCCACCCCACTACTACAGATTTCCAGGGAGGACTGTGGTGAAAGGTGATGGATGGCAGAAACTGGAGATCAGTAAATTTAATAAATAAATGCCTTTGGCAAGTATATGAAATCTCTGCTGTACATGGGAACAGTGCCATGACAACACAGCATGGGCCTGAGTTCCCAGAACTCGGTGCCAGAACCCTGGCACTAAACCAGTTAAATACGATGGATTGTAGTATATGGCCGTGCCTTTCACAAATGGGGCCACGCAACATCCCAAATTGAACCCTGGGTCAGACAGTTAAATAAACCAAACAAGGATCTGACTGCAGCCCACGTGCCTGGGCTTGTACATGCTGCATGCAATTAATTGGTTTGAATATTATCAGAGAACCATTAGTTGTAAAGCTGTTTCCAGTTTCTGGTATTCATATAGCTCAGTGTGTCCAGCAGTGATATCTTGGGCAAAACCTGGCAGAACTGAACAAGAAAGGTCCTAAAAATTCCTTAATCCTGCCAGCCTATCTCCTCTCACAAATTACTCCTTTGGTCTCTCAGGGTATATCTATACTGCAATTAGAAACCTGCTAGCTGACTCTGGTTCGCAGGGCTTGGGCTAAGGGGCTGTTTAATTGCAGTGTAGATGTCCGGGCTCAGGCTGGAGCCCCGCCGCTAGGATCCTGCAAGGTGAATAAATTGTTTACTATCAATAGTTTGCACTTTTCTGCTCACCACATGCTGATAGTCTGGCACTGTTTAGTGCTCAGTCAGTAGAGTGAGATTGTGTGCCATGCTGTGCTGTAGCATGCCATTTTTCCTGTAAAAATCAATGTCACAAATTTAACAGATGCATTATTGGTGCCATATTATCTGGTGATTAATGTGTATCATCACTTTAAACTGTGTGGCAGCCCTGTAATCCCTTGGCATTTCTTTTCTAGGCCACACAGAGGATCACAGAGAAACAGATTAAAACGTATTGAGACTTTTTTTACTTACTCAGTTTTTTTTCCATCTGCTACAAACAGTTTTATCCAGTCTGTTACACTTTCCCTATCCTCATCTGATCTTTGATGACTCACTGCAAAAGTTTATTGTAGGCTGCTCATTAATGACTCAAAACGACTGTGTTGAGCATCCATAACAAGAGACAGTAGAAGGTAGAGGAAATGATTTTTTTAGGTTTTCACAACAAAATTAAACTAGAAGCTTTCCATATCCCACAAGTCAGAACTAAATTAAACTGTTTGAAATCCCCAAATGCTTTGTGAATTTGCATATGCAAAACCTGAGATTTTCACACAATGAAAGTGGGATTTGCAAATTTGATCTAAGGGTGAAATGTTGCCATTTTCCTCTGCCTGCTAAATTTATTGCACTGGATGTTGCACTTAGGCCAGCATCCTTTCAATCTGCCCATTTTAAAACATTCAGAGTTGAACTTAGTTAAGTCTAGGTTCAAAGAAAAGAATTGCCTCTCATATGAGGGTCATATACATCCCAGATCTACCCATCACCTTTTCAAGGGGCTTCTGAATTTTTGGTGGACTAATGGAGTGCTCTGTATCATCCTTAATACTAGTGGTATATCCAGGAAGGATTCGCCTTGCAGTGGTTGCTAGGAGTTTACCAATTTATCATGGAGAGACAACAAGCTACAGGAAACCAGGTTTCTTATTACCTTAATGCAAAGTAGAATGGTCTTCAGAAGAGCAATTAGAAGATGTTAGAAGAAAAAATTGAAAGAATTAGGTCCTCTAGTGCTGGAACTCCATCTCCAATGGATGTGAATACTTCCAACCATTGTGTTTTGCCCATATTTGTTTTAAATCTGTGCCTACAGCAGGCTCACACTACGCATCATTTTTCAGATGGGCTGGAAATCAACTTTTCATCTGCAAAACCTCCTTTTCTTTTACACAGCCAAAAGAAAAAAATGTCAAGGCACAGCTGCAGACTGCCATTTTTCATTCATTAAATAGGCAAAGGTGGTTAAAGGCTGTTAAGCCACATTTGCAGTTTTTAATTTTATTATATTGCTTTTTATTTTCATTTTTTTAATCAAACATACATGGAAGTTCTTTATTTCTGCTCCAGCTAGCATTTGGGGTCCATAACCATGTCCTTTCATTGCATTCAGTGATTGAAAGAAGGAGGGTCTTCATTCTGTAATATTCTCTCTTCATTTCAGCTTGTAGACTTTTTTCCTGGTTAATGAATGTTGCAGAACAAAATAACCTAAAACTCTGTAAAAAGAAGCCCACATAGTAAGTCCATCTTGTAAGGAGATTTGACCTCCAGTTCTACAGTTGACTCCATACAAACAGACCCCTGCGCTCACACAGTCAATTGCAGGATTGGGGCCTCAAATGCTGAAATAAATGAGAGGACACGATTCATATTAGTATTTTCAAGAACGATACATACCCCAATAAAAAGTAATTATACATTTCCATGAATGGCCTAAGAGGCTTGTATGGGGAACTGGCCATAGTAGTATGCTTGATTACACCGAGTTAAAATGGTGATTGGCAAGGCTCTAAGGAAGGTCAGGATACAGGCATTATCAAGTTAACCAGATAGGAACCAATCAGGGCATTAATTGAAAATGCCGTAAGATGATTCATACATTCCCAAATTAGTAGACTTTATTCATAAAACATTGTTGTTTTTTTTTCTTTTCCACAGGTAAATGTTACTCGTGAAGATTCACCTAGCGAAGAGCCAATCTTTCTCCGCACTTTAGGGAAAGGAGATTGGTTTGGAGAAAAAGCACTTCAGGGGTAAGTACTACAAATTATATAGCTGTTTAACTGTGATTCACTGCAGATAGGGATTCTGGAATAGATTATTGGGGTCTTGCAGCTAGAAGATAGAGCTGAAATCTAAGCAATCTTGCTCAGTCATTATCCTGGAGGCACTGGTAGCCAGTCTGTAGTGAACTTTGGTTGCATTGGAATTTGGCCTTAAATTGGTAATAAAATCCCAGTTTTGTACTTAAATGTCTGAATATAGACCTCAATTTGGGTCTGATAAGCTTTTCTTATTTTTAAAATTTCCCACCTTGTGATATGTTTCATGTTTTGGGTGAACACATAACAGATGGTTTCCTGTAAAGTGGTGGTGTGCGCACTTGAGCAACCTAGACTGTTTTTAATGAAGTGTTTTGTTTGAGGGTTATAACTATGCTTGGAGGAAACTTAAAGATGTAAATAACAGTCCACCATACATGTTATACGTCTACCATATAATATTTAGTCCAGCCATGAGTGCAGGGGACTGGACTAGATGACCTCTCGAGGTCCCTTCCAGTCCTATGATTCTATGTTAATATTAAATAAGAGTATAAAAGTGTAATACTCCATTTCTTCAATGGTGTTCCAAAGGTACATAGGAAAGGCAATGTAGAAACTTTTTATAGGGTTAGATGTACAGTATAACATGCAGGGATTTAGTTGCATGACTCCTATTAATGCTAGTGGGCACCATACAGCTAAATCTCCCATTCTTAAAATGGGGGCGGAATAGCTCAGTGGTTTGAGCATTGGCCTGCTAAACCCAGGGTTGTGAGTTCAATCCTTGAGGGGGGCATTTGGGGATTTAGTTGAGGATTGGTTCTGCTTTGAGCAGGGGGTTGGACTAGATGACCTCCTGAGGTCCCTTCCAACCATGATATTCTATAAACTCTATGGAAACCTTTCTCATACTGTAATTTCCACATTCAGTCATTCACAAACCAGTTTTCCTCAAAAGAGCCAGATTTTGTGGCACTTCTGACATCTAGAGAGAACTGGCCAACATTATTACCCATCTCAAGTGTACAAAACTCATGAGTCAGAGGCAGGCCCACCAAAATCACGAGATCAGCTTAAAAACTATGAGCTTTTTTAAATAATAAATTTGAGGTTATTTTAATTTGCCTTCTGAGTTTCTAACCTTTATGGTATACTTGAGCAATATATCCAAGCTTTTCTCTGTAGCCATGAGAGCTAGAATTTATTTTTTTTACTGAAAACTGAAATTCTCAGAAAATCACATGACTCCAGGAGCTTGGGTTTCAAGAAAAACAAGTCTTGCAATAAAATTTGGAGAGTTGGCAACATTGGGCCAAATAAGTCTGGAAACAAACAGGTCTGAGAAATAGAAGGGGGCTCGTTATGCACCTCCTCAAACAACTTCTAAAAATACGACTACCCCAGGGTTTAGGTTCTTATTTTTCAATAATGCATTTAAAAACATATATTCAAAAACAGCTGTGTTTGTTAGCTGCCTTAGACTAAAATGAATTAATTCACAATAGGTATTTAAACAATTTTTATATTTTAAAATATTCAATATAAAATGGCTTTGATCTTCTGAAATTAACCTGAAATCTTGCTATAATTGGTATTGTATTTTCAGTTTATAGAGGTAGGATAATACCCAGATGCTTTTTGAATGAAAGTGTACATATCTGAGATACTGCAGGCCCAGTTTACTAGTAAACTCAATAATGCTGTAGCTAGACTTAAATTTGATAGTTTGGAAGTATATCTGCCGCTAGATAAATCACTGACAAATATTTATATATATGATAAATGTTTAGATATCACTGACATTTCTATGAAATGTATTTGTGAATATAAGTTTAATAAAGATAGATATAGACAAGCAGTACATATTTTCTTTTCAAATTTTCTTTGCACCTAGTTAGCAGTTAAAGATAATTTTTCAAAGCTTTCTTTGGAATTTTTAGTCATGTGACCACCCATTGACTTCAATTGGAATTGTTCAACAATAACTCCATCCAACGCTGTGAAAATTTACCCCACAGTGATAATGTGTCAAAAATAAAAACTAAGGTTCATGTGTAATTTCATTCGCATTTTATCCAGTTACAACTAATAGCAATAGGGAACATTTTACTGTATCAGCAATGCTGAATAGTTGCAGTCTTCATTACGCATACTGCTGCAGAGAAGGAATTTGGATAACAAGTATTTTGTATGATACACTGGAAATACTTATGCTGACGTGCAAGTCCTGTGATGACATGCATTATCCTATTTTTCTAGCCAGTACATGATACACTTTATTTCCCATTACACTATCCCATTCACAATAATAGAAACAAAACAAGTCACAAAATTACCATAGCCATATTTTTTACAGTAATAGTTAAACTTCCCAACACATTTGCCTTTCAGTTTCTTGTCTAATTAAGTCTGAGTTGACAATATATACTGTAGAACTAGAAATAGTCACTGTAAATTAATTTTTGCTGTATTTCACAGGTAAATTAATTTTTGACATTTTTTTAATATTGATTATTTCTAGCAACAGGCAGGTGGCAGGACTCATCTACATAGTCCAGCAGGGAGCATGAAAATAATGTAATGCAATTTTGTGGCCAACATCTATTGCACTTAAACAGCTCTATAGTAGCTTATACATTCTGTTGTGCTCTTTCTGTACCATCCCAATGGGAAATAATATCAGCAGCTGAATTCTAGCATTTTCCAAAAGTGTGAGATACAAGGGATTCTAATCTGTAGTGTAGATACACTAGTACAGTGGTTTTCAACCTTTTGGGGCTCAGGACCCATTTGTAAATGTTTATGGCCTGTCACAACTCAGTAAATAGTCTTGGGGTGGAGGCCCTGGGGCAGAACTATAAGTAGGCATTTTAACTCCTGGGGCAAGCAAGCATATTTTGCCCCACCCCCGACCAGAGGTGACATGGGGGGAGAGGCACATGGGTCATGTGTGCCCAATTTTTTAGTTGTGCCCCCCAACCCAGACAGCCTGGGTGGCCTGCTGAGATGCATCAGACGGTGGAGGTGGTGCTCCCTTACCAAGCCCCCACTTCTGGCATCACCTGCCTGAGCGACCCATGCTCTTGTGCTGTGAGGCTGGCTGGGCTTGGCTCTCCGCCCCAGGCATTGCAAACTCCAGGGTTGCAGCGCCGCTCAGGTTCACCCCTGCCTCCATCACTGGACCAAATTTATGTAAGTGGAGTTGTGACCTGACTCATGAGATTGCAGTGCCACTCACTCAAATTTGGCCTATCCAGACTCCAAACCTGAGTGGCTCTGGGACCCCAGAGATTGCAGGGAGTCAAGCCCAGCCAGGCCTTTGGTACAGGAGCCAGAAGTGCTGCCATGTGACCCTTGAAACAGTCTGGTGACCCAATTTTGGGACCCAACCATCTGGTTGAGAACCTCTGCACTAGTGTACGCCTTTCAGAAATCCAGTGTCAGTGTTTCTAGATTATGGTGTTCATTAAACCCATCTTCCTTGTTCCCCCTCTTTCCCTTCCTCCTGAAAGCTTCAAAATGTTATCTCACAGAAGCTCTCAGCTCTTATTGACTAAGGATCCCAACAGTCACTTCCAGACTCTCATATGCCATGTGGCAATGTAACAGCCTGCCAAGTCATTAATAACCATTGATAACTGGTACAGAACCTTGGCAGTACATTTTTGTAATTCTCAGCAGATTGGACAAATATCATTATTCCATAAGCTATGTGAGTACAGCGTAACAGCCTATTACAATTAACACCTGTGAATCAAAATATCCAGTTGTACTCTTCCTTTTTGCTGCTCTGTCATTTCTGTAGATTATCTGAGACTCCTAAATTAGGGATTTTTAACCACCTTTGACATCATTAGCATATTTTTTATGCTGCTCTTCTTTGGAACTTGCCAAATAATGCCCCTTAAAATATACAACTTCATCCTTTAATTTTCCATGTATTTTTTTTAAAAGGGGTTGGCAGTCAATGAAAGGATAGAGAAACAATGAAGGAAGGAAAACTGTCCTTAATTTTAACATTCCAGTGAAATCATGTAAAAAGAAGTGTTTTTTCCATTTAAATCTTTGATGTGGATGGAGGGAGAATTGTGAGGAGATGCCCTTCTTCTGGGTAGACAAGGAAGGACGTGGTACTCGATTTGTTTAGCCAGGCATTTTGAGCCTGACAGACTTTCCCCATTCCTGAAATTTCCTATGTTGTGAATTTTAGTTAAAGTTTCTGTATTGCCAACTTGCATTATTTTTAATGTAAGTCTGACAATATTTGAATGTTTCTATTATTTATCTATTTATTTGTATTACTGTAGTGCCAAGGAGTACTAGTCATGGACCAGGATCCTATTCTGCTAGGTGTTGTACAAAGACAGGAAAAAAAGGCAGAACAAAAAGACAGCCTCTGCCTCAAGGAGCTAACAACTATAAGACCAGAGACAACAGATGGAGGTGTACAAGTAAACACTAACAATATTGCTCAACGTGATAGGCAGTGGTCTCTGCACACCAACCAGACTAAACATTGTTAAGTTTTTTTGTAGACATCACAGTAAAGGAGAGTGTTAAGGAGGGATTTCAAGATAGTTGATGAGGTAACTTTGCAGATGTTTATGGGGAATGCCTCCCAACTGTGTTGGGCAGCATGGGAGAAAGCACAACGTTTGTTTGAAAATTTAACAAGTAGGCAGAGGAGACTGGCATCATGGGTTAAATGGAGGTGGACATAAAAACTTTGATAGTGAATTAGAGACGATAGATAGTGTGGGGATTGACTTTGAAAGTCCTTGAAAGTGAAATAAGCATCTAAAGTTTGATGTGATAGAGAAGGGTGAGCCAGTGGAGGGATTCAACAGTCACTTCCAGACTCTCATATGTGTGTGATCACAGACGGTGGGTGAACCCCTGCTTTGGGGAGCCAAGCCCACTGGCCATGCCTCTTTCGTCTGAGGCCCTGTCCACCGTACGCTGGAGACCCAAACCCCCCCATAACAGAAGGAGCCCTGAGGCCCGCCCCGCGACTGGAAGAGCCCCAGCCTGCCTACCCCAGCCATGCCACAATCATTCCGGGATACAAAATATATCGGAAGGACAGAACGGGTTGTGCAGGGGGCAGAGTGGCACTATATGTGAAAGAAAATGTAGAATCAAATGAAGTAAAAATCTTAAGTGAATCCACATGTTCCATAGAATCTCTATGGATAGTAATTTCATGCTCTAATAAGAATATAACATTAGGGATCTATTATCGACCACCTGACCAGGTTAGTGATAGTGATGATGAAATGCTAAGGAAAATTAGAGAGGCTATCAAAATTAAGAACTCAATAATAGTGGGGGATTTCAATTATCCCCATATTGACTGGGAACATGTCACCTCAGGACAAAATGCAGAGACAAAATTTCTTGATACTTTAAATGACTGCTTCTTGGAGCAGCTGGTACGGGAACCCACAAGGGGAGAAGCAACTCTCGATTTAGTCCTGAGTGGAGCGCAGGAACTGGTCCAAGAGGTAACTATAACAGGACTGCTTGGAAATAGTGACCATAATATAATAACATTTAACATCCCTGTGGAGGGAAGAACATCTCAACAGCCCAACACTGTTGCATTTAATTTCAAAAAGGGGAACTATGCAAAAATGAGGGGGTTAGTTAAACAGAAATTAAAAGGTACAGTGACTAAAGTGAAATCTCTGCAAGCTGCATGGACGCTTTTTAAAGACACCATAATAGAGGCCCAACTTAAATGTATACCCCAAATTAAGAAACACTGTAAAAGAACTAAAAAAGAGCCACTGTGGCTTAACAACCATGTAAAGGAAGCAGTGAGAGATAAAAAGGCATCTTTTAAAAAGTGGAAGTCAAATCCTAGTGAGGTAAATAGAAAGGAGCATAAACACTGCCAAATTAAGTGTAAAAATGTAATAAGAAAAGCCAAAGAGGAGTTTGAAGAATGGCTAGCCAAAAACTCCAAAGGTAATAACAAAATGTTTTTTAAGTTCATCAGAAGCAGGAAGTCTGCTAAACAACCAGTGGGGCCCCTGGATGATCGAGATACAAAAGGAGCGCTTAAAGATGATAAAGTCATTGCGGAGAAACTAAACGAATTCTTTGCTTCAGTCTTCACAGCTGAGGATGTTAGGGAGATTCCCAAACCTGAACTGGCTTTTGTAGGTGACAAATCTGAGGAACTGTCACAGATTGAAGTGTCACTAGAGGAGGTTTTGGAATTAATTGATAAACTTAACATTTACAAGTCACCGGGACCAGATGACATTCACCCAAGAGTTCTGAAAGAACTCAAATGTGAAGTTGCGGAACTATTAACTAGGGTTTGTAACCTGTCCTTTAAATCGGCTTCTGTACTCAATGACTGGAAGATAGCTAATGTAACGCCAATATTTAGAAAGGGCTCTAGAGGTGATCCTGGCAATTACAGACAGGTAAGTCTAACGTCAGTACCAGGCAAATTAGTTGAAACAATAGTAAAGAATAAAATTGTCAGACACCTAGAAGAACATAAATTGTTGGGCAAAAGTCAACATGGTTTCTTAAAGGGAAATTGTGTCTTACTAATCTATTAGAGTTCTTTGAAGGGGTCAACAAACATGTGGACAAGGGGGATCCAGTGGACATAGTGTACTTAGATTTCCAGAAAACCTTTGACAAGGTCCCTCACCAAAGGCTCTTACGTAAACTAAGTTGTCATGGGATAAAAGGGAAGGTCCTTTCATGGATTGAGAACTGGTTAAAAGACAGGGAACAAAGGGTAGGAATAAATGGTAAATTCTCAGAATGGAGAGGGGTAACTAGTGGAGTTCCCCAAGGGTCTGTCCTAGGACCAATCCTATTCAACTTATTCATAAATGATCTGGAGAAAGGGGTAAAAAGTGAGGTGGCAAAGTTTGCAGATGATACTAAAGTGCTCAAGATAGTTAGGACCAAAGCAGACTGTGAAGAACTTCAAAAAGATCTCACAAAACTAAGTGATTGGGCAACAAAATGGAAAATGAAATTTAATGTGGATAAATGTAAAGTAATGCACATTGGAAAAAATAACCCCAACTATACATACAATATGATGGGGGCTAATTTAGCTACAACGAATCAGGAAAAAGATCTTAGAGTCATTGTGGATAGTTCTCTGAAGACGTACACGCAGTGTGCAGAGGCGGTCAAAATAGCAAACAGGATGTTAGGGATCATTAAAAAGGGGATAGAGAATAAGACTGAGAATATATTATTGCCCTTATATAAATCAATGGTACGCCCAAATCTTGAATACTGCGTACAGATGTGCTCTCCTCATCTCAAAAAAGATATAATGGCACTAGAAAAGGTTCAGAGAAGGGCAACTAAAATGACTAGGGGTTTGGAACGGGTCCCATATGAGGAGATATTAAAGAGGCTAGCACTTTTCAGCTTGGAAAAGAGGAGACTCAGGGGGGATATGATAGAGGTATATAAAATCATGAGTGATGTGGAGAAAGTAGATAAGGAAAAGTTATTTACTTATTCCCATAATACAAGAACTAGGGGCCACCAAATGAAATTAATGGGCAGCAGGTTTAAAACAAATAAAAGGAAGTTGTTCTTCACACAGAGCACAGTCAACTTGTGGAACTCCTTGTCTGAGGAGGTTGTGAAGGCTAGGACTATAACAGCGTGTAAAAGAGAACTGGATAAATTCATGGAGATTAAGTCCATTAATGGCTATTAGCCAGGATGGGTAAGGAATGGTGTCCCTAGCCTCTGTTTGTCAGAGGGTGGAGATGGATGGCAGGAGAGAGATCACTTGATCATTACCTGTTAGGTTCACTCCCTCTGGGGCACCTGGCATTGTCCACTGTCGGTAGACAGGATACTGGGCTAGCTGGACCTTTGGTCTGACCCAGTACGGCCGTTCTTATGTTCTTATGTTCCTCCCCCATCCGTGCCGGGCTGAGCCACCAGCCATTCCGGCTGAGCTGCCAGCCGCCCCCAGCCACATCAGGCTGAGCTGCCGGGCCGGCCCCGGCCACGCCGCCCCCCTCACCGAGCTGCTGGCCGGGCCAAGCCCCCAGCCCCACCAAGTGCCAGGCCAAGCCGCCCGCTACCCCGAGCACTGGGCCAGGCACAGCCACGGTGGGGCGGGCTGCTCCTGGCCAGCCCCAGCACATGGAGTCACCTCACTCCCCCACCAGACCCTTCTGCCCACTGTTGGCTCACCGTCTTCCCTCCTCACTCCCTCGCCCCCGAGGAGGAGGGACCGGGCAAGTAGCAGCAGGCAGGCAGACAGCAGTAGCAGCAGAAGCGGCCTCGGGGAAGGAGCAGGGGCAGGGCCACCACAGCCCTGGTGTCCGGCAGCGGGTCAGTGGCAGCCACACCAGGGAAGGCTCAGCCTTTGCTGGCCTATTATACCTGACGTCCATGGGTGTGATATTGCCAAAGTAACAGGGTAGGAAAATGATCTTTGCAGCAGCATTCTAAGTGGATATGGGTGGGGGGAAATTGCATTTGTCAAGGCCAGAGAGCAGGATGTTGCAGTAATTGAGACACAGGCTAATGAGTGCTTAAATGAGAGTTTTAGCTGTATAGATGGATAAGAAAGGCCATATCTCAGAGATCTTATGCAGAAAGAATTGGCAAGATTTAGCCTGGATGTCAGGACCTAGCGGGAGAGATCCTAGTGAAAGTCAAAGTTTTTAATTCTCATTAATTGCTGATTTATGCCTTTAATCTCACAAAGCTTTGCCCTTCTCCAAAATGGCCACCAATTCCCATTTCTGCCAATGGAACTGAAGCCACAGCCTTGGAAGGCTGGATGCCATATCTGTTTAAACCTTTTCAGGTGAAAGTGAGGCTGCCCCAGCAAACTGGTGAAGTTTGTGTTATGTAGGGCTTGCATTTAGGCCTCTCAAAGCAGGTTCTTACGGTAATACCTGTGCTCATGTTGAAATAGGGTGACCAGATGTCCCTATTTTATACAGTCCCGATATTTGGGTTTTTTTCTTCTATAGGCGACCCCCCACCCCCGTCCCGATTTTTCACACTTGCTGTCTGGTCACCCTATGTTGAAACCATATCTTTTTGGATCTAAATTTTTTAAAGTATGTTCTTTGTGTATTTGTGTGAAAAGTAACAGGCCAAATCCTAAAGTCAATGGCAAAATCCTACTGAGGTTTAAGAGCAGGCACATTATCTCAAACTACTGCTTTCTAGCAAATACAGTTTATCACTGATGGGGAAAACTCACTTTCTGAAGTATCAGGGGGTAGCCATGTTAGTCTGTATCCACAAAAACAAGAAGGAGTCCGGTGGCACCTTAACGACTAACGGATTTATATGGGCATAAGCTTTCGTGGGTAAAAAACCTCACTTCTTCAGATGCACTTCTTCACTTTCTGAACCTTTCTGAAGACGTTCTAGAATACATTGAAACACCGTTAAATAAAGAATTAGAAACCTGATACTCAGAGGTGCTGAGCATCTGCATATCCCATTGATTCATGAGGAGTTTTGGGTACTCAAGATTTCTCAAAATCAGGCCATACATACAAACTTTAATTTTTGCTATCCAATAATCTGAGCATTGTATTAAAGAGTGTCCTTTCTGTTTCTTCATACTAGAAACACAGAATATGTATGTTATGGTAGTCATTAGTGTGATTGTGTGTTTTATTCATTTGTGATGCTATTTCTTATTAAAAAAAAAAGATTATGGCATTTTTCACTACAGTTGCTATTTCAGTATTAACTGTTATTCCCAATCTAAAGCAGTTGCATTTACTCTCAAATTCACAACAATAAGCAAATGTTTCTAGGAATAGGAAAATAATGCTGGTGCTCTAAACCAAAAACAGGAATCGTAACCACTACTCACCAAAATAGAAAAGAATTTTTATTTGAGACATAGGGCCGCAGCTGCTAGTATAAACTGGGAATAAAATACAGCCATAAAACTACAGCTCCTATTCTTTGCTTATTAAAAGAATTATTAAATTACTGATTGTTATTGGTCTGATCAACACATACCTTAGAGGAACAAAATAAATAAATAGATTATGTGGATTTAACTTTTAAAAACAGGCGCAATGTTTTCAACTATATCTTTGAGATAGTAAGATGAAAATTGCAGCTTGTTCTAATGTTTCCATCAATAATGTTCAGTGGATTGCATGTTCTCTGTATATATATATATCTTCCTACTGTATTTTCCACTGCATGCATCTGATGAAGTGCATTTTAGCCCACGAAAGCTTATGCCCAAATAAATTTGTTAGTTTCTAAGGTGCCACAAGTACTCCTCGTTCTTTTTCCTTTGAATGGAGTATATTTTATGCTGTTACCCCACGAGATAGCTAGTTCTATGTGACCGAGGTATATATTGCTGATGTTAAAAAAAAAAAGGTTTACTAAAACAAAATGTTACTCATGAAGAAACATAGTTTGTTCATTTGTCCATCTAATCTTTCTTTGAAATGAATGTATCCGGTTTTCACTTCTGTGTTTCCATTACAGCTTTATCTTCTTCAATTATGTTGGTGTTTATAAATCCATTCAAATATATATTTTTCTGCAAATAATTTTTGTGGTTTAGTTAAATTACAATGAAATATATTTTTAAATTTAGTGGATTCCAAACATAATATAGCACAATGATGACCCTTTGAGGAGACTAGTTTTGGCAAATCTTTAAGACATTCTATGTGGAAGGCTCCTTGCACAAGTCTTTTACGTATGTAAAGGGTTGGGTGATAAACCATATCTGCTCATCACTGCACCACTTGGAAGCTCAAGGTTAAGGCAGGGAGCTCTGGGAAATAGTATCCTCTCTGATGTGTTTTCCCTTCCACTAAGAGCAAAATATGTATTTTCTAAATCCAGATTTAGGAAAACAAAACATGCATGCACGCACACAGAGAGATATATGCACTCACACATGTTAGATTTGTAGTTAATGCAATGAACTGGGACTCAGCAGATCTGGGTTCAGTTCCTGGCTCTGCCACAAGCTTCATGTGTGGTCTTGTACTTAAGCTTTCCCTCAGTTGTCTGTCTTTCTCCTACATCTTGTCTGGCTTGTCTATTTGGATTGTAAACTCTTCAGAGCAATGACTATCTCTTACTAAGTGTTTGTATGGAGCCTAGCACAGTGAGGCCTCTATCTTGGTTGATGTTTGTAGATATTACCATAATATAAATAGTAATAATAATTAATACTTTTTCTACCGTTCTAGATCATAGAATCATAGAATATCAGGGTTGGAAGGGACTTCACGAGGTCATCTAGTACAACCCCCTGCTCAAAGCAGGACCAATTCCCAACTAAATCATCCCAGCCAGGGCTTTGTCAAGCCTGACCTTAAAAACCTCCAAGGAAGGAGATTCCACCACCTCCCTAGGTAACCCATTCCAGTGCTTCACCACCCTCCTAGTGAAAAAGTTTTTCCTAATATCCAACCTAAACCTCCCCCGCTGCAACTTGAGACCATTACTCCTTGTTCTGTCATCAGGTACCACTGAGAACAGTCTAGATCCATCCTCTTTGGAACCCCCTTTCAGATAGTTGAAAGCAGCTATCAAATCCCCCCCTCATTCTTCTCTTCTGCAGACTAAACAATCCCAGTTCCCTCAGCCTCTCCTCATAAGTCATGTGTTCCAGCCCGCTAATCATTTTTGTTGCCCTCTGCTGGACTCTTTCCAATTTTTCCACATCCTTCTTGTAGTGTGGGGCCCAAAACTGGACACAGTACTCCAGATGAGGCCTCACCAATGCCGAATAGAGGGGAATGATCACGTCCCTTGATCTGCTGGCAATGCCCCTACTTATACAGCCCAAAATGCCATTAGCCTTCTTGGCAACAAGGGCGCACTGTTGACTCATATCCAGCTTCTCGTCCACTGTAACCCCTAGGTCCTTTTCTGCAGAACTGCTTCCTAGCCATTTGGTCCCTAGTCTGTAACCATGAATGGGATTCTTCTGTCCTAAGTGCAGGACTCTGCACTTGTCCTTGTTGAACCTCATCAGGTTTCTTTTGACCCAATCCTCTAATTTGTCTAGATCAGTTAAACTGGGTTTTGATGTATCTTTTTTTGTACTCGGGATTTGCTTTTGTCTTTTTGAAGGAGGGGGCTGGGCCAGGGAACTTGCATTAGTTGTGTGACATTTTGATGTGTGTGGTGGAAAAGGTCATTTTATGAATGAATATTTTCTTTTGCTAATTGAATAAGGTTGACTTACTCTGTCATCTTACAGACCATTTGAATAGTGAATGTGTTTGTTCTGTCTTTTGTAAGATGTATCTTATAGGGGTATCTTCCGTTTTCAAGAGAACTTTTACTGATTTCCATGTATATCTCCCAATCTCCTGCTTAGTTATTCTGCTACTAATCTTAAGATTAAGAGTCTTAAGGTTCTTGGGGGAATGAGGATAATCAATGGGACACAGTAATACCAAGGTACAAAATATATCAGAAGGACAGAACACATTGTGCTGGTGGGGGAGTAGCACTATATATGAAAGAAAGCGTAGAATCAAATGAAGTAAAAATCGAAAAATGAACCAAACTGTACCACAGAATCTCTATGGATAGTAATTCCATGCTCTAATAATAAGAATATAGCAGTAGGGATATATTATCAAACACCTGACCAGGAGGGTGACTGTGAAATACTCAGGGAGATTAGAGAGGCTGTTAAAATAAACTCAGTAATAATGGGGTTTTTCAACTATCCCCATATTGTCTGGGTACATGTTACCTCAGGATGGGATGCAGAGATAAAGTTTCTTCACACCTTAAATGACTGCTTCTTGGAGCAGCTAGTCCTGGAACCCACAAGAGGAGAGGCAATTCTTGATTTAGTCCTAAGTGGAGCACAGGATCTGGTCCAAGAGGTGAATATAGCTGGACCGCTTGGTAATAGTGACCATAATATAATTAAAACACCACAGCAGCCCAACACTGTAGCATTTAATTTCAGAAAGGGGGACTACACAAAAATGAGGAAGTTAGTGAAACAGAAATTAAAAGGTACAGCGCAAAAAGTGAAATCCCTGCAAGCTGCAAGGAAACTTTTTAAAGACACCATAATAGAGGCTCAACTTACTACGTTTTTTAATTTGGGGTATACATTTAAGAGAACCCAAAAAAATGCCACCGTGGCTAAACAATAAAGTGAAAGAAACAGTGAGAGGCAAAAAGGCATACTTTAAAAAGTGAAAATTAAACCCTAGTGAGGAAAATAGAAAGGAGCATAAACTCTAGCATATGAAGTGTAAAAATATAATTAGGAAGGCCAAAAAAGAATTTGAAGAACAGCTAGACAAAGACTCAAAGAGTAATAGCAAAAAAAATTTAAGTACATCAGAAGCAAGAAGCCTACTAAATAACCAGTGGGGCCACTGGAGGATCGAGATGCTAAAGTAGCACGCAAGGATGATACGGCCATTGCGCAGAAACTAAATGAATTCTTTGCATCGGTCTTCACGGCTGAGGATGTGAGGGAGATTCACAAATCTGAGTCATTCTTTTTAGGTGACAAATCTGAGGAAATGTTCCAGATAGAGGTGTCATTACAGGAGGTTTTGGAACAAATTGATAAACAGTAATAAGTCACCAGGACCAGATGGTATTCCCCCATGAGTTCTGAAGGAACTCAAATGTGAAATTGCAGAACTACTAACTGTGGTCTGTAACCTATCATTTAAATCAGCTTCTGTACCAAACGACAGGAGGATAGCTAATGTGATGCCAATTTTAAAAAGGGCTCCAGAGGTGATCCCAGCAATTACAGGCCGGTAAGCCGGACTTCAGTACCAGGCAAACTGTTTGAAACTACAGTATAGAACACAACTGTCAGACACATAGATGAACATAATTTGTTGGGGAAGAGTCAACATGGTTTTTGTAAAGGGAAATCATATCTCACCAATCTATTAGAATTCTTTGAGGGGGTCAACAAGCATGAGGACAAGGGGGATCCAGTAGATATAGTATACTTAGATTTTCAGAAAGCCTTTGACAAGTTCCCTCACTAAAGGCTCTTAAGCAAAGTAAGCAGTCATGGGATAAGAGGGAAGATCCTCTCATGGATTGGTAACTGGTTAAAAGATAAGAAACAGAGGGTAGGAATAAATGGTCAGTTTTCAGAATGGAGAGAGGTAAATAGTGGTGTCCCCCAGGGGTCTGTACTGGGACCAGTCCTATTCAACATATTTATAAATTATCTGGAAAAGGGGGTAAATAGTGAAGTGGCAAAATTTGCAACTGATACAAAACTACTCAAGATAGTTAAGTCCCAGGCAGACTGAGAAGAGCTACAAAAGTATCTCTCAAAACTAGGTGACTGGGCAACAAAATGGCAGATGAAATTCAATGTTGATAAATGCAAAGTAATGCACAATGGAAAACATAATCCCAACTATACGTATAAAATGATGGGGGTCTATATTAGCTGTTACCACTCAAGAAAGAGAACTTGGAGTCATTGTGTATAGTTCTCTGAAAACATCCACTCAATGTGCAGCGGCAGTCAAAAAAACAAACAGAATGTTGGGAATAATTAAGAAAGGTACAGATAAGATAGAAAATATCATATTGACGCTATATAAATCCATGGTATACCCACATCTTGAATACTGCTTGCAGATGTGGTCACCCCATCACAAAAAAGATATATTGGAATTGGAAAAGATTTAGAAAAGGGCAACAAAAATGATTATGAGTATGGATCGGCTTCCGACTGAGGAGAGATGAATATGAGTGGAAATTTTCAGCTTGGAAAAGAGATGACTAAGGGGGGGATATGATAGAGGTCTATAAAATCATGACTGGTGTGGAGAAAGGAAGTGTTATTTACTCCTTCTCATAACACAAGAACTAGGGGTCACAAAATGAAATTAATATGCAGCAGGTATAAAACAAACAAATGGAAATATTTCTTCATGCAATGCACAATCAACCTGTGGAACTCTTTTCCAGAAGATATTGTGAAGGCCAAGACTATAACAGGGTTCAAAAAAGAACTAGATAAATTAATGGAGGATAGGTCCATCAATGGCTATTAGCCAGGATGGAAGGAATGGTGTCCCTAGCCTCTGTCCCTAGCCAGAAGCTGGGAATGAGTAACAGGGAATGGATCACTTGATGATTACTTGTTCTGTTCATTCCCTCTGGGGCACCTGGCATTGGCTACTGTCGGAAAACAGGGTACAGGGCTAGATGGACCTTTGGTCTTACCCTGTATGGCCATTCTTATGTTCTTACATTTGTTATTATTTGTGCTGTAACTTTTACCTTCTGTAACCTCAAACATGTTTGTAGTGTATTATGCATCGGTACACACAAGCATTTCACATTAATGTTAAGAGTATTTATATGTATGTAGGAGTGGTAAATCTCCTCTGTGATTGCCCAAAAACTTTTTAGGCCAAATTTCTACCCTCAATTTAATTTTCTCAAATCACTGTGATCAGAATTTAGCCCTATTCATCTTTATAGATATAGAAACCTGTGTTTAAAAAGAGGAGGAAATAAATCATATAGCAGTGTTGGAGTGAGAATTTGCTTTGGGAAGTTAGAAATAATGCATGTTGAAATGTTAATGCTTCTTTAGATCTCGAAGGCATAGTCTATAGAGTATCAAAACTTTAAAGTGTTTTTCTGGATTAATATAGGAACCACATATATTCCCTAAAAAGTTTTCTGAACATCTAATAGCTGAAAGGCCTATGACCAAAATCAATATGTGAAACATCAATAAGACGTTAGAACATTGACAGCACTATTGATTTTTTTGTATCCTCATTTTTAATGTAATGTTCTTGTTTGCTCTTGCTGTAGACAGTATTATGAGTCAGTTGCCAGAATAGCGGTTACTTTCATTTTATCTGCCCACACATCATGAATGTTGCTCGGGATATTTCTAGAACTAACTGAGTTTAGCCCTACTATAATTCTAATATTGTTTATTTTTTGCCTCTTTCATGTTCCTTACATAGATGGGAAATCCTCAAAAAGCAAGGCAGTTTGGTTCAGATAAGACCCAAAATATTTGGATGTCCATCCAAAACTTAAATGTATTTGAACCTTTTGAAACCTATTTTCCCTCTTCAAAACCAACCAAATCCTTCTCCCAAGATAACCTTTTCCACCCTAGCTACCTGATTCTCATCTCTCTTCCTTCCTGTCCCACTCTTCAGCTGGACTTCTCTCATCCTGGAATCACTTTCCCCAAGTCTTTCCTTTCCCAAAGCCCTTACATACCTACCTGCCTGTGCTGATATCCTATATAGCCCTTCAAGGGTTATTTGATTTGGCTTAATTAACTGTCTAATCTGGGATTGACTATTTTTGATTTCTTAATGCTTAGAAAAGAGGTAATTTGTACAGTGAAACTGAGTTGCATGTTATATTGTTCATTTCCCTCTTCTAATTTACAAAACTCCCCATTTAGTGAATTTAATACCTCCCACGTGACCTGAACATGCCCTAAAAAGACAAAATGCAGAAGGGGAATGGATCTCTTTTTAAAAAATAAAAAAATTAAATATCCTATTGATATCAATCTCCCATCTAACAATAGAAAACAACTGTTCTCTCTCTCACTTATTTATCAAATATTTCTTATTTTCCCCTTCATTTAACACACAGAAGTTGGTAGCTTATTACAAATCTCCTGTAGGGACATATAATACAAGTTTTAATTTACTAAATTTATTGCCATTTCTGTCATCCCCTGTTTTGCCTGAACAGTTGTGTGTTGTAAAGCCTTTTGAATGTCCTTGACTAAACTTATCATTGAATATCAGTATGGTGTATCATGTTAGTTGGGCATTTTGATTGCACAGCACTGTGCCTTCCATTAAAATCTTAGCAACGGTTGACTTGTTAACCTGATTATTTTAGATTTTGTGTATTTTTGATGTTGCTGCTGGAATGTTTTATTATAATCTGACATGTACTAGTAGCTAGGAAGTAGTGATCATTCAGGTGTGTTTATGTGGCCAGCACTAGTCTGAGCTCAGACCAGGTTATTTGACAATATAGCTTGGGTTCTGGTTCTGAAAAGGAAAGAACTAGCCTTCCTGTTTTTTCAACAATGTGTGCTGTATGGCATACAGGTTCTCTCCACTGGCTCATTCTGTGCTACACTTTGCCTGGGCTAATATTGTCCTTACCTTCTGTTATTTTCTGTAAAGACATTTTTTTCTGTCAATGTCTGTTATGAATTTAGACTATTGGAAAGGTGTGGGAAGCTTTCGACAGACCAAGATTGAGAAATTTGATCACGGGAGATTTAAAATGACCTGTTGTCCCATGGAGATATTACTCAGGGCGGGGGGGGACTTTGAATCTCTGAACAGAACAGAATATATTCCTGAATACATCTGTTTCCTGAATTATTGACTCTATCACTGTCAGGATTAACTTGTATTACATAGCTGTAACACTAAGAACTCGCTGTATTGGGCTGCTCTCATATGGTTGAGTTCATTTCTGGGACTGGTTCCCTTTCTTCCTGAGCTACGTTTGGCAATCACAAGAGTCCTACCCTCTATGGTAGTAGTTCTCAGACTCTGACCTGTGAAGAGCTGGCTGGTCTCTTTTTACTGGCTCTCTTTGTTCCCAGCTGCTAAATTGTATTAAAAGACGGCTAAAAATACATTAAACTTTCATAATTTTGCTTTTCTATGTGAGCAATTGCTGCAGTTGCCACAAGGGTGTCATTATCATGAATGGGAAAGGAAGTGGGCCACACTGTGAGACTGTAAGGGGTCCTCTTGATTAAAAATGGGAAGGAAGGTGACCTGAGCAATCCTGAATGGGAGAGGTGTCCATGGCACAATTAATCTATATAGAGTTGATCCAAATTATGAAAATATTGGAGAACACCACCCCTAGAACAAATGGATTGTGTTGGGGAAAAAGCCATCCTCCCATTGCCTTCTTCATGCCCAAGAGGAGCTGGAACATTTACCTAGGCGCTTTAATCTCTGAAGGAGGAATGTTAAAACTACAGTTTTAACAAAAACAAAATCTATAGGAGCAGCAGGGTTTTGGATGGTGGTTGGGTTTTGCACAAAACAGCACATTTGAGCTGTGCAAACATTTTTTAATATATTAACCTTTTTATTAACCATGCAACATTTTTAGCTATATCAGCCAACATACCTCAATAAACAGGCACTATATCTCCATCCCCTATTCCAAATAAATCTTCAGAACCTTTCCTGTACTTCTCTCTCCCACTTGATCCATCAGAAATGGATTCATGCTGTCAGGGAAATTGGTTGTGTTGCAGAGCTTGGACCAAGGGACTCATTTCCATCAATACAGGGCTCCTCGAACTCCCACCTCAGGCTTCTAAAAGGAGGAAAATAAAGTACAAAAATATCTAGCAGAGATGAAACACAGGGCCTGAGGCTACAGTACCTGTTTAGAAAACCCTCGGTGAAATAAGGCCTGCAAGACTGGCCAAGCAATAGTAAACAAAATGAGGGATAAACATGTAAGAACTTTCAGCTTTTGTTTTACAGGGTGTAAAACTTGGGGAAATGTTTTTTTTTTAATCTCCTTTTCTCCAAAGAAACTGAATAATGATTTTTTTTCACATAATTGCAGTACATAATGATTTAGCATTCTTTCCTATGTGCAGCACTTATTATGTAGTGAGAATAACTCAATAGATACATCTCTCTAGCACACGACCCTTAAACACCTGTAAAAAGTAATTTGGCCTATCATGCCAAATACTCTTTACTTTTATACTAAACTTTAGACCATCAACAGTATCTTTTAGCCATCATGGGCTTTTTTTCCTATTACATTCTCCACTTAATAAGATAAACGAATGCATGTACAGTATAAAATTACTAAGATCAAATTTTCAGAATGTTTTTATGTAATCGATGATCAACTGTTTCTACAAGTACTGGTCTTTGCAGAGTAACTGTGTTCTCCCATTTGTGTGTCCCACTCCTGGACTCCGAGCTGGATAACCTAAGAAGCATACATATATATTGTCCACCAATACTAAGATGATGGGTAGTTTTACTGTATATCAGAAAGTTTTACTTGTGTTATCCAATGATTCATTCTTGTTCCCAAGTAAATTAGGGAATCTTCTTGTAACCTTTGAATTTTGTATTTTTTCATCATTGAAAATGAATATTGGTTACTTAAATAACATTACTCTGCTCTTTGCAAATAATAATCCCTCACTATTTCTATTGTTCATATAATTCAATCTGATGTTACATTTGGCACATACTGGATTTTGCTCTTAACTTCTTCCGTTCATTGCCCGATGTTCTTAATTCTGTATGAAATTCTCCAGCAGGCTATAGTTTCTTAAATAAGGGCCTCATCCAAAGCCTATTAAAGTCAAGTGAAAGACTCACACTGACTTCAGTGGACTTTTGATCAGGCCCAGTGTTATTTATGATTGCAGGAACTGAAATATAGTTTTGTAACTAAGGGGATAAGTCACTTTGTATTCCCCTTATTTAAGCTGCCACTACTGTAACAAACGGTGAACAGAGTATGAAAAGAAAGGGGTCACAGAATGTATTGCTTGATTTTTAAGAATATCCTTCTAGTGATCAACATACCATTATTATTGGGGTGTAGGTCACATCTAAAAAGGATAATGGAAATTCAAGAATGTGGTCAACACATTCTCTCTCAAATACATTATTTACTCTTAAGTAGGCAGGCAGCTGAAGTCATCTCAAGTGATACTACAAATGTGATAATATCTATTTAAGTTCCAACTTATTTAATGTTTGTTTTTGTAAGAGATATAAAGTAAATGTTCGTTTTTTTTCCCATTTGGAGCTCATCTTAAATGATTTAGTGAAATTTGCCAAACTGGGCTCTCACTTTTCCATGAACTTCTGATTGTCACGGAGTACTCTTTCTATAAAGGTGTTCTGGAAATAGGAACAATCGATTTCAGTATGAATGTTGTGGACAAATAATTGTTTGACCAATGATATGTGTTTTGAATCCATATGTTGGTGATATAGGAAGATAATACCCAACTGCTGTTTGCAGATGATGTTGACTTTCATATTTCTGTCTGAAAGCTGTACAACTTTTTAGATTTGAGCCAGCTGGCAAAGAACAGAGTATTTTCTCTTCCAGGTCTAAACATGCTAAAGGTTTCCTCAGGACAAAAGCATATGGCAAGTACAGCACTTGAAAAACAATGAGATGTAGATGAGTTACGAGTATCAGAATAACACATACAATCTGTTATCCTAGTTCACATCTTCTCTTATCTTTTTGGTTTCTTCCTTTTGGCTGTAGGAACCACTTCTTTAATATAGCCTGCTTTGTAAAAGTGACTAGGGTGACCAGACAGCAAGTGTGAAAAATCGGGACAGTGGTGGGGGGTAATAGGCGCCTATATAAGAAAAAGGCCCAAATATCGGGGCTGTCCCTATAAAATCAGGACATCTGGTCACCTTAAAAGTGACTCACCTCATGGATATTAAGTTGATCAGTTTGCCCAGGCAGAGATAGCTTTAAAGCGGTTACAAAATGCTCTTGCCTTCTCATGTTTCTTTTAGTGTGTTGGATAAGTTGTTTAGGGTGATAGCTTTAGTCACCTAGATTTCAGTCACACCACCTTTTGGCACATCTCACTGATTGAAACTTTCTTGCGGATGACTTCTCTAGTTAACGATGCTGCAATGGATTTTTTTCATGCTTCCTTCTCCATGCTTTCAAGTGGAAAAACGGTAATTATAAGTTGAAAATGATCATCTGAGTGAGCCCCATTCAATGGCTCTGTTTTGATGGGCACCTAAAATGACTCAAATAGCTATTAGAGTTATGCAATGTGAGTATAAAGCAGGAGATTGTTTCTCAGCTGCCTCATATAACTTCCCCAAATGTCTTGCCTCAAGACTCTTGGATTGATGTGAAATTGCCTAGGAAATTAGATGTAGATTTCTTTTATAATCAAGGTGAATAAAAACAAAGTGTTCCAGTCCAACAACATTAGTAAATACTGAACTAAGAGTTAGGAACAAATGAATATATACTGGAGCTAGAAGTTCAGTGAACACTGAAACTGGAGTCTTTTGTGTCTTATCAGTCGTCTGCCTTCTGTGCTGAATTTCAAATAACCATTTTGCATTTCAAAAACATGTTTACATAAAATACATAGTAATGAAAATAATTTTATACTGATGGAAAATAGAGAATCATGTTAATAAAAAATCTGTGAATAAATATTTTCTGTATGCCTTAACAAAAATCACAGATTTTTAATTTACTCCATCAAATAGAAAACTTCCTTTTGACAGGAGTCCATTAGAAGACAATTACCGGCCTATCTAAAATGCCTGGATAGTTTGTTTGTATACTTTTGTTAAAAGGAGAGTAGTAAAGTTGCCTCTCAGCTTGATACAAAAACACATTTAATTTCTACAATAAAGTAATGTTCAAAAACAGTATAAATCAAGTGAAACTAACAAATAATCATGTCATTTTGAATCTTACAAGAATATAAGAAGGCGGGATATTAAATGAATGTATGATTGAACAGAATCAAACCCCATGAACGAAAAGTTTACGATACTTAAGAAGGTATTATATATAGTTATACCCAAAAGGCACAATCCTACAGTTTTTACTCAAGGAAAACTGATACTGGCTTTAGTCAGAGTAGCAACACATAATATTGGGCACTGAGATTTTACCAGAGTAAAGACTGCAGAATTGGGTCATCAGATATTACTAATATTTTATTATAATGAATATATTGTTATATTTGCATATATTCTGTATGGTGATTGCTCTTACCAACTTTACTCTTGTGTGTGGGGCGGAGGTTATTTTGCCTTTGTTAATGTTATTTCAGAATTTGCAATGTACCCTATCCATAATTTAATCAATACCCAGGAAATATTGCAGATATTGAGGTAATGTTGCTTAGTTATCTGAGGCATCTGATAAGTTTTAAATGGTGACTTCTGTTGTACTGGGTATGGAATACATATACATATTGTAATGTTTGGCAGCTGGGAGTGAGTCATAAGTTCGTTTCTGGGATGTGAAACTCTATAAGGTGAGGACAGTCTGTTGTTAGGGGGACCATATCTGGCTGCTTTCGTGTGTTTAAATAAACAAAATAGTGCGGTTATTTAAATGCGCAATCATTAGATCACATAGTCAATTTTAAATTTCATGTGCTCTGAGAACGTACACCCCAGAGTGCAGTTTGCCTTTCACAGTGTACAGAATATGAAATTGACAACCTGGCAGCACAGAGCTAAGGAGATCAGTAAGGTCACCACACATGCTGGTCTATTGCCAGTGCCTCGTAACTGCTCCCCTCTGCCTTTCAAATGGCATCAGAAGGGGCCCAGCTGAGGCCTTCCGCTGGGTTTTGGGGGATGTCTATTTTAAATCTCTTGCATTCTGAAATAGA
Source organism: Terrapene triunguis (assembly GCF_002925995.2). Classification (NCBI taxonomy): domain Eukaryota; kingdom Metazoa; phylum Chordata; order Testudines; family Emydidae; genus Terrapene; species Terrapene triunguis. The sequence continues at coordinate 36,394,241 of NW_020664446.1, forward strand.
GCTGTTTGGAAAATGGATTTTATATCCTCCAGCAAATTCCACTATTTCGGTATTTGTTTTTAACCTGAAATGGGACAAAGTCAAAATATATGAAGAACGTATGCAGTTTTGAGATTTTAGGCATTTCAAAATGCTGAAATGCCAATTTGAAATCAAATGTTTCATTTTCCAACTGAAATTTTTTTGAAATTTTAGTTGAAATAAAAAATTTCCCATGAAAAATTAATGTTGTCAAAACCTCATGTTTCCCTGGGAAAATGTTGGGGTTTAAAATGTCAGCCAGCT
>NW_020664446.1:36394535-36409928 GCF_002925995.2 Terrapene triunguis
CCCTAGAGTCTGTTTTGCCAGTTCCCTTCCTTAATCTGCTAAGAAAACACAGCCACATTTTGGACAATATGACCTTCATCAGAAATGTCTTCATGGTTTCACTCAGAACAGGGGATGTTAATTATTCTCCTGACTTGAATTTGCCCGTGCACTTTTAGAGCAAAACTTAATGGAGCAAAATAAAATATTTGTTTCCTACTGTTCAGCTGTATTTATATTCTGCTCCATTCCTGCCAATGGCATCACTAATATCCATAGAGCTCCTGAACCTGTTTATTTTTCATCCAGTGCCTGCACCCCAAAAGGTTTTGCAACTGGCAATATGAAAGGAAGTCAAAGCTGCCTGGGGTGTATTGGGCCACTGCAAGCAAGTAGGGAAGCTTTATAGCTCTGAGAACACAAACATGAAATTACTCTCTAAGAAAACTGGGGAAGCAAATCTATTGACGTGGGATGTAAAGGCTACATGTTACATTGTGCTAAAGGACAAAAATGTTTATCAAAAAATAGGACAACAAATCCTCATTTTTTATTTAATTGAAGAGGTAGGTATTTTACCGAGAATATGTTTGACATCAGCTCTTTGTTCATCTGATGTTCTAATGACATTTTTCCTAGGGTTGGGCAAACTTACCATAATTAATTATGCAGAGTAATGGTATGTAAACAGTTGAAATGGCCCTGTGGAAAACACAGTATGTGATTATGTTGGTTATAGGTCCTAGAGAAAGAGAAGGATTTGGCCCATATGAACCAATCTTACCTATAAACAGTGCCCTAATTATTGCACTTGTCGAACAGCATGAAAAGGTGATGCAGGACTACATTTTGGACTGATCATGGCACATTGCTTGGGTGATAGACTACTCATAGCTCCATCCCCTAGTCTCTCTGGATTAGCTCTCACACACTTTTCAGAACAACTATATGACTCAAAAGTTCCTTCTATGTTACAACAGGATACGTTGTGATCACAGGCAGTTTAACTTACATCTTTATCATTGGGGCTCCTTGAGCTCCCTGTCCTGCCCCTGTGGAGCTGAAGAACAAACAGTGTGTCATCTGGTTATGCACCGCCTTCTTTATCATCTTGGTGGTGGATGGATGTGCTTTGTGTCTCCAGATGATGTTTGTATGATAGAATGGCTACACTGATTACCCAACATGTAATTCATTGTTTGTGCCATCAGAATCCATATGCCAGAAAGGAGATCTATAAATTGAAGAAACAAAGTCATTTTCCTTTAGTCTTAGAAAGAATTATCTTGTGAGACTGGAGTATGTCTGTGACTGAGAGAGTACAACAAATGCATAGGAAATATCATTTCTAAAGCATTTTGAAACAGTAAGTATAATTAAAGCAATTAACATGGAATAAATAAATGTTTCCTCACACCTATGTTTAATCTTTTTAATATAAATGACTCAGATTTTCATGGGTTCATATCCATTTTGCAGGTGATTACACAAATGATTGGTAATAGGATAGGGAGCTTTTCACAGCTAAATCAGTGGTTTGCTCCAGCCCAGATTGCAAATGACTGGCATAAACTATTTAAAGTGTCCTTGGTGGCCTGTCTGAAATAAGCTAGTGATGTCAGACTAATTTCTAGTGGGCAAGTGTGTTCATGTCATAAAACCCATCACCTGTTGTGGTACCTTTGTTTGCCATGTCAATAGAGAAGCCAAGGACTGAACAGATTTAGAGCCTCTGATTCCTACAAGTGGCCTTTCCTCCTCAGGATTGAGGCATAATAGTTGGGGGATGTGGAGCAAGAGCTGAAGGACTGTCACACAAGCAACTTTCACGAGTACTATGCTCCTTTTTTTTTAAGGTGGGTTTTAAGGCTACCTCCATACCCCCTCACGGGTTTCCTGTATCGAATATGGATCACCCTCTATCTTGACAATTAACACCATATTAAAATGTAGTTTTCCATGAATTCTTGTCATTACCATAACCTTTTTAGGACTCTAAAACTGGTCTATTCTTCTCTCCTTAACCTTGCATAATGCTTGTTTGTGTCAGTGATAGTTGGAGGCATTTGTCCATAAAAAAATAAAGGACTACATTTTCAGTTACAACCTCTAAACGTGAAAAAGTCACATCAAATATTTATATACATGAGGTATCTAAGCCTCCTTCTGTCCAATAAGTGAACCTAAATAGATGTGTGTCCACTCCTACAACTGGCACCCCATTAACTGCAGTGGGACTCTACAAGAATGGGTGGGGAGTGCCTTCATTGGAATCACTTCAGACCTTAGAAACCAATTTGAGACTGGTTGGAAATTTCTTCTTTAGTGTTTTGGTATTTAAAAATAAATAGACTGTATTATCAATAGACAAACCCAGCCTTTATTTTAAGCAATCAAGAAATCTGAGCATGCCCTTCCAAATGTGCTCTAGTGGTCTTATTACAGCAACAGAACTCAGTGTGCACAGGCCATGTCATCTTTATTCTGATTAATGTCATTAATAATGTTTACAGCTGATTTTTATCTAGTGATTTTCAGACAAAAATATCCTGGGTATAATCACTTAAATCCTCCCACAAAAGTTTATTAACACGAATAGTTAAATAGTTAAACCTTGCAAATATTTAGGAATATTCCATGACGTATATGCTTAACAATCAATTAACATTTGATAGGAAGGCAATGATAACTCGAAAATCTCACACAAATCGTGCTTTTGGTTTCCATTTTAAAGTCCAATTTACCTTTGCTCTTTTAAGGCCTATTGTTGTTTACTAGAGTGAGATTTACGTAGATCATCTGGAACACTTTGTAAATCAGAAAGTCGTGGAATGGAAGCTGTACTGCCAAGTTCAGCTATAACCTTCATAGTTTAAATTGTGGGAGAATCTGGTAACATGAACTAAAAAGATATTTATTATAGTGTTGCTCAGTAGCGCCACTGCCAACCAGGGTCTTTCAGGCTTTCCTTTGTAATTATTTGTTATGAGAAATTTGTAACTTGTTGGAAAAATACCTTCTGAGCTGAAACTTGTCTAATAACTATTTTAATGAATAGAAAAAATATGATGCAATGGTTTTGAGTTATAGAAGAATGTAAAAAGAAATAATTTGTTATTTATTCAGGGTTGTTCAGTTTTAGGATTCCCCCAGAACAAAAAAGAAGACATTTAAAAGTAACAGGAAGAGTAATTAGTCCAATATCCATGCTAATTGTGTTGCTTTTGTTGAAATAAAGATTTAGGAATAATTTATTTTTTAAAAACAAAGAAATGTCCTGGGTGGGAGGGTTGTGTGCATTGTGGTGAGTTGTAGAACTTATAGAGAATTTTATAAACATTAACTGTTTAATTGTCACAACCCATCTGCGGTTGCAAATGTGGCTGCTGAGAGACAGAGAAGTTAATCAACATTTTCAAATGAGTGAATAAAAAAAAGGCACCTAAATCTATATTTGGCAGCTAAAAAACAGTGCCACTCACCCATGGCTGTCACCACACCCCTCATCTGCACCATATCATTTGTCTTCCTCTCCCTTCCCTTTCCCTTCCTCATCACTGACTCCATCACCCCTTCCTGGATATACTCACTCCTCTACAGTTCCCACCACTTCTACCTACATCTATTCCCATCTCCACCCCAATCTCCCCTTTCTGTGCCAACATAAATCTAGATTCCACATTCCCCTCATTTCTGGTGACATTTTTACATTCTTCATACAAGTCTAAACCATTGCATCACCTTTTTCCTATTCATTATGATCTCAAGAGATCATAACCGTCCATGATCTCTTCATATCTTGCTCCCTGCAGCTCCTGGCTCTCACAGAGACCTGGATCCCTTTGTCTGACACTGCCTCTGCAGATATCCTCTCTTACAGAGGCCTCTCACACTCCCCACCCATGATCAAACAGTGATGGGGGGGTGTTGGCAGTGGTGCTGGAACAATTTTTATAGTGGGGGTGCTGAAGGCGGAAGCCATGTATTTGGGTGGTTGTTACTACTTCAAGCATCTAGTTCTAGCATCTATGGGAGTTAGGCTTCTTCTCTTCCATTCCTGTTGTTCCAAACCCTCCCTTTTCTCCCTTCCCATTCATTTGAACACCACTGCATCTGACTCTCCTCTCCTCTCCCTGTCAGTGTTGCTGTAATTTACCATCCAGCCAAATTCTCCCCATCAATCTTTCTCTCTGATTTCAACTCCTGGTTCTCTCTTCCTCTTCTTACAATCTCCCACACTCATCCTCAGTGAAGACCCATCCAACTCATTAGCTGCACTTTTCCTTGCTCTCTCATCTTCATTTAACCTGCAGCCCTGGTTCCCACTCTCCAAAAGACTTGACTTAGTCTTCATCAAGCACTTCTCTCTGATCTCTGTTGCTGAGTTCCCCTGCCTCCAACTATCTCCTGGTCTCTTTCAGTATCACCCATCAGCCTCCCTCCTTTCCAACCTTTCACTCAGCTTTTTTATGATTTCCAGTCCATCAGCCCTCTCTCCTCCCTCTGCTTTCTTCCCTTTTTGCATTGCATGGTGGTTAATTTTCTCCATTCTTCACTCTACTCCACCCTTAGCTCGTTTGCTCCTCTCTCCCATCTCAAGACCTGCCTTGCCAAGCCCCAGCCCTGGCTCAATCTCAACATCTGCTTCATCTGAGCTGCTGAGTATCTCTAGTGAAAATCTCATTACTTCCTCCACTACAAATTTGTTCTCTTCTCCTTCAATTCTGTCATCTTCTTAGCTAAACAACAATACTGCTCTAATTTCATTGAATCCCACACCTGCAAACCGACCTGCCTTTTCACTACCTCTGACTCACTCCTCAGACTCTCCTCTCTTCCTGACTCCACTACTTTGCACACAATCTCACTGATTTATTCCAAGAGAAATTTGACAAAATATGATGTGACCTTTTGTATTAATGTAGAAGGAAGTTATGGGCCCAAAAAGTAAAAGGTATTAACATTTTGGACCTTGCCACTGTCCAAAATTAAACAGTTTTAAACAAGGTTCAGGATTTGGTATATAGAAATCTTAGGCTGCTTTGAGCCATGGCATACACACTATTAAAAATCCTTTTTGTCTTTTATTAAATATACAGAAAAGAAGGGAAAACTGTTAAAGTATTTGAAATGTAAAGTATTAAGGGAGATTTTGATTTTAACAGCATCCCTTGTTCCCTTCCCTTTAGCTGGAAAAAGTTTTTAGAAGAAAAAAAAACCTCTTGTCGGACAGTCTCTTAAATGATATTAAAGATGGTATATAACTATTCTTGTGGGGGAAAGAGAATAAGTTAGTTGAGAAGGGCTGGAACTGTCATTGCTGAAGTCCAATCCATTTCCTAGAAGGCAAAACTGGACAAACACGCATAAAAAGGAAGAGATAACAATAGCAAAGATTGAAAATACAGATTCTATCTCTGGTGTTGACTCTTACTTGCAACCTTGCTGCTGGAAAAACATAAGTATAAGACATGGTCTTATTAGACAATTGTACTAGCCTCAGGCTGTTTGAGACATTGCTCTTAGTTGTCTTCTGGTCACAGGTTCACAGCAGTGTTGCAAAAAAGACAGTCTTGATTGGCTAAGCCCAGACTCTTATTAGACAGAAGGAATAAGGAGGGAGGTAAGAAAGAAAATAAATAGGTAGGGAAGGAAAAGGAGACATGGGGGAGGAAGACACAAAGTTTCACATCCCAGATAGAGTTCAGGATTTAGCCAGAGCTGGTGAAGGTGGCAGCGTCATCTGTATTCCTCTCTCTGGCCCTATCTGGTAGGAACATCTCTCAGGATTAGGACAAAGAAAATCATGGGCTCCAGGAGATTGTGAGGGTGGCAGCCATCATGGTGACACTTGTTCCTTCCCCTTCTCTTGTTTTCCAGTCAGATAGCCTTGTGGTAGCCAGCTTACCCCACAAAGTCTCTTTTTGAGGACTTAGAAAGGAGAGTAGTGTGTGGAATAGCCTATCCCTTCATTATTTCATCCACCAATTAGGCTTGATTTCCAACAAGCCAATTATGGTCCATTTACTTCTGGTATTACACTTTTCCTGTTTACCTGTGATCCCTGTGTTATATCAGCTGGCCTTTTTGTTTGGACTATTTCTGTCTCTCTTTTGCATCTTTTCCCATCAACATTTATTGTTATATGTTATTGTGACACTTTATTAACTTTTATTCACTTTTCAAAATTGAGCTTACAATTAGGGTAAATTTCTAGGCCCAATTATTACAACAGACTTTCTCTTACTCCTTCCTCTCCTTCAGCTCTCTCCTTCTCCCCTGTCACAGGTACGTACGTTTCTCATCTGCTTTCCTCCTGTAACCCCTCCAGTGATTCTCATCCCATCCCATCCCCTGATCTCCCTTGTGCCAACCCTCATCCTCTCCCTTACTCTTCTTAGCCTCTCACTCTCCTCTAATTCTTTCCCCTCACAATGCAAACATTCTCTAGTATCTCTCCCATCTTTAAAAAAAAAAATCCTTGACCCCACTTGCCTCTCTAACTACCAACCCATCTCCCTTTCATCTCTAAGCCCACTGCATGCACTGTCTACAATCACTATCTAGAGTTTGTCTCTTCAAATTCCATCCTAGATCCTTTCCAATCTGCCTTCCATTCCTTGCACTCAACTGAAACTCCTAATGATCTCTTCATAGCTAAAGCTCGGAACCAGTATTCCATCCTCATCTTTTTTGACCTGTCAGCCACCTTTGATGCAATTGATCATGATCTTCTTTTTGAAACCTTGTCCTCCCTTGGCTTCCATGACTCTATCCTCTCCAGGTTCTCCTTCTGCTCTCTCATTGTTCCTTCAGCATGTCTTTTGGAGGACCCTCCTCATCCTCCCCCCCCCCCCAAATTTTCTGTGGCAGTTCCACAAGGCTCTGTCTTGGTCCACTTTCATCTGCCTCTAAACCTTCTATCTGGCTCTCCACTACAAACACTAACCACCATCTCTGTGATGACAACTCACAGATTTACCTCTCTCTACTCAAAACCTCTTGCCTTCTGTCCAGACTAAAATCTCATTCTGCCTTTCTGACATCTCCTTGTGGACGTCTAGCTGTTAGTGCAAGCTCAACATGGCTAAAACAAGCTTGTAATGTTTCCCACCAAACTCTCACCCTTTCTCAGTCACTGTGAACAATACCACCATGCATCATCTTTAACTCAGACCACTCTCTAGGTCCTCGCATCCAACTATGTCAAAATCTTGCTGATTCTTTCTGCATAACATCCCTAAGATACAGACTTTTCTAGACATCTGCACAGCTAAAATTCTCATCATGTCATATCTCAATTACTATTCTATTCCATATAGGTTCCTACACCATGCTTATCACCATAGTGTCTGAGCACCTTCCAGCAGCATGTTAAGCAACATGAATAACATCTGTCATGTGTTGTTTGTTCTCTCATCCTCTCCACGGGAGGAGCAGCATGTGCAGTGGTGTGCTACAATATTTAGGCCCCAATCTTTCACTGTGATGTGCAGCAGTGTACCCCTGCACATAGGGGTTAATTCACCTGAATCACAATACAGAATTATGGCCTAAAAGATACACCAAGTTCCCTCTTTTGGACAGCTGAGGTTCCAAGAATCTCTGAGAAAGACATTAATCGTTTGGCATTTTGCAAGAGAAAATTGTACCTAAGAGACTTAAAATTACTTTGAGCACTGAGACAATCTGACTCTTTTGTACCTTTGGTTTATTGCCCTGCTGCTACAGAGCAATTGCAAAATGTTTAGGTTTTATACTAATCCCAATGTGTGTCTTTGTGAGAGATTTGACATTTTACAGATAAAGGCACCTTATTTCTAGTCAAGAAGTCACAGTGGAATACAGATTAATTTAGAAAAGTGTTTTCTAGCTGACAAAACACTGTACATGTTGGAGGCTTTTTATGAAACATCTTACTTAACCTTTGACAATATTCTTCTTCTTTCATTTTCCCTTTCTTGGAAGTGGAACATAGATTCCCCCTGTGGAGATCCTGGTTTAAGGAGATCAAAGTGAAAAGGGAATTATCTGAAATTATCCCAATTATCTGAAACCTTGAATCTTAATAAGGGGACACTGTCACTCTGACTGTAGGTTTCAGTGGTAGACTAGGCCATTTCAGAGTTTATATTGTTTGACATTTTTTTCTAGCTGGCCCTATTTGCACATAAATACAAAACAGAGATGAGTCTGAGCCACACAATTTGGATTCAGATTTCAACCCTCTCCAACCTCCAAAATTCAGGAGCTTTGTTTTCCGATAATCTCTATTTTTGAAACAACTTTATTTTATAGTTATAAGGGCTCTCATCTTACGCATGAAGTTCCCATTGACTTCAGTCAGACCTTTTGGTGCATAACTAGGATAGCATACTTCATCATTTTAAATTTCAAGTCTAGTTAGAAAAAACCCACATTTCTTAGAACTTTTTGATCTCAGTAAACATCTGAGAAGAACTATTAGAACTGAGGGAGTTTAAGACATTAAATTGAATAAAGTGACGTAGGATTTTATTGGTATAATAAAGAAAATATACATAGTTTATAGGAGATAATTTGATCATTGTGTCAACACCTCTACCCCGATATAACGTGACCCGATATAACACAAATTCGGATATAATGCAGTAAAGCAGTGCTCCGGGGGGGGGAGGCTGCGCACTCCGGCGGATCAAAGCAAGTTCGATATAATGCGGGTTCACCTATAACGCGGTAAGATTTTTTGGCTCCCGAGGACAGCGTTATATCAGAGTAGAGGTGTATTTTAGTTTGACAAGATGATTGAGGTAGTATCTTTTATTGGACCAACTTCTACACTATTTTAGTCTGTCATATTTGCATGTGTTCGAGACAAAATAGAAGAGAAGGCTATAACTTAATACATCTCTTCACCACAAAAGTATCTTTCTTTGATGCACTGCTAAATGAGCTTACAACAAACTCAGTACACTGACATGTGTTGTCTCACTTCACACACCATGCTCAAATGCTCTATTGTTTTATGGATGCAGGATTTTCAGATTTACAGATTATCAGATTTACAGATTATCAAATTTACTACTTTAGAATCATAGACTCATAGAATATCAGGGTTGGAAGGGACCTCAGGAGGTCATATAGTCCAACCCCCTGCTCAAAGCATGACCAATCCCCAACTAAATCATCCCAGCCAGGGCTTTGTCAAGCCTGACCTTAAAAACCTCCAAAGAAGGAGATTCCACCGACTCCCTAGGTAACCTATTCCAGTGCTTCACCACCCTCCTAATGAAAAAGCTTTTCCTAATATCCAACCTAAACCTCCCCCACTGCAACTTGAGACCATTATTCCTTGTTTTGTCATCTGCTACCACTGAGAACAGTCTAGATCTATCCTCTTTGGAACCCACTTTCAGATAGTTGAAAGCAGTTATCAAATCCCACCTCATTCTTCTCTTCTGAAGACTAAACAATCCCAGTTCCCTCACCCTCTCCTCATAAATCATGTGCTCCAGCTCCGTAATCATTTTTGTTGCCCTCCGCTGGACTCTTTCCAATTTTTGCACATCCTTCTTGTAGTGTGGGGCCCAAAACTAGACACAGTACTCCAGATGAGGCCTCACCAATGCCGAATAGATGGGAATGATCACGTCCCTCAATTCGCTGAAAATGCCCCTATTTATACAGCCCAAAATGCCATTAGCCTTCTTGGCAACAAGGGCACACTGTTGACTCATATCCAGCTTCTCGTCCACTGTAACCCCTAGGTCCTTTTCTGCAGAACTGCTTCCTAGCCATTCGGTCCCTGGTCTGTAGCAGTGCATGGGATTCTTCCGTCCTAAGTGCAGGACTCTGCACTTGTCCTTGTTGAACCTCATCAGATTTCTTTTGGCCCAATCCTCTAATTTGTCTAGGTCCCTCTGTATCCTATCCCTACCCTCCAGTGTATCTACCACTCCTCCCAGTTTAGTATCATCTTCAAAATTGCTGAGAGTGCAGTCCACGCCATCCTCCAGATCATTAATGAAGATATTGAACAAAACCGGCCCCAGGACCAACCCTTGGGGCACTCCGCTTGATACCAGCTGCCAACTAGACATTGATCACTACCCGTTGAGCCCAAGGATCTAGCCAGCTTTCTATCCACCTTATAGTCCATTCATCCACCCCATACTGCTTTAACTTGCTGGCAAGAACACTGTGGGAGACCGTATCAAAAGCTTTGCTAAAGCCAAGGAATAATACGTCCACTCCTTTCCCCTCATCCACAGAGCCTGTTATCTCATCATAGAAGGCAATTAGGTTAGTCAGGCATGACTTGACCTTGGTGAATCCATGCTGACTGTTTCTGATCACTTTCCTCTCCTCTAAGTGCTTCAGAATTGATTCCTTGAGGACCTGCTCCATGATTTTTCCAGGGACTGAGGTGAGGCTGAGTGGCCTGTAGTTCCCTGGATCCTCCTTTTTCCCTTTTTTAAAGATGGGCACTACATTAGCCTTTTTCCAGTCATCCAGGACCTCCCCTGATCACCATGAGTTTTCAAAGATAAGGGCCAATGGATCTGCAATCACATCCGCCAACTCCTTTAGCACCTTCGGATGCAGCGCATCCGGTCCCATGGACTTGTGCTCATCCAGCTTTTCTAAATAGTCCCGATCCACTTCTTTCTCCACAGAGGGCTGGTCACCTCCTCCCCATGCTGTGCTTCCCAGTGCAGTAGTCTGGGAGCTGACCTTGTTCGTGAAGACAGAGGCAAAAAAAGCATTGAATACATTAGCTTTTTCCACATCCTCTGTCCCTAGGTTGCCTCCCTCATTTAGTCAGGAGCCCACACTTTCCTTGACTTTCTTCTTGTCGCTAACATATCTGAAGAAACCCTTCTTGTTACTCTTAACATCTCTTGCTAGCTCCAACTCCAAGTGTGATTTGGCCTTCACTCCTGCATGCCTGAGCAATATTTTTATACTCCTCCATGGTCATTTGTCCAATCTTCCACTTCTTGTAAGCTTCTTTTTTGTGTTTAAGATCAGCAAGGATTTCACTGTTAAGCAAAGCTGGTCGCCTGCCATATTTACTATTCTTTCTACACATTGGGATGGTTTGTTCCTGCAACCTCAATAAGGATTCTTTAAAATACAGCCAGCTCTCCTAGACTCCTTTCCCCCTCATGTTATTCTCCCAGGGGATCCTGCCCATCAGTTCCCCGAGGGAGTCAAAGTCTGCTTTTCTGAAGTCCATGGTCCGCATTCTGCTGCTCTCCTTTCTTCCTTGTGTCAGGATCCTGAACTCAACCATCTCATGGTCCCTGCCTCCCAGGTTCCCATCCATTTTTGCTTCCCCTACTAATTCTTCCCTGTTTGTGAGCAGCAGGTCAAGAAGAGCTCTGCCCCTACTTGGTTCCCCCAGCATTTGCACCCGGAAATTGTCCCCTACACTTTACTGCTTTTCTCTTTGCTTGTGTTCTTAGAAGTGAGCAGTAGGCTTGTCTCATATATTCAATTATTTTCCTTACTTACAAAAAACAAAAGACAGACTAATTAGTATAAAGCATGTCAAAATATGCATATCATTTAAAACAAATTGGGCAGGTTTAATGTTAGGCCTAGTAGCCTTGACAGTGCTTCGCTACCATTCAGTTCTGTTAGGAGTCAGAAACCTGTAAAACAACTAACTACTGTCCACAACTTTTAAATGTAATTTTCTGACTTAACTCTTCAGAGTGATGTGGCCTTTAAGTTGCACTGCCATTGGAATATTACCCTAAAGTCATTGTGCTGGATAAACATTAAGATGCAATTTTATTAACTCATCTGGGAACTGTAGCAGTGCAGGTCATCCTTCCTTCTGGTGGTGGGCTGCTCCCCATCCCTTCAGATGTGGTCCTCAGCCCATTACTGGGACTGCATCTTCCTCCCCTCATATGAGGTTTTTCAAGTGCTGGGGAAAGACAGTAGGGGCCCCAGCTTTTACAGGGGATGTATGAAGTTTTGGGGATCATAAACCCAGTAAGTGGTTCTGTCATGGACTAACCCGGGTGCCTTCATGCTGATATGGCTCAGAGCCCTGAAACCAATAGCCAGCCTACACGCATAAAGTCTCACCTCAGCTTCCACCAGCCTAGTTATTTCTTGCAGGATAATCCCAACAACCTCTTTCAGTTCCACGTGTCCCCAAGTCCGTCCACCCTGAGTTCTAAACTACCAGACCCCTGGACTTTTCCCCTCTGGTTCGTCACTTCCAAAGAAGTGAAACCTGCCTCCAGTTATAAGTTCACTTTGGCAAATACATTCCACACAGTTTGCACAACAGAGAGCCACTTGGAGTAAAAATAAAGAAAAGGTTTATTTAATAGAATAATCACAGATTCAAAGATGAAAGAGTAAGGCAAAGCAAACACAAGTTACACAGAAAAGAAACATAAATATGCAACTTCAGCCTTTACACTTCTATGTTAGATAAATTCCCTTTTCTAATATATTTCCTATTGCCTCTGAACAGTTTCCCAGTGTACCCCCATCACAGAGGGGATCCAGTGTTTCATGGATGGTCCCCAGTTTCTGGATGTCCTTCATTTCAAACCCCTTCTTTTTAAGGGTTTGCAGGGTTTATTTAATTTTCTCTCAGACTATGATTCATGGTGGGGGAAATTCCTTCCACTCCTGGTTTTCCATTATTGGGGTTTTATTTTCAATTTCAAGTTGTTTCAATGTTTTCCCATTAACTCTAATGGTCCACAATTGTCTCTTCCCCGCTGGACAATGGATGGATAAGTAAAGTCAGTTTCATGTAAACAACAGGTTTGGGCCTAACCTCTCCCTGCTCTACAGGGTACTTGAAATTGCAGTATCAGTCATTAGCATAACATTAGATATACATAAATATATATATATATATATATATATATATATTAATAACCACAGTCTGTGTACATATCTCATAATGACCACCAAGTTCAGAACAGTACAAGCTTTCATAAAAGATCTAACTTGGCATATTTTATACACAATAACATTGTATAACACCAGTTGATTCAATTGCTCATTCTTTGGGGTTCAGACCCTTTCCTGTCCTCTTGGGGTGTCTGGACTCTGATTGTCACAGGACGCCTTCCTCTAAATTCACTTCCAAGTTCAATTTATCAGGGAACTGGACTCCTTATGAAATGAATGTCTGCACTGACATCTGCTAATCCAAGCATGAAAAGGGACTCGGGCTGGACAGACAGGGTTTGCATACTCTCCCCTTGAAAGCCACAGAGGTCAGTGGCTTGCCTCAGTATCTCCCATCCCCGGCCAACCCACCAGTTCAGGTGATGCCCTCTTCCCAGCTATACCTTCTCCCAACCTCTTAAGGGGGCTCCCTTATAGGAGCCACTACCCTTTTGTGTTCCTTCTGCTCCAGACAAAGGTCTTTGAGGTTGCGAGGGGAGTGCAAAGATAACTCTTAAGATACCTTTGCATAAACACCTCTGATCTGATTAATCATACCCCAGGATTTTACTCCATAGATTATATTTTAAAATCTTTAATTGTATAGTATTCATATGTTATGTGGTATGTGCCTTGTTAATGTATAAAATAAATATTTAAAAAGTTCCTCTTAAAAATTATTTGTCTTTGCATGCATTTAGCTCTTATAAGTACATGTAATACCTTCATGTAGTTCCTAATTTTTGTAATATTTTTGACAATTTGAAGCATGTTCCTTTTTTATTCAGTGAGAATTTTGCTTGAGTAAGGAGTGAAGGATCTGACCTGTAGGTAGTAATTTTATACAGTTTAAATGTATCCCAAGCTTTCTAGGTTTAAAAAAGAATTAAAGCCATGCCAAGCAAAAAAACCTAACCAGCCACACAGAAACTTTTAACTTGACTGTTTAATTTTTTGTAAGTTAATCAGAAGAGCTATTTTTTTTTTTAAGCCAGTCTTTGGTCTGAAACTTTACTCAGGCTATTTAATTAGATGAAACTCAGTTCATTAATATATTTTGCAAATTAATTGATTCTCCAATAATAGGACTTAGTTTCCTCCCAGTTAAAGTCTTTGATCTCTTACAAGAGTTAGTTATCTATGAGTTCCAAAGCTAAGCAATTATAGAAAAGGGATTGACTTTTCATACTTTTCATACTTTACAATGTGCATCCTGATCTCTGATGACTTTTATTGTTAAGTATAAGTTTAAGTGCAACTCTACTGTTCTCCATGAGGGGATGGCAACACCATTTCAAATTGCTTAGTATACCAGTTTCAATTGCAATAATTTTTATAACTACTATTCTGTAGCTCTGTAGGTAATATATGCATATTTTTGCAGCTGTTTTTTTGATTGCCTTTACAAAAGCTGTTCTGACACCAGTACCTGTTGGCTCTTAGTCTGATCAAATTTTGATCTATAATGTGAGTGAGGACAGGAGGAATAGCAACAAATGTCCCTGTGATTTCATTCAGTAATACACTTTAAAAAATGATAGCACGCCTCTGTGAATCTACATGTACAATGTTTTATTGAAATAAACTTTGTTCATTACATGTTTTATTTGCACCTCTTCAATGGGAAGTAGGACTGCAGTTGAAAAATGTCTATACTGTTCAAAAGACACACTAGTATTTGATAGGAAATTTGTTTTGAGGAAATATATACATATTTTGGGGCACATTCCTGTTTATAGGGGTGCCTGTATCCTGGGATCTTTTGCTAATTTTGTGTGATCTGATCAAGGAAATAATGTAGCTATGTAATTTTTTAATTCCAGTTACAGATGCATAGGTTGTGAAGGCAGAGTGATGCCCGAGGCTGTAATTTGTAGAACTGTGCAGAATGGCACAAATTTCAGTGCATTTGTCCTTGATTAACGATAATTGATGACTTATAGACAGCAAAATCACTCTGTCATACACTCGCTTTCTGCTGGAAAATCTTTGGTGTGATGCATATGTTATGATACTTCTACATTTTTAAAAAATGGTTCCATGAGGACAAAGTACGTTATTTTATACCTATGGGTTGTTTCAGATAGGAAGCATTATTAATTTCTTTCCAGTGAACCACTAATTTAATGTGGTAATACTGAGAGTAACCTAAAGGAGTAATTAATTTAAACAGTTAGTATATTTGATGGATAATTTGATATTAACAACATAGTATTAGCTTTACTCCATTTGAATTCCATTTGTCCTTTGTGGCGACGACACAGGAAAGGAAACAGAACGCCTGGTCTGTGGTAGTCAGAGAGCTTCACAAGCCTCCTGCAAAAAGCCTCAAGCCAAAAGCCTCCCAGGAAAACTTTTCCTGGGGTTTTTATTTCCTGTGCTTACTCTGTTTACAACACTTCTCAGTGGTCAAATTCTTGCGCATAGAAAAGGCATGCAGTGTACATCAACATGAGATAACAAACCCATCTCTTGTGCACGTGAACACCAGCTGCGAGGGTGATG
>NW_020664446.1:36409938-36420382 GCF_002925995.2 Terrapene triunguis
GCGAGGGTGATGATCAAATCAGCCAAATAAGTTTCCTAATCACAAACGCTGGATTGAAGGCCACTCCTGCCTTGTAGCCATGGAAACAGTGTGCCGTGACCATGGGCTGACAGTTTGGGAGCTATACATTCCTACAGTCCTTCTATTATATCCATTTAAAATTCTAATTCACATTTTCCCAGTGAAAAAATGTCAAACTGTAAATGCTCATAGCCAACTGCCTTAATGTTTCAGTTGCATTTCTGTTTTCCTTTCTAATACAAAGTACTGTAGATATTTTTCAATGGTTTCTTCATAGGCATTGGACCTGTTCTGACAGGATTAGGCCCCTTGAGATCTATTTTCCTATCAGTGCGAGAGGGATCTCCGAGTACAACTTCTGCTTACTTAATGAGACCTGTGAGTGGCAGTCCAGCTGTTGGGGAACCTGCTGCTGTTTGTGTAACACAACACTTCAATCCTCTACTAAAAAAATCCAGACTGGGGCTGTTGCTCAGGAGATCTAGTGTTTATAATGTGGTTCCCATCCGCTATTGTGACTACATAGTCAATGAGCAGCAAAAGACTGAGAGATATTGAATTGGTGAATGAATATGTGTGACGTGGTCCCCGGGGTGCAACCTGGACTGTGGGACCACTGAGCCCTCTGTCCCACCAATCTGGGTTACCTTTCACACTGTGATGCTGATGTCAAGCTACAAACCTCTGACAGGCACTGCACTTACACAGACATCCACAGGCCAGGGACCCAGCTGTGTTACATGAATGAGCTCCCCAGTCATTCATGAACCATTAATAGAGATGCTCCAGCCCTACACCCCAGAACTGTACCATCTTGCACTGGTCAGAAATCTGAACAATTGTGGAAAGTGAACCAGTGGAAAAGGGAAAGAGAAAGAATCGGGTACTAAGAGAGAAAGAGACTATAGTGAAGAGAAAATAAGATGGAAGAGAGATTTGGATGGAAGGAGGGAAAGGAAGGGAAAAAAACATTGCGGGTACGAATAGGGTAAGGATGGTCTTTTATCATTAATTTATTATCATTAGAAAAAGAGGGATGATGCTTAATTCAATAACCTATTCACTTCATGTGCACACATCCACAGAAGCATTATTCGTAGAGCTACTTAGAATTTGGCAGCTGTAAGTGGTAACTCTAAAGTCTGTTGCACATAATTATAGAAGCTGTCTCACTAGAATGTAATTCCAGCTGCTGTACTATCAGCTCTCCACATCTGCACAATCAGAGTGGGATGTTGCTCCCTGTAGAGACTGCTATCTAAGGGAAAAAACAGGGCTAATGAAATAAGAGTTTTCTGACAGTTTTCAGAATTTGACACATAAATGATCAATAAGCCATGAACTCCAGAAGGAATTTACTTTAAATGAAGGATTTTTCACTAATTATCAGTTTCAACAAACAGGACACAGGCTGTTTGGCTGTGATAGCAATGAAATTATGCAGAAGGAGGCAGAAACAATGGTTCCAATAAAGTGAAGAAAAGCACCAAATGATACTGCTAATAAAACATTTAAAAACCTGCATCAGGTTTCAAATCTCTCTAAAACTGTAAAGAACAGTGTTTCTGAAAAGCAAATGAGAGAAAATTGTAAATGTGTGGTTTTGTTCTGTAACTTCTCGAGGTGGCGAAACATAAATTTTAGTTTGTGAAACCTTTGAATATATCCAGGAGACTGATAATTTGTGCAGAAATTAAATTATAAATTATGGATTTATCCTCAAACTGTATGACTCATTCTTTATCCAGCTGTCCTTCAAAGTACTGATACACATTGATAAAAAGACAGCAGTGTGACGTTGGCTCAGTCTTGCAAGCTTATCCAAGCAAGTGGAACACTGTGCCTATATGGAGCCCCTTTGACTTCCCACATATCTTGCAGGATCAGGGACTTAGTTAATTATAGCCCATTTAAATTAGGAAGGTAGTTGGTATTAAATATAAAATATGATTAAACCAAATGCAAGCATAGTTTTATAAAAGTCTGCACACATTAAATATGCTTGCTTAGACAAACAATGCTGAAATGGAACTATTGTTGCATTTTAAACTTAGCATAAAAGTTGTAAAGTTTACTAATTTAAAAAAAATCCTGTTTTGCTACACTGAGGTTGAGCCAAGACGGCTGTCTCAAAGACTGAACTTGGTGTTGATGAGTTTGGTTTCTGTGAACTCTCTTGTAGTTGATGATGCCTATGAAAATGTGCTGAAACCACATACAAGTCTAAATTGTGCACTTTGTGCAAAGGCCTGCACAAAGGGGCTATTCCAAAGCTATAATACCCTGCAGAACCATTGGGGGCTTTTTGCTTAAGGTGCAAACTTTATGCCATCCATTCTTAAGATTTCTAGTTATAACTACATGGAGTCAAGAAGAGATGATGTTACAAAGTGTAGATGGTCCTCTGCTGCACTTTTTCTCACACCCAACATCCTGCAGTGCCCTAGCCCTGTGGAAAGTCTACCAAAGAACCCATAAAGGGGTCCTGGACAGGGGAAAACAATTTCATTGAGCTTACATTCCACCCTCCCACACACACACTTTTCCAAGCCCCCCAACTGGATCAACTGGCGGTTTTATCCTCTCCTTCCACAAGGATGGAGATGACAATCTGGCCCTTAATTCACTAATTCTTAATCTTCCTTGTACAGTTCATTAATAAAGATGTTAAGCAGTGCTGGACCTAACACCAACCCATGTGACCCTCACATGAGGCATCTCTCCAGAGCTCAATACATTTACCATTACCCTAATTTATGGCCCTTCACACAGTTTTTATTCCATGATTTTAAGCAATTACCATCCCTCCATTGACAAACTTGATGTAGAATGATGATGCAGCTAGTGAAATCTTCTTGAGACTCAGTATTTTGTTTTTAATTGTCCTGGGAAAGAGGAAGGGGAAGAAATCTACATGCCGGCTATTAAAATATGGAATAGGGTTTGATACACAAACTTGAATTCAAACTTTCAGGCAAACAGAAAACAAATAAGATGAAAAGGTTTTAAAAGTTTAAGATTTAGCAAATAACAGAATCTTTGTCATTAATATGGGTAACGTTTCTCACACATGACTTGTGGCAAATGCACTTAACCCAAAAATAAATTCTTTCCTAATGAGTACATACGTTCAAACAATTTAATTGAATTTTAGGATAGTAAATAGGTTTGAGATAGTGGCAAATAATGTTGAACATTATAAGATCTTATAAAACAAACAAACACTGGGACTCTCTCTTCATTCTAAGGAATATAACAGGCAGGGCCGGCTCTACCATTTTTGCCACCCCAAGCAACAAAAAAACCCACGAACTGCTGAAGCACAAAAAAAACAACAACAACAAAAAACGCTTGGACTGTGCCACCCCAAGAATAGACGGAATGCTGCCCCTTAGCATGTGCCACCCCAGGCACGTGCTTCCTCTGCGGGTGCCTGGAGCCGGCCCTGGTAAAGGGGGAGAGAGAGGAGGGAGTCGTAAGGCTAACACATTAGAGCACAAGGGAATGTAGGGGATCATCATGGAACTGCTATTATTAAAGAACTCTTTTCTTCTGGGAAATCTCTGTTAAAAATAAGAGTAAATTAATTGGATTCTAAAACTGCTGTTGAGTGGAACTAAATTCACTACAAAGAAATGAAATTAAGTTTTGACATCCACCTCTTCCACGATTATCATAATGATCTCTTGCATAACACAGACAATAGACCCTCACCCAGTAATACCTTATTGTGAATTGTATTTGATTTACACTTGATGCTGAATTAATAAAGTGATTGTCACAGGCATCTACTGAAGGATCTTCAGGGGGATGCAAGAGATTAGAACCATGACGAGATCTTTGCAATTACAACATTTTACAACTTCTTGCTAAGAATGAGTTAATAGGAAAGAATAAAGAAGATATTTATCTGCATGCTTTTTCACCCTTGAAAGACTGTGTGTAGGAGTGACTTGCACTGAGGACCAGAGTACTCATTCTCTGATCCTTAGATATGTGCTCTTCGCTGATGTACCTCTGTGGGCCATTCCTTCTTGACCTGATAAATCATCTAAGAATGAATGAAGGTAGACAGAGGTCATGTGAGGAGCACTTGTTGGGTTGAAGAATATTGCTCATAGCAGGGCAGAGCAGAACCACTTCAGACAAGAGTCTTGAGCAGTTTCATCTTCAGAAAATTCCCCGAAGCCCAGCACTCGACTCTCAACACATCTGATTCCATACACACATCAGAAAACAGTTAATATGCATTAAGAAAAGGGATAATTTTTCAGAGAGGCCTCAATTTGGTGTGTGTGTTTGTGTTATTCAAATGTAGCTTTGCACCTACTAAGGTCTGTACATGCACTATTTGAGCATTAACACTTATGTGAATGAATGAATGATAGATTCTGTCACTAGTGTGCACAGGTGATGGAATTTACACACACATACACATGCACAGATGTAAGTGCTCTAAATGTGCGTATACAGGTACTGGTGCTTGAAAAGTGTGGAATCTACTTTTGAAAATTGGACTTTAATTCTACATCATGATTCACTTAAATATAAATCATTAATGGAGTTATGGGGGATTACAAAGACTGAGATGAAATTTGATCAAATGAATGTTCACAATAAAAACAAGTTACTTTTCATAAAGTAAATGAAAACAAGTTACTTTTCAATATATTTGTCCTGTGCTGTTAACAAGGCATTGTTACTCATTAGCTTTTTTTATGAATTTAGTAAAGATATATGTTCCTAATTAACATGATAAAATTGTACTGACTGATTCAAGTCAAGTATTTTTAATAAGATGTCACAGGTACAGTAATATTAACCTGCTAAAATTATCTTCATATGGAAAGTAAGAAGAATTTTTTTAAATCAATATCTTAGTCAAGTTTGATAAGACTGGTGTTTGTAAAGAAAGATGGGGAGAGAGATGTGGGACTCTTGGGCTCACTCAGTTCTAACTCATATTCTGTTGACAGCTTTCCAATCCCCTTGAAGACATTTTGGAATTGGTCCTCAATGTATGTGACCCTCCTATAAAGAATACATTTGGTATAGGGGCCAGGGTCTGACATGGTTTCAGCCCTAGTATTGGTCCGCTTTTACCTTGCACAATTACAAACATTGTCCTTTCCACATTGTCTTTTACCTTTATTTCAAGCTCATATATGCCAACAGATGGAATCAGCGCCCCACTGTAAAAGCTGAGCTTTACTTGTTTTTTTTTCCAATGTGCCTTATTTCCACCTTCCCCTCCTCCTCACCCTCACCTCCCTTCTTTAAGCCTGTGTAATAGATTCTGGCACCACATTTACTTGTGCACCAGTGTCCAACTTAAAAAGTCACAAAAGTTCCATTTGTTTCTAAAGTAATAGTCCAGTCACTTGACGCTGCTGTCTCATGTAAGTTCCTTTGAAGAATTCTTCTTCACTGGTGCTTGTGCTATGCTCTTTGTGGTACAGGGTGTGTACACTTCCTTTCTGTTTGAGCACGTTGTTCCTGCCTGCAAACTCTTGCAAAGTGATTAAGTTTTTTGCAGTAGCAGCATTTTCCACATTGTTGAGGCATATGTCTGCCATCACAAGGGGTGTAGCTCTTTGTATTTCCTTTTGGAAATTCATTCTGACTGTTTTGGGTTATTTTTCAGATTTCTCTTTAGATCTCTCAAATCTATTTGGTCTCTGTAGCTACTTTTCTATAGCTTAGTGGAGTGGTAATCCTGTCTACTGTTTCAGTGTATCCATTTCCCTCCAACAGCTTCCATCTGGCCTCTGTAACCTCGGATGCCTGGCAAATTCTGATTGCCTTTTCTAAATTCAAGTCTGGATCTTCCATCAGGCTCTTTCTGAGCTTTATGTCTCTGATCCCCATAACAATCTGGTCTCTAATTAGGAAATCTGTGAACTCTCCATAATTACATGATTGACTCAGCAGTCTGAGGACAGTCACAAATTCTTCAAAAGTTTTCTCCCCCTTTTTGAGCTCTTATGGGAAAGTTGTATCTTTCAAAAGTCTCATTCTTGGGGGGGCGGGGGGGGGGGGGAGGCATTATTCCTTTAATTTTTGCAGCACTGTCTCATAACTAGCCTGCTCTTCCTGGCTTAACTATAGAATATTTATATACACCTAGTGCATCAGGCTCAGCTACATTAAGGGAAACAGCTACCTTTTGTTATCTGCTTTCTCAGTTGTTCCGCTTTCCAACATGTAGAGAATGAACTGCTGCTTGAAACTTCCCCGTTTGTCTGCTGCATTGGTGAAGAGTTTGAGCTCTGCTGGGGCTCTGAGCTGCTTGTGCTCTGAGCTGCTCCATTTGCTGTCTTTGTCCTCTTCACAATGTAGTAAGATGAGGCCCTGAAACATAATCCCATGGTATCAGAGGCCTGGTATGAGGTCTGAGGCCTGAACCAAAGGAATGGTCAAGACTTTGCTAACATAAAACAAAGTTAAGCTGTGAGTCAGAGGCAGGCCCTGCTCACAAAAGTTGGCAAGAAGAAGGCTGCTTATTGGATGTATACACATATCTAAAGGGTATCAAGCACTAACAGGATAAACATGGACCAGGATGGCACTAGAACAGTCCAGTACAAACACATTCCACAGAAATAATGAGAAACAGGCTGACCCATCTTAAAAGACAAGGTCAAAAGGATAGACTTGTTTATTCGAACCAACATGTACTAGGAGAGACGCAGCACCACAATACGCAGAGGGGTTGTACCTTGATACGTCAGGAGTGATGTGTAACTTGTTTGTACCTGTGTATAAGAATGCATCCCTGGGGCTATGTCTTTGTCTGGCCTAAGGGGCAGTGGTAAATCCCACCACTGACTGAGCCGGTCCATTGTCAGGGGGCACATATGTACTAGCAGAACTGTAGACATCTGCTCCGGGGAGCTAGAGACTGTGTTTCGGTTGGCAATAAACCTGGCCGGGTGCCTTCGTACCTAATCAGAGTCAGTGGTCATTAGGGGGGTTCTCTCAGGGTCTGTTGTGTCAGCTATCTGCACAGAGCCAGGGAAGCACACAGAGAGAACACATGCACGCAGCTGACTGGAATCAACATTGAACAGAGCAGAGCACCACACCAGTGACGTCTGACAACACACCCTCTTCCTGTTACCATGAAATATTCATGGGATTCTTATGAAGGAGACTTCACTTAGACAGAGCTGAGTGAGATCATTCTTCATTACAAGTAAGAGTCTCTGTGTCTCTCCACCTCCTTGTGCTCAGTCAGACTAGAGGGAGCCAGCACCCAAGGATGGCTCTCTTAAAGAGGTATCCTCAGACAAAACCCCCTCAAATTTGTATTTTAGGCAAATAATGTTTTTAATGGGATTTAGACCCAAACTCTAAACCTTAGCCAAAATATAATGCTGCTTCTGGCTGACACATCCTCAGCATGGAGGTGAAACATAATTTCAACAAAACATTTTCAGAAATGTTTGGTCTGGCCAATGTAGATGTAGAAATACTGTTCAAGCCTGGATTCCTGGCTTGTCCCTATCTACACTCATCAACTAGCTATTTTTGAAATCTGTCAGCTGGAATCTCTTTTAAACTAAAGATGGGCTTGAGCCACACACATTTCAGATCCAGTTTCAAACTAAGGTCTGGATTTTCAAGATCTCTCAAAGCTGATTTAATTCCTAGTTGAAGTTCTGATTCAGCCCATCAAAGAGAGTGATTGTAATCAGAGCCTTTGGATCTGAGTGTGAGTCACTTGCTCCTCAAAGTACACAGGTATTTGGATTCAGGGTTTCTTTTCAGGTTCATTTGTGGTTTAAACAGAGTTCAAATTTGGTTTACAAACATGACTGAAACCTACAGGGGGCATTAGAGAGCAGAAAGAGAAACCATGGGTGAACAACCAGGGAGAGGAGTGAGCGAGATCTTTTCATCTGAAGTGACCACAAGAAGGATGACCTCCTTATCACTGCACCAACACTTAGCATTCTTATAATTGATATGTGAGTGTTTCCAGTATAAATTCCCTATTTCCAAAGAATCAATACTCAACACTTTAAATTCACATCAGTCTGAAATATATCAGGCAGTTTTTTAAAATGCATTTTGAAAAAGACCTATTTGGCTCATTTAAAATACAGATGTGAAAAAGAAAGAGTAAGTTTCTGAAGTGATATTGTGGTTTAAAACACAGCTGTAGCACATACGATAGCCACTTACAATTGGTTTTTTACTGTGTGTTCTGTGATGCTAGTCACTGAATCCTGCATCCTGGTATGTAGGTGCTTAGCAGTGCATGCCTTGTAAAACCAGTGACTGAAGCAATAAAATCCCGCTTATCGGGGTAGAATTCAGTCTAGCGCCTATGAATTCAGAAGGGAAATAAATGTTTATCAGCATGCCCAAAACGGCTATGTTAAAAAGATACAATATAATGGTACACTGTTTGACTAGTTTAATAGAATTTTACAAAACAATTGCTTGGGAAAGGTTTCCACACACAAGAAATTGGGAAATGGGACAAATTAGGTAAAGGGGTGAAGAAAAGTCAGTGGTGGTTGGAAATCTGCGTACATTGGGGTACTGAAGGAATCCTATAACTTGGAATTGAAAGAATGGAGAAGAGCTCCTTTAAGTTCCTGCTTTAAGTTAGTGTTAAAGTAATATAATATTCATCAACAAGACATTATGTGTAAGACATGGGGCCAAGAATGAAAATCCATCATATTCCTCTTGGGAATACGGCAGGTGACAACCCTAATTGCCCTCTTAACACTTGTATCATACTCCCAGCAACATAATTTCCTGTAGGTCAAATGAATGGCATCCCCACTAGAGCCAAAAACTAGTTCATTTCTTTTCAAGTCAGTTCTGTTCCCTGGATAGGATTTTTAAGATGACAGACCAAAGCTGTTCACATACAGTATTTATGATACTTGTAGAATGACTCGTTGTAAAATTTAATTAAGTATTAAGGCTATTTAAAAAATCATATCATTTATATCAGTATAAAATAATTCTTGCAATTGAGATTTTTTAGTTTCATAAGGGGCAAGTCCGTTCAACGGTGTGTGTTTAATCTAGTACATTGTCATTTTTTCTTCTGCAACTACTACAGAGTACAGCTGGAGTATGTAACAGGCAAATAGGGAGTCAAATATTTTGCATATTGCATATTAATTCCATGATTCTTCATTATTATTAATTTTGTTATGTGTATAATAAAAAATTGCAATACATTTAAAAATGAGGTCTATATAATCCTACATTAAGTTAGACTTCTTAGTGGTTGTGACATGACAGAACAGTGTGTGCTGAGGTAGCCCCTCAGAGCAGGAGCCTTTCATTGCTGGCTGGATGTTGTAATAGCTGAAAAAAGAAAAATAAAGTACATTTTTGGTAGTGTATCAAATGCCTTTATTTGCTTGACTGTTGGGTGCATTCTGCACATATTGGTAATGTTACTGGGATTTGGTTCTTTACCTGTCACTCTCATTTCTTGCATATACTCTTTAAAAAGTACAGCACTGGTGTTCAGAGCAGTATTTATTTGGAAACTAAACATTCAGCTACCTGCTCTCCTACCGTTTGTGAGGCCACAGCTGATTGTTGCTGTAACATCCAGAATTGCTTATATGTGCACCTCTTCCTCCAAGTTTATGCTTTTCATTACTTTGGGATAACTAAGTGTTGCCTGGTCAGCCCTTCTGAGCTAGTATTGTGCACATTATAATAAAGCAAAGTCAATATGGGTGAACCAGAGCCACTAAATGTTCACAGTTTCCATTCAGTTTGGATAAGGTTACAAAAGTACAGGTGCTGCTTATCTGAATACCTAGTCAGGGAATCAGGCGGGGAGTGGTGCTGGGGTTGTACTTTCTCACAAGGTTTCAAATGTTTTGTGATTTGGCTCATGTTGTTGTTAATACCATGAAGATAAAGTATGTTGTTCATCTTTAAAGTAGGTTGTTCATCAAAAACTGGGCTTTTCTTGTATCCGCAATAACAATAGTATTTGGAGACAACAGAGTTGAATAGCCTCCATCTTTTTTAGTTACCTAAATTGTGCTTTCTTTCTAGTATTTTAATAGATAGATAACGCTACCCAAATAAGAATAGCAAAGGCAAGAAGTGTTTGTACAGTGCCTAGCACAATGAGGTCCTGTCCATGGTTAGAACTTCTAGGCACTATGGTAATTAAAATAATAATACATTTTATGTTTTTGACTGAAAACTTGTGGGTTTTAATGTAAGGATTCCATATCCATCTGGATTTAGCAATGCTTTTTGAAAGGCGCAGGGTTTTTAACCATTATAGGCCTTATCTAAATCCCATTTTAATCATTGGAATTATTTTCATTTACTTCAGTGGGTTTTGGATCAGGCCCAGTAAGCATTGTTTACTAAACATAGTGCTTAATCTGGATTAGATTATGGCTAGGGCTCAGGGTTCAAG
>NW_020664446.1:36420392-36510283 GCF_002925995.2 Terrapene triunguis
TTATATCGGGGTAGAGGTGTATTGACCCAGCCCCACTCTGTAATCCCAAGCATGTATTTATGAAATCTAGGTGGAGGAGT
This sequence comes from Terrapene triunguis, assembly GCF_002925995.2. Taxonomy (NCBI): domain Eukaryota; kingdom Metazoa; phylum Chordata; order Testudines; family Emydidae; genus Terrapene; species Terrapene triunguis. The sequence continues at coordinate 36,420,473 of NW_020664446.1, forward strand.
GGCTTATTTTATAGGCATGTGATAATAATGAAAAATATAATTATCCGTAATTATGAACAAAACCAATATGAAGCTAGTTTGGGATTTACCCCTGAAGGGCGCTTTAAATTGCGGTAACTACCTTTGATACCTGTCCTTCAGGTATCTGGCAGCTCAGTCACCCATATGTTTTCTCTGTTTGAATATTTCACCATCACTCCAAATCTTCCATTACCACATCTTCACCTCAATTTCTGCTTCTGACAGGCACCATTCCTAGTATGCTACTGCGCATTCTGCAGCTGTCCCTTAGTTTCAAAGGAAGGTCTGTTGAGGTCAGTTTAGAAGCAAACCTCTGACTGTTGTAACTTCCTTCTCTATTATGGTAAATAGCCAGTAAGATAGCATGCGACCCATGCGGTTCACAATCTCATTCACTTCAAAGTAATGAAGAAAAGAGAGATAAAAGGGTTTGCACTTCAACTCCCTCTAAAAGGGAAGAAAAAGGCTTTTTTTAACAGTGCAATAATTACTTTTCTGTAAAATCCTAAATGGATAAAGTGCATCTATAGTTTTTACTGTGAGGTAGCTAGGTGACTTAGCAATACACCCCAGTCCCATGATTGACCTAGCCTCGTTTACTTTATGGTAACACTACAGTGCCTTGTCGATACTATGTTTTTACAACAGGATAGCTAGATAACTAGTGCAGAGTAATTCTCTCTTTATAAAATCCTAAATGGAGACAAGGTACCTACAGATTTTACTGTAAGTTAGGTAGGCGAGGTCAGTCTATACCCCATGCCTATGGTTGACCTCGCTCTAGTGCCTTGCCTCTACTAACATTATCCTTTGATAAAAACACACCTTTGTCAGTAAAGTCATAGCCTCTGGCACACATCTCCACATTCTTGGTCACACAGGTAAATTAGGAACTACCAGCAAAATTTATGCCCAAGGATATTCCAAGTCAAGCCACCAGAGCTAACCTAGTTTTCTGGGCCTCTAATCCCTTCGTGAAATGGAGCTTCCATTCATTCTCTTGTTAGAAGCTCTGCCTTTCTCACTAACCAAAATGAAGAGGTTTCTACAATATCCTGAGTTTAAAATTCTCTCTTTTAAGACTTAATACTCTGTCATTCTGGGGAGATCTTGCAAACTCTTCTGATATCTGATCATCTTTATCTCACTGTTAGAGGAGAAACTATGTTCTCTGTACCAAGACTCAGTTCCTTACAAACTGTAACCATTGGCCTAATTCTGCATTCCTTACACCTTGCTGGGGAGTCTATTTTATTCGGAGTGACTCAAAGAGAAGAGTGCCTCTTGTTGAATCAACATAACTACTTCATGCAACATTGAGATTTTTCCTTGACGTGCTCTTGTCCAAGCATAAATCCGATTGGTCTCAGTCTGTGTAACAGTGTGATTTGGCCCTTAAGAGCCAGGAATCCTGAGGCTAGCCAACCCTGTTCAATAAATCCTACCTGTGGCATAATTAATTAGCTCCTTCCCAGCTTGAGGGAACTGGATTAATTGAAGTCAGGTGACAGCCTGAAATACCTAAGCCATATAAAAGAGCTGAGAAAGATAGTTTGGGAGTGGGGCCACAGAGAGCCATTAGGCTTCCGTGGAAGACTGTGAATGAGGGTCTGCAGGACCCTGGGAGGAGACTCCAGGGAAGGAGCCTGGGAGTCAGGGTTCTATTTCAGAGCCAGAGAGATGGGGCGGCTCTATGTATTTTGCCGCCACAAGCACGGCGGGCAGGTGGCTTTCGTGGCATGCCTGCGGGAGGTCTGCCAGTCCCGCGGCTTCGGCGTCCCTGCCGCCGAAGCCGCGGGACCGGCGGATCTCCCACAGGCACGCCGCCGAAAGCCGCCTGCCTGCAGCCCTCACAGCGACTGGCAGGCTGCCCCCCGCGGCTTGCCACCCTAGGCACATGCTTGGTGCGCTGGTGCCTGGAGCCACCCCTGCAGAGAGAGACTGGGAAATAAACCGAAAGGGCGGACTGACAAGGAACCCAAGTGGAGCAAAGGAACTTTTGGTTTTGTTTGGACTTTTGTTACCTCAAAAGGGGATTGAACCCCTTGGAGGGCTCAGCCATGTGAATCCCCAGAAAAGACAAAAAACCCATATGAAGGAAATTGAGGCAGAGAGCACCTTCAGTGCCATGCTCAGCAGACACAACCCATGATAGTCTTATTACCCTTTTCCTTCTCAACATATGCAAAACCCAAAGTATCTTTCCAGCCACACTTCCAAAATCCTGTCTACATCTAGATTATCTCCCATTTGGACTGCTATAACTTCATTCTTTTGGGCATTTCTGACACTTTTATTCTCTTCTGGTTTATCCAAAATGACACTAACAGAGTCATCTTCACGTGTTACATCACCCCCTTTCATAAACCCCTTTCTCCTCACTTTCAAATTCCTTGTCCTTGCTTCCAAGGCTCTTTCCAGCTCTGCTCCTGCCTACATCACATCATTTGATATGCACCACTCTGCTTAAGACCCTGCACACTGACAATTCTGCTTCACTCCATGTCCCCTTGTACAAGTGCTCCTCTACCTTCTTTTTAAGCCTGAATTAACCTCCCCCAATCCTTTGCAGCTTTCAACTCCTCCAAATCCCTCCTCAAAACACACTCCCCACCCCAGTCCCTAAAACAAGAATCCTTTTAATTCTCTGTAAACAGTAATCTAAAATAAAAATAATAATTATAAAATCAAACTTGTAATTAACATGTATGCCGTACCATGAGAGCAGCCACATAATCTTTTTCTTCCCTCTATTTCCCTTCTGTGTTATATCCCCCCACATGTCCTGTGGTGATCAGTTTAGACTGTAAATTCATTCACTTGTTATATAAAGTGCCATGTGCACCTATAATGTACAAATGTTAATAGGTGGATTATTAAAATATAGCTCTGTGGTATGATCTACATATATCTTTCATTTGCATGAGATTTTACAATCTACTGTATATATGCTTTTTCATTAAGAGAATGTGAAGGAGTGTAATAATTGCTGTACAGGTTGGCTTTACATTTCTCCATAAATTGGGCTCTGGAATGTTTGGTCTGGTTTGAGACCATGGTGATGATCTATAAGAGAATGACTTGGAAGTCAGCAGTTTCTAGTTTATAGATAGATAGATAATTGTGTGTGTGTTCTAATGTATTTTGCTGGTGGTTGCTAAAGGCTGGAAGTATTGCCAAGAAACCACTTCCTTCTACTTGTCTAGCTTTGATGCAAATAAAATAAGAAACCTCTTTTGGTTCTTTCAATTTTTTCTAGTTTATTTTGTATCTTTTTCAGTCTTCAGCAAATGGATTTTTTTTCTCTTCAAGTTTTTCTGTACTTCCTAAGAGTGTAACCAGACTGCGCTCCAAATAGCACATAACCATTCTTCCCAGTAAACATCAGAGCACATATATAATAATGTATTTTATAGCAACACCTAGTGTAAAATGGACCCATGTCATTACTTTTCTAACTAGTAAAATTGTGCATATAAGGATACAAATACTTTTACAACAAATGTGAATCAATGGAAAAATATTTGAGCCTGCAGTTTGTTCCATCACTGCTACAAGCCTGAACCAAGAACTTTGCCATAGCTGTATGTAATTGATTCCTTTGACAAATTTTAGCTCTCATCTATCTTTCTTTCTTTCTATGAATAAACCTTTAGATTTTAGATTCTAAAGGATTGGCAACAACATGATTTGTGGGTAAGATCTGACTTGTATATTGACCTGGGTCTGGAGCTTGATCCTTTGGGATTGGGAGAAGGATTTTTCTTTTACTGGGGTATTGGTTTTCATAACCATTCATCCCCATAAGGAGTGGTGCTGGTAGTGATACAAGGAAACTGGAGTTTCTGAGAGAATGGCTTATATGACTTCTGGTTAGCCAGTGGGGTAAAATCAAAGTCTCTCTGTTTGATTGGTTTGGTGTGTGAGACGGGGTTGGGACTCACCACCTGGCGCGTCCTACTGGTTATCTCGGGAATTAGCTCTGTCCAGTGGAGCGCCCCCTCCTGATGGTGTCCCGTCCGTCATCTCACCCTCGGTTGGCATGTCCGGACCCACATTGCTCCCAAGCTTGCGGCGTCCTCTTCGAGCCACTGCCCTCCAGCAGTGCCCCTTAGTCCATCATTGCCCCCTTCCGGGGAGGGGGGGAAATCAATCAGCTGCCTCTCTGCGTCCTGGCCAATGTGGCCAACTGCACCCTCAAAGTCACTCCCCTCTTGGCAGGGGGTTGGTGCAACTCTAGATGGCCGCTCCGTTGGCCGGGTGCAAGGCAAGGGGGAAAGGGGAGGACCCAGGCCCGCCCACTACTCTGGGTCCCAACCCAGGGACCCTCTAGTGGCAGCCGTCCTACCCTCCTTCTCTCCCTCCGTCTGTCCACATCCCTGGGCCGCTTCCCTTTCGGCCCCTAGCACCGGCTAGGCCCTTCCCTTCAGGGCCTGCAGCCTGACAGACTCTGGGCCTGCCCAGCACTGCGCTGTCCCGGGTGCTAGTCTCCCAGCCTGGAGACAGACCTTCCCCTGTCGAAGGCCTGGGAAAGACTCCCTGCTCCTTTCCTGAGGAGCCTTCTTATAGGGCTGAGCCTGGCCCTGATTGGCTCCCTCTAATCTGGGCCCTGATTGGCTCCCTATAAGGCTTTCCCTGATTGGCTCCCTGTCTGCGCAGGCCCACTGGCCTGCTGCAGTCCAAATTCAGGGAGTGGGACAGCCGCCCCACTACACACCCTCCCCCTTAAGAACCCTCTCTGGGGTGAATTCCCTATTGCCCCTGTGCTCCTTGCAGCTGGGCCCTCAGGGAATCTCTCTCGTAGCGCAGGCCCTCCACTAACTGGAGCAACCTGCCTCCTTCCTCTATGGTCTGGGTCCCCACCATAGACCTCCCTGGTCCTACGTGGGTTCCCACCTCATTTGGGTTCCCACTTCGGCCCTCCTGGCGCTTGGGTGGGTTCCCTGGTTAAGGTGGGGCCTCTCTGCCCCAGCCCCTTTCTCCTTACGGGCCTCGGTCTTCACCACCCGTTCCCTGGGGCTGGTCTCAGACCGAGCCTTTGTCTCAGGCATTCCCCCTTTCCGCCTCAGGGGGCAATGCCTTTTTATGTGGCCCTTGGTGTGGCAGTGGAAGCACCCTCGGCGCCTTCCCCCTGCCACGGCCCTATCACAGCCTGTTTGGGCCCTAGCCCTTCCCTCTGGGCTGGCCTGGGCCTTGGGAGCCCTGTAGGGGAACTCTCTCCTTAGGTGTCCCTGCTCCCCACAGACCCAACAAGCTGGGGCCCACCCTGTTACTCTCACAGGGGGCGCCTTGTCTGGGTGGGGCCTCACTGCCCTCTCCCAGTAGGGACACTCCCTCCTGAAGTGGCCCTTTCGCCCGCAGGCGAAACATTTCTTGAGCCCAGGCCTCTCGCCCTTGGCGCCCGGTCCCCTATAGGGTCTGGGTGCCCACCCCCACAGCAGCCAGAGCACCTCGCTCTGCTGCTCGGCAAGCCGAGCCACCCAAGCCCTCCAATAAAAGTCTTGATTCTCCACCATTTTGTCTGTCTCTTAGTCTCTCGCTGTGGCACAAACTGCCTAGTCCTTTGCTCTGCCCCTTGTGTCAGGGGCGGGATTGATACCAGCATTCTCCACCACGTGTGGCGGGGTTGGGACTCACCACCTGGCGCGTCCTACTGGTTATCTCGGGAATTAACTCTGTCCAGTGGAGCGCCCCCTCCTGATGGTGTCCCGTCCGTCGTCTCACCCTCAGTTGGCGTGTCCGGACCCATGTTGCTCCTAAGTTTGCGGCGTCCTCTTTGAGCCACTGCCCTCCAGCAGTGCCCCTTAGTCCATCATCGCCCCCTTCCGGGGGGGATCAAGCAGCTGCTTCTCTGGGTCCTGGCCGATGTGGCCAACTGCACCCTCAAAGTCACTCCCCTCTTGGCAGGGGGTTGGTGCAACTCTAGATGGCCACTCCGTCGGCCGGGTGCAAAGCAAGGGGGAAAAGGGGGGGACCCAGGCCCGCCCACTACTTTGGGTCCCAACCCAGGGACCCTCTAGTGGCAGCAGTCCTACCCTTCTTCCTTTCTTCCGTCTGTCAACGTCCCTGGGCCGCTTCCCCTTCAGCCCCTAACACCGGCTATGCCCTTCCCTTCAGGGCCTGCAGTCTGACAGATTCTGGGCTGGAGTTACCTTCCGCTCCCCCGGGCATACCCAGTACTGCACTGTCCTGGGTGCTAGTCTCCCAGCCTGGAGACAGACTTTCCTCTGTCAAAGGCCTGGGACAGACTCCCTGCTCCTTTCCTGAGCAGCCTTCTTATAGTGGTGAGCCTGGCCCTGATTGGCTCCCTCTAATCTGGGCCCTGATTGGCTCCCTATAAGGCCTTCCCTGATTGGCTCCCTGTCTATGCAGGCCCACTGGCCTGCTGCAGTCCAAATTCAGGGAGTGGGGTAGCCGCCCCACTACAGTGTGCCTTAATAATAAAGGACACCCAGCCTTGAATTGATACTCTCAGTTGTGTCCTGCCAGAGGCTGCATCATTACAGCCTAGGAAGACTATCTTCTGGAGTTGGAGTCAAGATATTCTTGGTGAATCCTAAACTGTGGAATACATTTCTGTAATAGATTAGAAAAAAGCCTGTGTCTAAGCATCTTCAGTGTAAACCCCACCTACCTGTCATAAAAAATGAAGATATGGGGAGAGAGAGGATACAAAATTAGGAAGCTGGACAAGCTTATTGACTCCAAATCTCGCAATGATTAGCATGAGGCTCACGTCATGACTGTCTCAGGTCCATGGGGCTGTGGTGATTACTGATTGACCTGAGTTTGAATATAGCTTTCAGTGATAATCTTTTCAGGCTTTTGCTAGCATTTTCTCTCTTTATTTCTTCCTATTGCAAATTATGTTGGGGAAGGATGCAAGATTGATCTTGGCCCAATTGGGAGTGGTGAGATAGGTAGGTACGTAGAGGCAAGAGTGCTCAAGTTCCAAGGGGACTGAGTTAAGGTGAGCTGTTGGTGAAGATCTGGAGTTGTGCCAAGTTCCCACGGCATACCAAGTGGTGTTGACACATCTAGGCACTGTGCTGTTGGTGTGCTATGGGAAGGAGTAGAGGTAGTGAAGCTTCACTCCAGAGAAGTGGAAAGTAGCATTGCAAATGAGAAGCATTTTTATTTTTAATTCACAGATGTTATTTGGGTGCAGGCTGCATTTACCTTACCTATGTTCTGAGGCATTGGTGATAATTGTGGTGCCTTCTGGAGGAGACCCAGGAAGTACAGCTGCTGAGCTAGTTCTTAGGCTTTGTCTTCAGTTGGAAAAAGGTAAGCTCTCAATTCAGTTAACTAACACAAAGTAAACTCCTAGTGAAAACCAGGCAGTTTGTTGTTTTCATCCATATTAGCAGGTTGAGTTGAAAACTGTGGAGGAGCCCAGGGTTTACCTTGGCCTGATAAGTCATGTGAAAACTACAAACTGCTTTGTCTTCACTAGAATTTTTCCCTGTGTTTAGTTAAATTATGTTAAGAATACACTTTTTCTCCTAGTAAGGATGAGGTCTTGGTGACAGGAAAGGGGCCCCAATCTGCTTTCTATGTTCCTGCCTGTTGGATGTTTCTAATACATAGCATCTATGTTCTGAGTCAGTGCATAGCACTCTGCATTAGCACTTGGCCTATAACTAGATACAAATTAAGCTGTTGGTTATCATCTGTAAAGTCTTGAGTAGTCTGAATCCTAGGCATCTGAAAGACTGCCTTTTCCATTGTTCCCTGTGTGATGTTGTGCAGTCTATATGGTTTTATAAAAATATGATAAGTGACTATAATGTAACTGGAATAGTTTTATAGAAACATGATAATAAGTGAATATAATGTAACTAGAATATGCTTCATGCAAAAGGTCTCTTGTAAGGTATCATTACAAAACTTATAATCTACTGAGTGTGATCATGCTATTTGTATAAATGTACCACTCTTGTATCTAAAACTAGAAATATAAAATATAACTCTGAGAGCCTATTGTAATTATGCAAAGTGTGGGCCGTTAATGGTGGGTTGGAATCTTGATGACTCCCATTAACCAGGACCATTGTCTGTCGATGGCTGTTTTACCTGTGAGTCTTCCTGTATATGTGTGTGCTGGCAAGTGGGTAATGAAGTCTTGCAGTGACATGTGATCATGTCACCTGAACTGGAATCCATCTTTAACCTGGTGCTTTTCCAGTGAGGGGGCGTGGAAACCCAGAGGAACAAAGGGTTCTCGCCTTATGCAAAAGATATATAAAGGGGTTGAACAGAACAGAGAGAGAGAGGAGCCATCATGAAGAATCCCCTAGCTACCACCTAAGCTGGAACAAGAACTATACCAGGGGAAAGAATTGTGCTGAGGCCTGGAAGGTGTCCAGTCTGAGAAAAAAACTTACTGAAGCATCTCTGAGGGTGAGATTATCTGTATTCAGTTTGATTAGACATAGATTTGCGCATTTTATTTTTTATTTTGTTTGGTGACTTGCTTTGTTCTGTCTGTTACTACTTGGAACCACTTAAATCCTACTTTCCGTATTTAATAAAATCACTTTTTACTTAGTAATTAACTCAGAGTATGTATTAATACCTGGGGGAGCAAACAACTGTGCATATCTCTCTATCAGTGTTATAGAGGGTGAACAATTTATGAGTTCACCCTGTATAAGCTTTATACAGGGTAAAACGGATTTATTTGGGTTTAGACCCCATTGGGAGTTGAGCATCTGAGTGCTATAGACAAGCACACTTCTGTGAGCTGTTTTCAGGTAAACTTGCAGCTTTGGGGCAAGTAATTCAGACCCTGGGTCTGTGTTGGAGCAGACGGGAGTGTCTGGCTCAGCAAGACAGGGTGCTGGAGTCCTAAGCTGGCAGGGAAAACAGGAGCAGGGGTAGTCTTGGCCCATCAGATGGCAGCTCCCAAGGGGGTTTCTGTGATCCAACCCGTCACACCCTGCTATGACTGTTACATTATTTTGTACACGTCTTGCTGTCTGTCCCCCATGGCTGAACTCCTGGGGCCTGGCTTCAGGGCATTTTCAGTGGAAAGATCTTGGCACTGAAATTTTGCTCCCTCTTACTCTTTACCACAGCCCAAGATTAACAATTTTAGGGAATCAGTGCAACACATGTTGTTCACGTTGACTTTTTAAAATTTTTTTTTTATTTAAGCCTGAGTTTCAGAAGAGTGTACATCCCATTACTGAGTGCAGGTAGTAGAAGTTAGGGTCAGTTTAATTTGTACCAATTACTGCCAACACTTGTTTGTATTAATTCCCTTTATATGTAATGATGGGGACAATAACAATAAATAAAACCCCTCTATTGCAAAAAATAACATCATAGCTTTGGTTACATAATTCAGTCCTCTATCATTTCAGATCTACTGTATTGATAATAACAATACCTAGCTCTTATATAATGCTTTTCATCCATAGATGTCAAAGGGCTTTACCAAGGAGGTAAGTAACATTATCCCTGTTATACAGATGGGGAAATTGAGGCAAAAGCAGTGAAGTGACTTACCCAAGATTGCTCATCAAACCAGTGGCAGAGCTGGGAATAGACCCAAGCCTCCTGAGTTCTAATCCAGGGCTCTGTCAAGAAGGCCACAATGCCTTCCAAATAAATATGAATAGTTAAAAATAAATATAATCAATACAAAGTCATAATATTTTTCTTTTAGAGCTTTTGTATAAAATATTTAAAATAAGACATTTCTAATAGACTGGAATTAATTTGCATCATTCACCAAACACAAAAGAATCAAAAGCACCCTGGCATTTTCCTTTGATCCATTCTTTATAAAATAATATCCATAACTGTCATTAAACAAAAGGTAATTCACAGGTCTTACATACAATCTTGGCAGGATTTCAGAGCATCATGTGTAGTACGATTTTTGAATTAAAATTTACTGTGATATTAGCAGTAAGTGTCTGGAGTCTCAGCATGATTTTAGAAGCTTCCAGCAGAGTAAGGGAAAGAGCAGAAATTTTGGATAGAAATACCTGTTATCTTGCTGGGCCCAACAGGGTTCCTGGAAAAAACTGTTTCAATGTGACCCCCAAATCTTTAACTTTAAAAGCATTAAAATAACAACAGTCAGAAGGAGCACACACAGCTATCTCTCTTTCCTGTAATATCCTCCCTGAGGCTAAATCTTTTCAGTTGGAATCCACTGTGAATGCAGCTAAATATTTGATACAGGAGTCCAGAGTAAGTACTGTTTATATGCTACCAGATGGAATAGAGCTATGAATTACTGTAAGCGGTTGGTACATTTTTTCCAGCCTATACAGTAAATCATAAAACTTATTTTTAATGAGTAGAGGAAAGGAAGCTATAAATAATGCCTGTAAAACTTTGTTGTTGGACTAAAGTGAACTGGTGGGCTGTAGGAAATGTTTTCCTTTTCCAAAGCAGGTGTGAATTGTTGTATGAGCTAATTATATAGCAGTGTACATAGTGCTGCCTCTAATGTTATTTCAGTTTGTGCCTTCAAATTTATGGTGTTTCATAACCAAGTGTCTCTGGGATTGCATTTCTTTCTTCTTCCAAAAAGTTGTAATTTCATTGAATGCATTTCTTCTACAGCAATTGTATTAATTCTGTATCTTAGATTAAAAAAAAAACCATACTTCATTACAGCTGAAGCTTTTTCAGGTTGCACATTTCACTGGTTTTAGATGAACATTTATTTGCATATTTGGTTACACACTGATAGGTGTATAACTATTATTTAGGCTAACTGAGAGTTATGCTCAGACATTGCCATCAAAGTGAGAATGTATTCCCAAGGTTTTCTTACCAGCATCTGCACTGCTATATACTTACTACTTTATGAGAATACACGATAGATATTATAACTTTACAGCAGACATTGTTACATTATTTTTTCTTTTCAACATTGTGAAAGAACATGGTCTTCCATGGTTTAATTTTATAAATTCAGGAAAGAATAAAAAACATTTTATGTCTATAGAAAACTATAATATTTAGAAACATATCCCCAGTTTATAGGGGGAAATCTTTCTAAAAGTGTAAACAATCACAAGAAGCATAGTCCTTGCAACACATAAAATGAGGGAAGAATTTGACTTGGAGATACTCAAGTACTCTTGATTTGCAGGATAATCTGGAAAGTGGTCTTGCAGCCTGCGGCAGTTTAAAAGAGGAACAAAGACCTCTTTGGAATTAGAAGATAAGACATTTCTAAATAGTAGTAGAGGCATTTCAGAAGCACCTAAACTACAGGTCTCTGGGGGACTATGAATTACACACTAGTGACCAGTAATTACCTGCAGTATGAGATTTAATGCGGCTCTGCTTTGTTGGATACAAATTGAATTTTTCTAATATTACATGGTAGCTTGTTATGCACAGATGGTTTCCAAAGGAATAGTTACATTACCTTCATTACAGTTCAGTTGGAGATCTATGCTTAACCATATTTCAGTAACATATAATAAAAAAAAGTTTTTAGGAAATGTGGCATAAATTATATTCACGGGGTTTAATGTAAATTAAATCTATTTCCTCCCCCTATTTCCCAAATGTGGCATGATGGATGGGCCTGGGAGCGAAGGCTCACTTTTTAGGATCATCAGCAACCTTCAGGCAGTAATAGCTTCAGGAGATATCATTCATAGTTGGACTTCATTTCCACAAAGAGATGTGGCAATCTACATTGGTATTTGTACTGGGGAAGGGCCAATGACACTTTCTTCTGAAGGCACTGCTAGCACAGACACTGAAGCTAAGAGCAAAAACCGAAGGAAACTGGAGAGCATATAGAGAATGAAAATTCCACTGATCCCTGCCCCCTTTGTTTGGGGTGGCAAAAAGAGAAGGTGCCCGGAGCAGTTAATTGATTTCTTGAACTTTAGTAGCTAATGGCAGGAGCCCAGCTTGTGAGCTGTGATTTTTTTCCACTTTCATTTTTGGAATTATAATGACAACCCATCTTAGGGTCACCCTTTCCATAGCAGGACTGTTCCTGGAAGAAGATACTACCTGACATGATTGGTTTGCCTTTTGAAAGCTCTTGCTACATAGAAAAGGTCCAGGTTAAAAATTTCAAGCACCTACGTCACTTTTGAAAATGGAACTTAGACTCCAAGTCACCTAGGTGATTTTGAAAATTTTACCCTTAGTTTTTAAATAAAAAAGAAGGAAGTAAAGCTTCAATACTGAATACTCACCAGTCATAGGAAAACTTCTTAGTCTTTTGCAGGAAGAACAACATTCTGATGTTCCTAAAATGCTAATGTATAACTTCCTGAATATACCTTTCTTTATTTCATCACTGGCCCTGTGCACTAGTTCTTGTCAAAATCTTCTTAATACACCTGATTTGGAGTTTGTAGAATGAGTAATTTGAGATAAGTCAAAGCAAATAGAAATTAGAAAAAAAAAAGTATTGATGAACAAAAATGTGCAAGATTTCTGCTATGTGTCCCAATTTAGGACAAGAAAAGAATCTCAAGATCTTGCAGGATGGGGGAAAAAACATTTCCTGCCCAGCTCAGATTAGTAGGTAACTTTTTACAGGACTTGTCTTCACTGCTGGCAGTATAACTCAAGTGTTGCCCTTAACCCACTTCTCATCCACATATAAAAATCTCTATCTCCAGTTAAGTAGTGCTTTAAACTCAAGATATTGGCCTGTTATGGAGTATGGGTTACAGCCTGAGTGTTTCTGACATTCGAGATAGTAATGCAGTGAGAATAGAGCTGCAGGCTACACCTCAAGTTAGCTCAATTCATCAGCTGCTAATCCAGTCACTGTGCTGCTAATCACATCACTCTGTGTAGCTCTGGTGTTGTTTCACAGTGTGGCTGCTCTCTCACTCAAGCTAGGCTAACTCAAGAGGAGTATGGATAACACAAGTTAACTCTGCAGTGAAGACATACGCTCAGGGGAGTGTTTTTTCACACCCCAGAGCGAGAAAGTTGCAGTGCTGTAAATTGCCAGTGTAGACAAGCCCTTAATGTGACAGTCTATTGGAGACACACTCTTATGTTCCATATACCACTTTTCACTTTCTCTGTAATGAGAGAGCATTTTGAATCCTCTGATCGTTATTAGTGCTGGCAAATACTGCAAAACATTTTAAGAACTATTCACATTTTTAAATTAATTGCTTAATTGTGTTTGCACCATTTTTTGTGTTCACTTTCCACAGATATTCTAGAACTGAGTTTACTGGTAACACAACAGCAAATTTTAAGCCAACTATTCACTGAATAAATAGTCTATTTCAGTACAATTTATTTTAAGGATTACATTAATTTGATAATTTTGTATTATGGTAGCACCTAAGAGCCTAGTCATGGACAAGGACCACTTTATGCTAGGCACTATACAAACACAGACAAAGAGACAGTATCTGCCCCCCAAAATTTACAATTTAAGGCTTTGTCTACACTAGCACTTTTGTCAGTCAGGGGTGTGAAAAAACACAGCCCTCACCAACATAAGTTTCACAGACAAAGTGTTGGTGTGGACAATGCTATGTCAGCAGGAGAGGCTCTCCTGCCAACATAGCAAACACGGCTCATTGTGGGTGTTTGAATTCTGCCAACAGGAGAGCTCTCTCCCGCCAGCAAAGAGCGGCTACATGGCAGACCTTACAGCGGCACAGCTGTAAGGCTGTGTCTACACTATCCTACAGTTCAGCGTACAGGAGTGGGAATAGCAGTGTGCACCAAAGTACTACACTGTAACTCCCCGGTGTGGATACTGCTGGCACAAGCTAAAAGGTTCCTAATTCACACTAATGTAATCCTATTCAAACAGGATTATATTAATGAGGACTTTTTGTTCATACCTTCAACATCTACACTGGGGAGTTACACACCGCAGTTTGGTGCATGCTACTATTCACACCCCTCCAGTCCAAACTTGAGGGCAGTGTAGACAAGCCCTAAGTAAATATAATCAGGGAACAGAAATGTACCATGTAATCTACGTCTCCAATCAAAACTGCAAATTTCACATATGAAATGAGCAGTTCATTGGAAGACCAAGAATTAGTCACAGAAACTATTCACAACTATGTTTAAAAATTGTTGTTTGTAGGTAATTTGTCAGCAGAAAAATGATGACATTCACTGAACTATAAATTAATCACCCAGCTCTAACAGGTGAATTCTACCTGTATGTACACGTGTTCATGTCTAAAATGACCCTTAACATGTATTTCAGTAGTAGTACCCTGATTTATAGTGATACAATACACTTTTAAAAGCTCTAGTAAACTTAGATCTTATATTTCCTTTTAGAATTTTCTGTTCATTTTATCAAGTATCTTAATCTGTAGAAGAATCCTGCTGACCCTGTGGCTAGAGACATACGTTTGTGGCATTGTATGAAACTGCTGAGCTCGATTCAAAAAAATAATAAAAGGATTTGGCATTCAGATTAGTTTGTCCCTATGCGCAGGTTAACAGGTGTCTGCGTAAGTATGTGCTGGCAGAAAGGATTTGCTACTATGTCTGTTGACAGCAGGCACATTGCACCAGAGCTGTAAGAGAGAGTACCAGTGATGAGAATACTGCCTTCTCACATTAACTATATGCTTCTTTGTGGCTCAGCAATATACTCTGCTTACAGTTCCCAGTGATACACAGTAGATATCCCCACAGCAGCTGTGACCTTTTCCAAGCCTAGAAGTTTTATGTTCCAGAGCTAGTCCAGAGGACAAGATGCAGGAGCTGGGCAGAAAGAAACAGCAGTTTTCATAAAGGCAAATGGTGGATGCAAACACTAGCTATGGATTATTCAGACAGTAAAAGTGACTCTTCCGATGAAGAGTGCTGTTTCTCGGGAAGTAGTGAGGAAGAGTCCAATGATGAAGTTGAGAAAATATCAGAGTCAGTGTTCACAAAACAATACTTAAAAATCATTTCATGTTGGATTGTTTGCTTGTTCTACACTGTAGCTAGTGGCTACCTTTAAATGGAACACTTTTAAAAACCTTTGACTGAAAACTTGTTTTATTTTAACATAAGTCTAAAGTTTTATTAATAATCAGTTGCATGTTTGTAGATGTGAATGCAATTTTTATAACCTTAACATTAACTAGTATAATAGTAAGAGAATGGGTATTAATGTGTACATATGTTGTAGAACAATATATGTACTGTATTTTAAAGTCAATATGCATATTATACTGTACTTGTACTAATGTTTCTGTACTGCTAAGAATACAGATACAGTCTTTTTCTTCTGCTTTTGAAAGTTTGAATAGGCATTTAATCTTAACTAGAACAGGATTGCCGAACACCAGTTAAATAAACTCTGTAATGTGGCAGTTGGCCAAGTATATGATATCCTTTTAAAAATGATTAAGCACAAAACTTACAGTATAGTAATGCAAAGGTTCTTACAAAATGCTGAAAAAGCAAGGAAATTCTGAGCTTTCCTGTCTCTGTTCAGTTCCAATAAATCTGTTCGCTCAAGGCAGTACATACTGTATGGCATATAAGCTAACCGAGTCAGCGATAAAAGGGCGTATGTGCGACAGTAAGGAAACATAACATTATACAGCTAGTGGTACTACAGCAACAATAATTTCCTTCCTGTTGTGGGGTGATCAGAACCTTAAGGTTTTTAACATAATAGTAATGGCATGATTTCCTTTTTTTAAAAAGCGTTGTGCCATAGTAGCATATAAACAACTGAATGGATATTGTTTCATTTTTACCTAATAATGGCTTTTCATCATCAGAAACTGAGTGTTGTGGAGGCAGTTTTCTCAGTTTCTGCAGGAAGGGAGCACCTGCTTTTCTTCTGCAGCATCCCCTTTGGCTGAACAGTGTCTCAATAGATTCAGAGTAACAGTTATTTCATCATGAAGTCCCATATAATGAAAATGTTATGGCATTGTTACATGGCCTGGAGACTTGCACTAAAGTAATTTCCCCAGTGTTATCTAATGTTGTAGCTTCATAGTATGGTAATGATACAAGAGCCTCCAATTACATGAATTTTAATTGTTTGGTTTTTAAATTTAATGTAAAATCAGCTTCATAATTAGGTCCTCATAAACTAATGTTAATATTGTTTTGCTTTCCTAATTGTATATCATAACAGTACTACAAAGAGACCAGCATAAATTTCATTGCTCCTGCTACAATATGAACTCACCATGTAAATGTATTTCATGTGTGTGTGTTTTTTTAAATTGACAAGAAACATATCTCCTTGCTCAATACACTGAGTTTTTCCAAACTTATGAATATCATGTTCTGGCCTGAGTCACCTCTATTTTGTCATCATTTATGCATATATGAAGAATGTGCTTAAAAAAAAAAGACTCTGATGAGTACCAGTCGTAGACTTTTACACCCACTTTGCACAGGTTAGAAAGACTAGCCAGGGTGCACAGCAATGGAGAGCATCCAGCTCAAATGCCAATTAATTTTCATCTGTAAAAATAATGACGTAGTTAATCACTGTAAACTGAAATCATAACCATCTTTATTTTTACCACTTTATAATTTGTAAATTTCAATACATTTAAACTCTCTTTTTATGAAGAAAACCATTGCATCCAGGGTGACATTTATTCTAAGCTGTAGTCAGGACTAATGAACAGCTAAGGACTTAACTCAAGTCATGGACTTGTTTGACTGAAATCAAATGTTATAATCTGTAGCCGTGTATTACAGTATGATATACAGCAGGAGATACAAAGGGTTCAGTAATGAAGATTCAGAAAGTAAACTGAATGTATTTCTAGGTGAATGTATGGTTTGAAATGACACATTTTAGTTTCTGAAGAAGGATTTAAAAATGAGAGTGGGATTTTCAAAAATGCTCAGGAATGGCCTAACTGCTTCCACTAACATCTATAGTAAAACTCCCATTAATACCAATGGGACCAGAGTCAGGCCAATGCTGAGGGCTTTTGAAAAGCCCACACTAATTGAGCCTCCCACAAGGCCCCGTCCCTTCCCAAGCTCCCTAATGCACAGAGTGGAGAGTTCATCCTGAAACATGCCTTGGATGTGATGTAGCCTGCTGTATTTTGCACCCATCCCAAGGAGTAGCATTGTGTGGATGGGAGTGGGTGCATCCAGGGTGCACGAAAGAAATAATCCCTGGACTCACTCAAGAGCCTGGCCTGTGATTGTCCCTAGCCCTTGTACAAGACACCCAAGAGACTGAAAGGGAGATTATATTTGTTATTTCATTTGTATAAAATATTTTTTTAAACTTGCTTAAAACTTGTGTGAATTATGGACACTTTTCAGTGATCGATTAAACGTAAAACTGTGTAACATACAAATCTCTTTCATGAGACACTTTAATAATGACTCTAAGGTATAAAGATTGTTAACAGAAAGTTATATCTTACTTAAGAGATGCGTTTTTCTTTCAGGGAAGATGTCAGAACAGCCAATGTCATTGCTGCTGAAGCAGTAACTTGTCTTGTCATAGACCGAGAGTAAGTATATTGTTTTCTTATCATACGATACTGAATATCTTCAGTTGATACTCATTATAGTTCTTAACTAGTGACTTTGATCATTTTGCAGGGAGATATTGTTTAACTTTCATTTTAAAAAGTTGATTAATGACTTTGAGTGATACATTTATAAGATATTATATATTATTAAACTGCAACTGAATAATGCTTTTAAAAAACCCTTCCTGTATACAATTTAATTTATGACCAATTAAGAAAGCACCGGGGTTCTAGCCAATATATACAAACGGTGGACATTAGGACTGTCAGCTAAGTAGCTTTCTTAACACACTCACAAGCAAGGTATATGTTACATAAAATAGACAGTATGCTTCATCATTCCCTGAGGATAAAGGGAAATTACTTAGCTCAATCATTTTAGCAAATATTCATTAAGAAAACTATGGAACAACTATCAGATTTTATCTGAACAATTCTGTACAGATAGTTTGTTTGTCTTGGTTTAATCATAAGTACAATTAATAAATATAGTTATTCAAAAATTAATCCTAATTGGTTATATTACCAGTTGGTCATTTTCCAGTCTAATATGTTTTCATTTCACCATTAAAAATGTTCCTGAACTAGTAAGAAATCAAAAAATTAAATTTAAACTTCTAAGACAGTAGTTAATCCACAGTGTATACCGGAGATTCCTAGCAATGTTCTGCAATTAAGAGAAGAGTAGTTGCATAATGCTATTTATAGCTCAAGGCAAGCATAACTGGTCTGTGGCCCTAGAGAGTCTGATGTTGTTGTCAGTATAGCTGTTATCAGCTTTTAATTGATTGTTTTATATATGCAATGGTAAGTGAAGAAGCTTATTTTAGTACAGTGAAAAATCTATTTTGAAGTGTATAAAGTACATATTTAAAGCCTTGGTTAACTGTTTACATTAATACCTAGAGGATTTTGTCTCATCTTATATATTATTCAAGCTGCACTTTAATTTTAGAAGACACATCATATATTTCATTTTTCCCTGGATTATAGTTGTCTATATTATATTGTTATTATATCTATATTATTGCCTCTGCTTCCAAAGTCACCAGTGTTGTTCTAAATTTGCATTTTTCTAATTTCAGTCATTTTGAGTTATCCACATGCAGAATTTCTGATTAGAAAATACAGGGGTTGCCATTTAAAAAGTCAACGTTTACTAACTACTATACTGTGGCGTATATGGTAACCCTGCATTTGTCTATACCTATAGAATAGGAAGTTATTTGGCTACTTCAGATGCTGCTGTCTGATAATTGTTGATAAATACTGTGCAATTACTGAGTTCACATTCAAGTAACTCTGAACTCAGGCACCAGTTTTGTCCAGACTTTCCAAGAATATTTGCCTTTGGGCTGAAGTAAACATTAAAACATTAAGCCTGAAAGGAATTTATTTGAAAATGTGAGCAACAGGAAGGGAGGTGTCAATGGAAATTAGGACTCCACTTCACCTACAGTGGCTGATACTGTGCCCTCTATTATGGACAGAGCTGGCAGCGATGCCTAGAATTAAGTTGTATGACAATTTCCATTAGAAGACCCTCTTTTCAGTAGCTTATTACTTTGCTAAACTTTAACCATTTGGGCTGAAATTTTTCATGCATGTGTCTGCCTCAAACTGAATTGTAATGGAAAGTTCCAGCAACAATGATTAGCCATCTCCAGAAACAAGTAATGGAAAAATATATTATTTTGCCAATGTTGAATTCTTATATCAGATTTATTGAGAAGCTCTAGCACTTCCTTGCTTTGGAGCAGGGACTAGAAATTTGGCAGGGGGAGCAGTCAGAAAAATGTCAGTCAGAGGGAGTCTGAGCCGCCGGCAGGCAGGCCAGGGGTTCCCCTGGGTCAGCGCGCTGCCAGCAGCCCAGGGGTTCCCCTGGGTCAGAGCTGCCACATGGATCCCCGGGCCGGGGGGTGGGGAGCTGCTGCGGCGGGGTGCCTCAGGCTGGGGGGGGGGGGGGGGCTGCCGTACGGCTCCCCGGGCCGGGGGGGAGCTACCATGGTGGGGGCACCTCAGGGCAGGGAGTTGAGCTGCCGCGGGGCGGGGCGCTTCAGGGTGCAGGGGGGGCGGGGAGCTGGCGCAGGGCTGGGGGGGGGGGGGGCGCAAGGTGTAAGTTTCGCCTAGGATGCGAAACTTCCTTGCACCGGCCCTGCTCTGAATGCTCCCTTCCTGGAACGTAGGCAGCATGGAGTAGGAGGAGGAAGCACCTGGAGCCAAATAGAGAATGGCAGAGAGTGCACGGGGGCACAGAGCTATGGGGTGATAGTAGTAGTAGAAGGGTCCAAAACCACTAGAACACATTCCCTGCCAGACCCTGTAACAGAACCCAAGATTCCTGAGTGTCAATAGTTCTCTATTGTCTAGCAAATAGCTGTGACACTAATTGACAAAATATGTATCTTATCCCCCTCTAGTGGTAAGATTGAGGATAACAACCTAGTCTTGCTACCAGTTACTCCATTAGCTAAAACAGGGGTGGGCAAACTACGGCCCCCCGACGGGGGGGCAGAGGGCTCCGTGCATTGCCCTTGCCTCCAGGCACCACCCCCGCAGCTCCCATTGGCCGGGAACGGGGAACCCTGGCCAATGGGAGCTTCAGGGGAGGTACCTGGAGGCACAGCAAGGGCAGCGCATGCAGAGCCCTCCGCCCGCCCTCCCCCGGGGCCGCAGCACTTCCTGGACCGGCGCAGGGCCGGGGACAGGGCAGGCAGGCAGGGAGCCTGCCCTGACCCCGGTGCGCGCCACTGTCACCCCAGAGCTGCTTTAGGTAAGCGGTGCCAGGCCGGAGCCCGAACCCCGCCTGCATGCCACCCCCCAACTCCCTGCCCTAAGCCCCCTGCCTGTACCTTGCACCCCTCCTGCACCCCAACTCCCTGCCCTGAGCCCCCTCATATACTCCACACACTTCCTGCACCCCAACTCCCTGCCCTGAGCCCCCACATACTCTCCGCACCCTTCCTGCACCCCAACCCCCTTCCCTGAGCCCCCTGTCGCACCCCACACTCCTCCTGCACCCCAACCCCCTGCCCAGAGCTCCCCCCACAGTCCGCACCTCTCCTGCACCCCTGCCCTGAGCCCCCTCCTGCACTCTGCACCCCTCCTGCATCTCAACCCCTTCCCTGAGCCCCCTCCTACACCCCACACCCCTCCTCTGAATGAATCCCTTGCCCTGAGCCCCTTCCTGCACACCGCACTCCCTCCCGCACCCCAACCCCCTGCCCCGGCCCTGCATACAATTTCCCCACCCAGATGGGCCCTCAGCCCAAAAAGTTTGCCCATCCCTGAGCTAAAACACTAGAAGTCTGCTGTTCATTTGAAGTTTCCAATGCTGCTGGATTCGTGGACCCCAAACTAGAGAAGACTTGCAGTGTGTCAGTTTCCATTACAAATCCTATACACTGGCCATGTTCCAAATAATGTTTTGGCGAGGTTTGTGAATGTGGACCAAGTTTAGAGTGAAATTGGGTTAAGTTTCAGCTGCTGGTGAGACTTTTGGGTTTGGGTGGAAATCACTCACCAACAGAAGTTGGTCCAATAAAAGATATTAGCTCACATACTTTAGCTGCTGATGTATATGTTAAGCTATTGATTTTACTCTTCTGAATTTGAAGGAGGAGCAAAGAGAATAGTTAAATTTTTCAGTTTCTCTTCCCTGTCTTCTTCAATTATACATGCTAGTTGCAGCAAAATGTCTTAACAAAACACACTTTAAATAGTTCAAAGGCTGTTACCAGTGAGACCCTGATTGTGATGGGGCATACAGGCCACCACTCTGGCAAGGAAGGGATTAAGGAAGGCTGATGGACCCAATTGGATTCACTCTGCTACACCTGTAGCAGATATCAGGTGTGCAAAGGGGAATTATATGAAGGAAGCCCTACTCAATTTAAGGCTGACCAGGAAGGAGAGCAGAGTTCTCAGCCAAGAGTGTGAGACAGCTTGCTGCCTGGATGAACCTCCTTGTGCATGGGATGACCAGAACCAGGAAGACTGACCAAAAGGATTGGCTACATGAAGACAAACTCTGAGTAGAAAGGAGGAGTCCTGGCAAAGACTTGTTGGATGACCCCGTTTTGAGCTAATAGTATTCCCTTTCTTTTGGAATTTTAATAACTCAGCAGCTCAAATATTGGAACTCCCATCACAATCAAATCCATACACACACCTGTGAAAATCAAAGAACAAAATCTCTTAAGAACGAAGTTGAACTTCTAGGCAAAGAGAGCCACTGTTACTGAAATTTTGAGTTATGCACTGTTTTCTTCAAAAAGAAGAAGATTGTGACAATGAGAGAACTCTCAAACATATGATATCAAATTTAAGCATAAATCTATTTTCCTTGATTTCCTAACACACTTAGATACAGTATCATGACATATTTGTATTTAAGTAGGAGGTGTCTCCTCCACTGGCCATCTTTTTCTTTAGTAGATTCTGCTATAAGGTCATTTGAATTATCTCAATCATTTTTGTTGAAACTTTGATATCATAAGCACATTTATATGTCTCTCCTGTTTCTACTGCTGGGTCCTGGATTGAAAGTTCATATTCAAACACAAATATCATCAGCAGTGGGAGTACAGAATGTTACCAAAAAAAAAGAAAACACCATTGTCTGAGAGGAGGGAGAGGGTACAGAAAGCATACTGCCACATTTGTGCTCCTGCTTTGGGAATCAGCAGTTGGTGCTACATATCCTACAAGGGGGTGAGCTTATGACCTTCCCTTTCTGCCAGCCTGCAGATCTGGCCCCACTTAGTGCCACATTCGCACTTCCCAACTGAGACACAGTGCATTCAGGAGCACGTGATGACGATGCTGTCCCCTCCACAGCAATTTTAGCAATGCAGCAACTGAGCCCAAATGTGCTGCTTTCTGCATGTAAATGCTTAGAGGAATGGGGAGGTGGTGTTGTGTTTTTGTTTTTACAGATTTCTCCTTACCCCAAAGCCCTTGTTTTAACTTGTGATGGGATGGCTGTGAATTTGTGGATTTCAGCAAGGGTGGTTGTATCATTTCTCTATATGATGAGTTGTTTGACTCACAGTTGAAGCCTGATGGAAAGTAAAACAGATTTGGTACTATCCTAGCACCATTGATCTTATACAGGCTGTGGTTTAGGATTAAACATTCTTTTGAGGTTTGTTTTATTAATAAGTAATGATATTCCACAAGGCCCTTTCAAGCCCATTCCTCTCACAGCTTTCAGGAAACCTGAGGCTGGGTTGAGATTTGTTCATGGAGACAACTGGATAGAAGGAGAAGATGGAAAATGCAATAAGTATCCTGGTGCACTGCTGAAATCCTGGGGAAAGTCACAAGCAGTTTGATGCAGTGATGTAAGGTTGGAATGCTGTTTCACTGTGGGAACACTTATTCATGAACATTGCAAAAAATAATGTTCATAACTACATTCAAGAATATCTAGGCTATAATTTTAAGCCTCTGGCTGGCGGTTGGCAAAATACCAGGGGCATTACAAAATATATGGGGCATTACAAAATACCAGGGACATTACAACAGCACCTCCTTCTTGCTCCTTATTGCTTACATATTTGTAGGTGGTGCAAGCAAACCAGGGCCGGCTCCAGGCACCAGCCCACCAAGCTGGTGCTTGGGGCGGCACCTGGAGGGGGGCAGCGTGGCGCTCCAGCCCAAGAGCGGGGCCGCGACTGCCTCTGGCCGCCGGGGAGAGCGGAGCCCCGGCCGGGCTCGCCGCCCTCCCCCCGGCGCTCTGGCTGCCGGGGCTTCGCTCTCCCCGGCGGGAGGCTTTTTTGCCTGGGGCGGCAAAAAAGCCAGAGCCGGCCCTGAAGCAAACAGTAATATACATAAACTCATCTCTTCTTTCTCCTTGTCATTTTCTTTCATGGATTTGGTCAGTGCTCATAACTCCAAATAAAATATAGTTTGCACTCACAAGACACAGAAGCTAAGCTGTGAAAGGTATTCTTCCAGATACATCTGGCTGACTAGTAGGTTTCACTAGCAGTAATGCTGATGGGTCAGGAGTTGCCTCTGTGTATGCCACAGGGTTAGATTATGGATGAGTTTTGCTCACTGTAGCTTTAGCTTTTTGCCCTTTGACTAACCTTACATCCAAATCTTTATAGAAGTGAATGTACTGTACAAATTGCCCATGAGATCTAGATTTAGAGCCCGAAGGTTTAATAAGATGTTTGTCAATGAACATATTTTGTGTATATATTTTGATTTCACTGTTACCCAGATCAGAGTTTTCAACCATGCACATGGCCAGGATTCTTTGCCAAAGACAACCCTGGATGTGTCTAAACCATGGTACAAATTTATATATATTTTCGAAACACTACTGAGTAATCAGCTCCTTAATCACAAACACATCTTATGGCTAAAATTATAGCCCGACCATGGCAAAATTCTTAAAAGGACATAATTTTTGTGGAAGCTCAAAGATAGTCTTTCATTTCAGTTTTTAGTTAATGAGTTTTCTATTGCTTTTACTAAGCTGTGTGTAAATGGTGGTGTATGTCATGTAATTTAAAAAATTCTGACGTCAACAAAGTGTCAAAACTAAAGAGTTGTGTTGTGTGTATGTTTGTGTGATATTTCAGTCATAATCATGATTATTATTACATAAAAGGCCATACCTAAAGGAAAGCTGATGGTAATTAGCACTACATACGCATGTATAAATAGCCCTCATTATTATGACCTTTTTGCCTAACATTTTATAGAAATTATGAGCAAAATATGGCCAAAATCACTTTATATTGGACTTTTTGGGTAGGTTTTCAAAATACTAGATCTGCAAAGAGCAAACTCTAGTCAGTTATTTCCTTTTATTGATTAGCATGAAAGAATATCCTCTTCCCAGCATGTTGCACTAAGGAGCATATCTCACTGTGTATTGTTATTTAAGATTATATAATATCTGATTCAGCAAAGTAATTAAGCATAGCATGTGCTTAAATCCAAACCTATTCAGCAAACCACTTTCTTAAGTTCCCATTAACATCCAAAGGAACATAGGCACATGCTGAAAGTTAAGCATGTGTTTTAAATGCTTTGCTGAATCAGGACTATAGTTTCTGGTGGCCAGATTTACAGAGGTATTTGTAATGATACAGGTAGGTGCCTAGTGGAATTTACAAAAACCTAACTCTCACTGACTTCAACCTACATTTAACCTGCTTAGGCACTTTTGTAAATCCTACTAGGTGCCTATCTGAATCTTTAGACCCCTAAATAAATCCGCACCTCAGTTCTTATTTTAGAATTCATAATCACCTCAGCTCCTACTATGCACTTTTTAGCAAGTGTATCATGATATCCAGTTTTAAGGTGGAATAACTACAACAATTTCATTTGCGGAGCCATCACCCTAAAACACAGAACAATCTTGATTAGTCAAAAATTCTGACATGCATCAATTAATCATTTAAAAATAATTCTACGTGTTTTCTAATTTTTCAAATGTATTTTTTCTGTTAATAAATTGTAGGCATACTAAGAAAAAGGATCAAAGGGGTAGCCGTGTTAGACTGGATCTGTAAAAGCAGCAAAGAGTCCTGTGGCACCTTATAGACTAACAGACGTATAGGAGCATGAGCTTTCGTGGGTGAATACCCACTTCTTCGAATGCATGTAGTGGAAATTTCCAGGGGCAGGTATAAATATGCAAGCAAGAGTGAGTAAGGGTAGAGATAACGAAGTTAGTTCAATCAGGGAGGATGAGGCCCTCTTCTAGCAGTTGAGGTGTGAACTCCAAGGGAGGAGAAACTGCTTTTGTAGTTGGCTAGCCATTCACAGTCTTTGTTTAATCCTGAGCTAATGGTGTCAAATTTGCAGATGAACTGAAGCTCAGCAGTTTCTCTTTGAAGTCTGGGAAAGGAGTGATGCAAGTGTGTAATAAGGAAGAATACTATTTAGTTTCTCATGTTGAGTGTCATCAGTTATACTTATCACATAGGTGTATTATATTTAATATATTCTGCATGTTGGTCACTGAAATCCATCCAATACAACTCAAGAAAAGATACAGCAGTGATGGTCCTTAATTTTTGTTATTAGTTAGTAGAGAGTTCAAGGTGAAATTTACCAGTTCCATTTATTTGAGCCACTATCAATATGAAATCTCACAATACGAATAGATGTTTCTGGCCCCTTTCTGAAACATGTCAGTGCCCTCTCTTTCTCTTGAAACAGAGAATAAAATGGTATAGGTGTGCTGAAGCCTCTCAGAATATTTACAGAAGACAGCAGAACTCAAACTATCAGACACTTTGATAAATCTGTCTTGTCTTATCATGTATAGGTGTTTATATCTCATCCATCACCACAGAATCTGAGAGAGAAATCCTGGCCCCACTAAAGTAAATGGAAAATTTTTCATTGACTTCAGTGGAGCCAGGATTTCACCCTGAGTGTTTTGTAAAGCGACCTTAACCAAAATAGGTATATTTTTCCTCCCTACTTCCCTAAGGCAATTGGGACTATTGTGGGTATGAGGGGGAGATTCTTTTATTCTCTCTTTCTTATCCTTCTCTTAGGGTGACCAGATGTCTCGATTTTATAGGGACAATCCCAATATTTGGGGCTTTTTTTATATGGGCTCCTATTACCCCCCCCCCATCCCCTGTCCCGATTTTTCACATTTGCTATCTGGTCACCCTACCTTCTCTTCTGTCTGTCCTTTCATTCCTGTCTTCTCTTTTTCCTCTTCTTCCACCACCTTCATTCTTCATTGCTGTTTTACTGGCAATTGTGAGAAAGATAAGACAAAGAAATGAGTCTTCTACTTCACTTAGAAGGCTGTAAAATGTGGTCATTCAAAGCCTTGGAACGGTTGCTGAGAAAGCCATGCTCTATGCCATTCTGGGATTCACCATCAAGGGTGACAGTTTCATTCTTCCTGCTGTTGAGGCCTGTCCCTGCACCACTGCAGTCAGTGGGAGTTTTGCCACTGAGTTCAATTTGATCAGTCCCTAAAATAGCTTGAGGAATAAGATTGGGCCTCACTTTTAATTTATTTATGTGTTGTTATTTCTTCTTAAACATTTATGAAAGTGTTTTGAAAATGAAATGTGAGGTGAGAATATTAGTTTTCTACACCTTTCTCTTTGTGTCCTTTCCCATCTTCTGTTGATCATATGTGTCCTTCTTGGTAGATCAAGGTCAAGATGACATGCTGTTGAATAAACATGTTTTTGTTGTTTTAATTCCATATTAGAAAAGTCATATATCTTAGAAATGTCACTTTATTCTTACAGCTCTTTCAAACATTTGATTGGAGGTCTGGATGATGTTTCCAATAAGGCCTATGAAGATGCAGAAGCAAAAGCAAAGTAAGTGACAACTAATGATTTTTGGCTTTAACCAATTAATCTCAATGTATTGCCTGTACCCCGTGTTTTTAATTGAAATCAAATCAAGAAATTTTTTAAAACATACACTTTTTATCACATAATACTATAACATAGGAAGTGAAATGTCTGATAGGAAATAAAAGAAATATAGTATAATGCTTTGTTAATCTAAAGAGTTTAATTTTAAAAGTAGTTGGCAAATAGTTGTCATGACATATTTTAAGGTAGGATGGATATAATGTATGTAAATTCTAAACTGATAAAAAAAACTCAAGATAACAAAGATATTACTGCAATAGAAATTTTTTATATATTTTGGGCTATTTTCAAACAGTCCTGAGTTTTTCAAACCTTAGGAAATAAAATATGTTCTGTAAAAGAAGGTTGAAGAGGAGAAAGTAGAGTAGCTTTCGAATGATACAGTTACTTTGCTATGGAATAATATTTCAATCCAAAACACTGGCTTAAAGTATTCCTTCTAGAAGTTAAGACTAGTGTTTAATCACTTTAAAGTGTTTTAAATAATAAAGGTGCTAACAAACAGAAACAAGAGCTGCAACAATTCCCACTTGGTCAACATCTTGTGCTTAATAGACAGACTTCTATATGTTTAGATTCGAGGGATGGAATCCGTGAAGGGACTTAGGTGTTGCAATGCTGAGCACCTTGGGTGCCTAGAAAATTCACAGGAACAGGTCTGATTCACAAAGCCTAGTGAGGCTCTCCCTAATGGGGAGAGAAAGGCACCTTTGAATGTGATCCACAAAAGCCAGGTGGCTAGGTGGCTCCCTGCCTACACTAGCCAATGGAAGATGACAATGTGCTAAAGAGTGGCCCTTTCTCGGAGATAGGCTTCTAAGTCCAGGCTATAGTGAGGCACCTAGCTCTGCTACAGACCCATGAACAGGAATTTCTTTCCTGACTTAGGTGCCTACATAGTTTCTTGCAAGAATAATTTAGGTGTCAGCATACAGGAGGAGGCGGTGGTTGTGTCCAACTTTATAACTTTTGGCCCAGTGGTTAGAACACTCATCTGGGATGTGTGATACCCACATGCAATTTCCCCCTTCCTGGCAGAGGGGGAGAAAAGATTTGAACAGGGAAGTCCAACCTCTCAGGAGAATGCTTTGACTACTGAACTATGGGATGTTCTGATCTGGGGCTCCCTCAGTCTCTCCTGTTGAAGCACTCTGGTTAAATCAATAAAGAGTGATTGGGGAGATAGAGTGGGAATGACTCTGTAGTCCAGTTGTTAGGACACCGACCAAGTTTCACACATCCCAGGTGAGCACTCGAACCACTAGTCTAAAGGTTATAAGGTGGGTGGCAGCACCACCATCACCTCCTACTCCTTTTCTGGACAGCCTTTGAATAGGGCCCAATCCAGTTGGTGTCCCCAAAGGGTGCTAACCAGCAGGGCCACTCAGAGGATTCAGGGGACCTGGGCCAAAGCAATTTCGGGGGCCCCTTCCATAAAAAAAAGTTGCAATACTATAAAATACTATATTCTCGTGGGGGCCTGGGACAAATTGCTCCACTTGCCCCCCACCCTCCTCTGGGCGGCCCTGCTAACTAGATTCAGCCCCTGGAGCAAGTTAGGTGAATAAATGACTGTCTTCCCTGGTTCATGAATCATTCTGGGGCTTAGCAGGAGATAGGTGTCCAGATGCCTAGAATTAGGCAGCAATGCGTATGCCCAGAGGAAAAACCTTAGGCACCAAATGAGTTTAGGCATCTACAGGGCTCAGCAGGAGTTGTGTGGCTTACAGTAGGGGACTTAGGAACCTAATTAGCTTTTTGGATTTCACCCTAAACCTTTAGCTGGTAAGCCTGGAATATCCTTCTTAACACTTCAGAATAAATGAATAAAATCAAGATTTGCTCAGATAAAGGTTAATATTGACTTCAAACACAAATGGCTCTAAGTCAAGAATAATTTAAAGAGAAACTGAAGCTATTGTATAAAAATCTGATGTTTTCTCTTTTGCAGATCTCTTTACCACTACCACATTAAGGAAGGGAAATGATTAGATATTAGGCTTCTTCTCAGAATCAAACAGTTGAAAAGTGTGACTATCGTAGCCTTTCAGTTCTGTTGGCCTAAATGAAAGGTTACTACTAAAATATACATAGTGGTTTCACATTAGTCTTTGGGGGCTTAAGGGAGTCTGTATGAAGAGAATGTATGGTTTTATTGTAGAGAGAAATGGAAAGAAACTAAATATTATTAGTTTTAGAAGAATTTAAACTCAAAATTCTTCTATCATATAAGAAATCTGTGTCCCATTTTCAGTGTCTTGCATTAATTTTGGTAATGCTGGAGTGTACCAATAGAATAAAGAGACATTTTCTGTTTATCACTCCGAACACCTTTTTTAACCTATTGCACCTCTCTAGCAAGTTACTTTTCTCCTCATTGTGCAGAATTATGGCCCCTTAACAAAATATATAGGACTTCATCTGGATTCCTTAAATAAATAAAACTCTCATTGCTTTCAATGGGAATCTGGGGTACAGAAGAAATGCTGAATCAGACTTGAAGTGATGATTTTGCAGCAGATAACTAGGCAGACCTCCTAATTTTATTTTAATGGTCAGTTGCAGCTTATACAAAGACCAATTGTATGAAGTTACATGTAGTCCAGTAAACTAACCACAGGCAAATAACATTGCTTTGGAGAGAGAGAGAGTTACAAATATGCCATGTCAGTGCTACTATTTAGATTTCCAGGGGGATAATGTGGAGAGAAAACTTGGTAGTAGGAGTGGGGATTTGCCGAGTAATATAACTCCATTATTGCATACACAGCCCTTGTATGACCTTCACTTTCTAATTCATTAGCAGCTAGTATAAGCTGAAAAAAGGTAATGCACTCTCTTCATCATTTCAGAGAAAATCCTCTCAGGTTTATGTCATTTTAAGCCATTTTTTGATATGCAGTATGTGCTCCTCAGCTACCGAGGTGAGGTAGGTGGGTGGGTGTGGTCTAAAATCTAAACAGATTAAATTACATCAATATGCACATCAACATAAATATCATGCAAGAAAGTATTTTCAATGTCCATTGACCTTATTGTCACTTGGCTTATTTAGCCCTAATCCTAGTAAAACTCCCATTGACTTTAGTAGATATTTTGCTTGAGAAAGCACTGCAGAATTGGACCTCTTGTGGAGCAACCCATTTTTTTAGAAGCTAGAATGTCTGTAGATAGCTTTAAATTCTGCTATACTTCTATCTTGCACTTTTCCTTGTTTATTTTTTAGTGTCCAATATTTCACACAATGAGAAAGGTGAGGCAGAAGATTCCTAATGTTAGAGAGATCTTAATTAGGTGGACAGTTTCACAGTAAGAATAGCGGACAAGCTGTTATGGCACCTTCTAGGTCCTTACCTGCAGCTTTACAAGTCAGGGGTTAGCCCTTGCATACAATCCCAAAGTGCCAGAGTCAGCAATCATGCCATTGCCCCCCACATAGTGACATTTTGACTTTAAAAAAGCAGAAGTCATCAGTGCTGTCTACCTTTACAAAGGTTATAAAGGAAATGTTCTTTCAAAAGATATGGCCTTTATTAGTTAAATACCACATTTGGATTTCCTTGACTTCTTGAAAGCAATTGCCTGGAAAAGGTATGAATAGAACAGTAGAAATGACTGAAAAGCTATGAGTAAAAGAAGAAATTTTGGAACCTGCTTCGTCACTCAACAGTTGTTATATCTATGTCTGACAAGAAAAAATTCATCTTGGAGAAAATCTACTTGGCAGAAACTTTAACCTGGATTAATTTTCAAACAGCTCTTAATTAACTTTAGCTAATTGCCCTTCAAGGGTTTATCTTTTCAAAATTTAAGATTGTGAAGTGAAAG
Organism: Terrapene triunguis; assembly: GCF_002925995.2. Lineage (NCBI taxonomy): Eukaryota > Metazoa > Chordata > Testudines > Emydidae > Terrapene > Terrapene triunguis. The sequence continues at coordinate 36,451,176 of NW_020664446.1, forward strand.
AGCTTGGCATAGAAAGCATGAGACACAATTGTGCTTTAGCAAAGTGCTGTGCTTTGCAATAACTGAAAATTGCATAATAGTATTTTGTCACTTAGTAGTAGCAAGCATCATATTTTCCACTGTTTATGGTATATCATAAACAGTTCTTTGAATGAATAAGGTTTACTACATAACCTTACATCAGGTCTATCAAAGATGGTTCACTAAAAAGATCAGAAATTCAGCAATCCTCATTGTAAACTATAAATAGTAAGGATCTCATTCTAATAGGTGTTGACCACCCTCATCTTCAATTCAACTGAACATCATATCATATTGATGTCTGCCATTATTTGCTATAAAATTATGATGGGTTTTAGCAGCTCAAAAAGCCAACAGTTTTTAATATTTTTAACCACAGTGTTTTTTTATTTCAATGCATACTGTGCCTCATGTAATTAACACATATTTATTAAGCCAAGAGGAATAGAAAATGTGAAAACTATAAATATTGTTTCTGATGTGTTAGAGATAGGCTGGTAACACAGTAACACATTTTATTTACCATAAGCACACTCCAACCCTCAAGCCCTCTGAGTGTCTCCTTGGAGTGTCCAGCCCCTGGTCCACTGGACACTCACAGTATTCAGATTCACTACTTCCAAAGAAACAGTACAGTTTACCAGTTCTACTTCCGATCACTGTTCCACTTAACACACAGCACTTAGATATCTTTATAGTGAATTAATGTATAAAGTTTCATAAGTTTATTTAGCAAAGTATGGAGATTCAAGTAATGAAAGTATTGGGAACAAATGATTACATAGAAAAGAAAATTATAACACACATTCTAGAGCCTAGACTTAATTACCTAGGTACTCTCATGTCTTGTAGAGTTTGGCTCATCCAAAATCTTTTCAGCACTTTTTAACCAGACTTGGCTGTGATCCTCCTTTCATGAGACAAGTATGCTGTCAGCTTGCTTCCCTGGTGAAGGATCCAGAGTGTTCCTTTGCCTTCCAAGATATACAAGTTCTATCCTTTGTTTTCATTTATAAACAGGATACCCCCCTCCTGTTTTTGTTTCTTCCTGAAATTTTTCTCTTTCTTATAGATTTCACAATTTCTTGACTGGCACTTGGCTTGGTATACAAATAGGTCTTCATGGTGTGGCAGACAACACACATATGATGAAACAGGGAGGTGGGTGTCTGTTACCTCCTGCCTGAAAGGAACATGTCCAAGAGACATCACCTCCTGGTGACCTTTCTTGACTCCAAGACCTTAAGAACCTAATTTTCAGTGAAGGCAAATAACTTCTTAAATATTATCCATCCTTACATTTAGGAATGATTCTGATGACCAGTGCGCTAATGGCTCTCAGTGGAGATCTCACACGTCACCCTTTGGTGAACTATTACGTATATATCTGATTCCTGTAAAATCCTATGAACCTTCTGTGAGCTCTGCCAGTTGGCACAAAGAGGTCCCTGGGTCACAAAGGGAAGCATATATTTAACATGATTTATGTTCCCAAGAATAACAGTAATCGCAGAAGAACCACAGTGCATACCAGTGGCAGGATCCGGTTCAGCAAATGTTACATAATAAGCTGAATTATTATTCATTGTATATAGAGAAAATTCCTAAAAAGAGAGCACCTGTTTGCCTAAATTAATTCCAGGTAGAGCCACTGATGAAGCTCTAATAAATCCAATAGGAAACAGGTGGCTTCTAATGCAGTTATTGAAATCACATGGGGTGACAGAGTTCTTAGAACTCTATGAATTTTACATACTCTTACATTCTCCCCATCACTTCTACTGGGTTTTTTCCATGTTCCATAGATTCCTGAGGTTCTTCACATTCAACACCACTTTAACCACTATCAGGGCCAGATTAAGGCAATCTGGGTCCCTAAGCACACCACAATATGAGTCCCTCTGCAATTTGGCCTTGTCCCTCCCTTGGGTGGCAATGGCAAGGGGTGACACATTTCAGGCTAGAAAGATGGGTCAGCAGCAAGGGGTCACCCAGAAGCAGCAACAGGAGCAGTCCCCTCTCCCCATACATAGGCAGGCTGGCAGAAGTGTATGCCACCCGTATTTTCCCCAGCAACCAGGGCATACATGCTTAGTGAGCCAAGTCCCCTGCATGCTTCTCCTCCTGCCACACAGAATCCTCTGCTGGGGTGGTATTGATGGGGGCCCCCAGGCAGTGTGTCATGAAATTAACACCCCGTTGAGATACATGCAGCAGTTCACTTGTCTCTCAGAGCAATTGTTCCAGACCGTCTGTAGAATCAGGCAGATGTTGTTTTGGCTATGCTCAGATTCCTTTTTAAAGTTTTTGTTTTTTACAACCCTGGGGGTTTACTTTTTTTAAATTAAAACTGAGATTCTGCCCTCATTACCTGATACTAGGAGCTGTGGCCCAAGGCAGGGAGGCCTATGTCTTAATCCAGCCCTGACTAATAGCTCTCCTCATCTTTATATTAGCTGTGCTTTAAGATCTTTAGTTATAGTCACTGTCCTTTTTTCTAGGGGGGCTTAAATGAGCTGCATCCAAACCTATCAATGTTTTTCTTTAACTGGCCAAAGGAGTAACTGTCATTTCACCACGTCTCTTTCATCACTCCTAGCAAAATCTCATTTTTCATCCAGTTTATAGATTTATGTTTCAGTGAGATTTTTTTATTATTATTTTTGCTGATATATTTACATTTTACTAGTCAGAATTAAATTATCTCCCTGGTGTTATATATTTTCTCTTTTCCTTAGGCTTTAATAATAATATTTATACTGGCATTGCTATTTAAAATATAGTTCTATGACTTGAGCAAACATGATTTTACTACGCCTGTCCTGCACTCTTTTCATTGGCTGCCTATAGAGTAGCTGGTTGTCATTAATTTTGCACCACGGGTTTTTAAAGCCCTACTTCAGCAAAGCATGTAATTACTTAATTCATTAATATGCTTAAAGTTAAGAGTGTGCTTAGCTGAATTGAAACTTATTCCAAGTACTGAGAGGTATCTTGTCTTTGGATGCCATCTGCTTTTTAAGGATTCCCCCCCCACACACACATATTGTCTGAAGTCACTCTTGTTGTGTGAGTTTACTAATATGGAACTCCCTGGCTCCTGAAATCCATCTAATTTTTCTTGTTTTAAAAAGATAGAAGTGTAGCTTTTTTTCTTCAGTGTTGCTTTTAGAATCACTGCTGTTTTTAATTATTTATTTATTATCTATATTTATTACCTTCCTTTGCAATCTTTTCTTTCCTTTTGTTTTTTATTAGACCTTCCTCATTTGTTTTTGTGTGTTTGAAAGATAAAAAAAAGGTATTTTATGAGGTTTTCATTATAGTGCCTTGCTGGAGTCACGGGGGAAGGGAGAGCAATGGCTGCATTAAGTGAAACACATAACTAAAAAAGGCAATTACTATTAACTAAACCTAAATAATGACAAGCTATTAACAAAAAAATAATAGTTGTATTTCAAGGTTAAGGCTCACAGTCTGGTTTTCACTCATGGATCCTCAGGAAACTTAAAATTTGGAACTGTTTTTGAAAATTTAGGCTTTGATGCATTGTACTTGGGGACATTTAGGGACATATGATCAAAGGACCCTCATAAATGATCTGGTGTATCTGTTTGTGTACACAAATGAATTTGTGAATTCAAAGGTGCACATTCTGGTCACTCACTATACACATGGGTAAAGGTTGGAATCTGCCTCCACCTTCTTGCTCAGATGAAGGTACTGGCCTGCCAGAGTGAGCGACTGGTAGCCCCTAGGAATAATTCCAGTTACATCAGCCAGGATTCTATCTGGGGACTCCAGCTGCTGTGTGGCCCATCAGCTCACCACCAATTCATATGAGGTCATGTAGGGCAAAATCTAGCCCCAAATGGGCAATTGTCTGTTCAAGTGCCTCATTTGTTTGTGCAAATGGGAAGGGTCTGCATATGCAAACTGTATTTCCAAGTGCATATTTGCAAACCATATGAAAATATGGCCCTTTAATATAAAGTGATAGCAGTCCACGGATTTTGTAGTGACTATTAGCAGAATGTTATCAATGACAGTATGTTAACAGAACATTATCAATGTTATCCGTATGTATACGTATTAGAAAGGGCTTTGTTTTTATGTGTTTCTTAGAAACATAAGCCTGGGAACATTTTTAGCCATGGCTGAAAATCAACTTTTTAGAATCAAGTTCAAAAATAGGAACTATGTGCCAATTAAAGAGACTAATTTAATTAGGACCTTATGTTTTTGCTAAGCCTCAAATATTTTCTGAAATAATAGACTTACTCATGGGATCAGGGGTTTCTCTATTATAAAAATTATTTTCTGGCTCATGGCAGTGCAAATATTTAGACAGTTTGAGCATGTGGAAACCATTTTTTCAACTTGGCTGAAGGCAGTGCCAGGATGTACACACACACACACACACACACACACACACAAGTGTAGCCTACAAGTACAAAAAGAGTGTTAATGCTATCAAAGCAGGATTTTCAGTTTTCTCTTTCAGGTCATGCAAATAATGAAAGTGACTCTCCTAATCAGTTAGTGTAGTGGAGAAGAAACCTTGTTTGGCCACAGCAGTTTAAAAAAAGTGTACTACAGACATTTTCTTAACTAAAATTGTGTGACAGTTTTAAATATATTAACACTCTGAAATGCATATTGAATACAGTGTTGTAAATTATAGATTTTAAAGTATTTGTCAAACTGAGGGATTTTTTCTTTTCATTAGAGAGCTTAGAGTGTAACAGGATCATCTGGACCTCAATTATTTGTGGCTTTTATGTTGCAGCCCACTGTTAGCTGTAGTTTTTATCCTAGTATATCAGTAGGATTTCTTGTTAAAATTGATGTAATCAATAGGCATATATGTGGAGACAGAGAAAAAAGGAATGGAATTGTCAAATTATTTTAAAAGATAAGACCACATCACAATGTATTGCATTCTTGACTGTATGTGGTGAGGGTTGCAAAATAAAGTGTTTCCTTTTTAAATCAGAAGACATTGCATATTTTAAGGCTGTTAAGTTTTACACCATTTATATTGTGTTTGAAATTCTCATGTGTCATATAAGGGCGCAACAGCAAACTATTCCGATGCAAAGAAAAGTTAGGAAGAATAGTAAGAAGCCAGTATGGCTCCATCAGGAGCTCTTTAATGACCTGAAAATCAAAAGGACCCTAACAAAAAGTGGAAATATGGAAAACTTGTGAAGGATGAGTACAAAAGAATAGCATAAGCACGTAGGGACAAAATCAGGGAGGCTAAAGCACAAAATGAATTACACCTTGCAAGGGATATAAAAGGTGATAAGATAAGTTCTATAAATACATTAGGAGAAAGACAAAGATGAAGGTAAGTGTAGGCCCTCTATTAGTGGAGAAGGAGAGCTAATAACAGATGAGATCAAGAAGGCTGAGGTATTTTAATGTCGATTTTGCTTCAGTCTTCATTAAAAAGGTAATTTGTGACCACATACTTAAGGCAATTAATGTTAACAACAAAGGAGAAGGAATGCAAACCAAAATAGGGAAAGAACAGGTTAAAGATAGGTTAGATTTATTCAAGTCGGCAGGTCCTAATGAAATTCATCCTAGGGTATTTAAAAAACTAGCAGAAGGAATCTTTGAACCGTTAGCGATTATTTTTCAGAACTCATGGAGAACAGGTGAGGTCACAGAGGATTGGAGGAAAAGCAAACATAGTACCTTTAAAATGGGGAACAAAGCAGACCTGGGAAATTGTAGACCAGTTGTTGTACCTTATATACCAAGAAAGATACTGGAACAAATTATTAAGTGATAATAGGCTAATAAGTAATAGCCAACATGGATTTGTCAAGAAGAAATGACAAACCAACTTCATTTCTTCTTTGATGGAGCTATTGACATAATGACCGCCCTGCACCTTTAAACGCAGGAGAAGGGGAGCTTGGCTGACTGGCCGAATGACGGCAACAGTGCTTTATGGCTGGGGGTGGCGGGGAGATGAAAACTGTTGCAAAAGGGGACAGCATGGTTGCTGACTCATCCCCTAGGAATGCAGGGTTTAAAAGGGGCAGCCCTGCGCCTGAAGCTCCCTTTTACATGGAGCAGTCTGAAGCAGGACCCACCCTGCTTCCTCTTTATGTGGTAAAATACCAGGTTTGGTCAAGACCTGCTGTGGGCATTATGCTAGCCACCCTTTTTTAGGGGGGGCTGGGAAGGAATTTTTCCCTTACTACCATATTGGCTTGGGTTCAGTTGGGGTTTCTTGCCTTCCCCACAGCAGGTTCAGTAAGAGCTCTGTTCATGCATGGCATGAAAGGCGGTAGGCTATATGTCGCAACTCATTATTTAAGGGTAGGGCAGATATCCAGTGCAGGTACTCCATAGGAAAGGTACACAATGACTGGATAAATGGCTTGGAAAAGGACTTAAAAAGAGGTGTTCATGAAAGGAATGAACAGGGGGCGGTTGGGGACTCCTATGATTGGTACGGCAGGGAGCCAACCCCTCATTTTTACAGCCTACCTTAACCCTCCTACGACGGGGGGTGGATGGTCATGTCCTGGCAATGGATTTTCTGGAGGGACCTGGATGGAAAAAGAGGGGGAGCTGGTGGGAGCCCCTCCCCCGCACCCCCGGGTATGGTAATGTCCCAGCAATACATTTGCTGAAGGGACTTGGATGGAAAAAGAGGGGGAGCTTGTAAAAGCTCCCCTTCCCCCCGGGTAATTACAGAATAAACATGGGGTTACCTGCGCTGTACACTTTTATCTGCCGGGTAGTCCCAGAAATCTAATAATAAAGTTGCAGCCTAATTAAACCCATGTCAAATTTTTACTGCCCTTCTTTTGGTATAGCCAGACAATGGATAGGAGAGAAGACATAATATATCTTGTGGTGGGAGATTCTCAGATAAATTTTTAAAATTAGAGTTTTAACTCTTTTATTCAGTCAATTTTCTGACACATTTCTTCAGTTTCATTAGTGTTTAACAGGTATTGAAATTGTTTTTAACAAGTCCAAACACTCCTGTTCTTTATATAAAGGGTTTTAATTCACCAATGCTCATTTAAAATTAAATATTTCTTTGAGTCTTTAGTTTAAACTGTTAGTAAAGAAGTTGTTGATTCGCTATAACAACTTTTGGAGAGATGATAATTTTTGTTTTCCTGAGCTGGGTGAGGTAGTTACTTGAACACTGCCAGTGATTATTTAATTCTGTATTAGTATACATGTTCCACACTTACACAGCTTCTTGTATTATTAATCAGATTAGCAAGGTCATTAGATTCCAGGTGAATACATAAAGCATTTTATCATTTACATAGCAATGTTGTTAGGAAATTATATTAGGAACTAATATATTTGCAAGTACGCATTTCACAAAGGTATTTGCCATTTCAACATTTAAGAAATAAACCAAAGTTTAAAAATATTTCCAGCTACACATATATTTCCTAAAGTTTTAAGGACACAATCGGAGCTTTTGCTTGCAAAGTGGGGTTGGTAGAGGCCCACTTTACCCCGAGGTTTCATTGCTCTGATAATACATCTCTATACTCCTTTTGCAATTTAATGCATAAAGAAAATCCTCACATTCTTTTACAGGATGTGACCAGGTTGTCTTTGCTACAACCCCTTGTGGCTCATCAAGGTATAACTCACTCTGTCGGTAGGACACTGTCTCTGTGAGGTCCAAGATAGCACTGCTTTAGCCCTCCAGCCAAGGTACATTTCACTCCTGTCCCTTCAGGGATGTTAAGGTCCAAAGGAAATCTGGAACATAAAATAAGCACAACTCAAAACAGGGTCATCTGACAAACCTTTAGTGGGAACCCCCCTTCTATTCCAGGCTTGCTTCTAAACAGTCCATGCTTCCACCTATCCCACAGGGTCTGATTGTCCCTTTTACCTGAGGCTCATTCATCCAGCAGTCTAACCTAATCTCTGGGCAGCAATTAGGCTTCTCTCCATTCAAGAGAAGCAGAACTCTGCTCTCCTTCCTGGTCAGCCCTGCACTAGTCTAGGTGTCCTCCTTTTAACTCCCCTCTCCATGTCTGACATTTGTTGCAGGTGTAGTGGGACAGAGCCAGTTGGATCCAGGGGCACTTATTAACCTCCTCGTTGCCAGTGTGGAGCCTATCTGCCCTATCATGCAGGACCAGGTCTTTCCTAAAACATTTTCCTTTACAAAGTTTGGTTTCCTGAGATGAAGGATTATAGCTATACCAGACTAGTATCTTGTTCAAGAGGGAGGTGTCCTGATCTAGATGACAATCTCTTTGTTTGTCTCTTTACCGAAGCTCTTTAGAGTTAGTTTGTTTGTTATAGCAATTAAACTTCTATTAAATATTTTGTGCAAAGTAAAAATTTGAATAACCGATACATCTTTTAAACATAGCACAAAATAAAATAGTATAGAAGTTGAAGCAAAGTAAAGTTAGAAAAGCTGCCTTTTAAAGTTTGTATAAACACACTCTATTGGCCATAAACAGTATTACAACCATGGAGGTGTTATCTTCCTTATGTTTGCTTGCCTTTGGGGTGCCAGAAAGCAGAAGCCTTTTGTGATTTCTTCTGAATATTTTATGGCATAACTAACTAAAATGTATGGAGGTATTTTTCTTGCCATGCATACTTGTAGCTCATATTCAGTAAAGGCCCAGACAAGTTTGTAAAATATCATTTTTTGCATTAATATTGATGCATCATAAGCCCCATACTAGTTTTGAGATGAAGAAATGAATCTTCAGCACAAGGGTTTGTGAAGGCCATCAATAGCATTCTGGAGAAAATATTGCTATAAAATTGAGACTTGAAGAGTGCCACTGATGGATATGTATCCCACAACAGGTCTACTGTTATGTATATTTGTTTATATAAAGTAATCAGAAACATATGACCATTACTTTGAACATTTGTCTAAATTACTTTATTTTTTTCTGGAACAATTTCCCATGGGTTAATGCCAAGAATATTGTACTGATCCAGTTAAGGTCCTTACAGTTTTGCATAACAATCTTGGGAGGAAATAGTAGCTGAAAGCAGGGGACCTTCAGCACAGATCTCTTCTGTACCAGAACTCAGCTCAGCACTTCTGAGGAAGGCTTTAAGCCACCTTTTCATTCACCCAAACTCTGGGGCTGTATATTTGTCCCCCAGAACAATTTAGAGCAGTCTCAATGCTCTTCTGAATTGCATCAGTTTGTAATCAAGCCTACGGTGGTCTTACACTATCAGGGATCACCGGGGTGCTGGGTACTCTAGCTTTATTTCCTCTCATTACTAGGACTTAATTTGGAGTACAGAGGACATAAAGCAGCCTCTCTAGAGGCCAGAATATGGCCTGTTCCACTTATTTTCTCTATAGAATGCCCTGCACACCTAAGGTTGCCAATTTTGGTTGGACATTTTCCTCAAGGTTTTATCACATGACATAATTTTTAATTAAAGATTAATCTTTAATTCCTGGAGACTCCAGGACAATCCTGGAGGGTTGGCAACCCTATGCACACCTATAATGCTGCAAATGTCAAATACTAATAACTATCAATACATTATCATTAAAATTCTTCACTGATGCTTCCAAGTTACATTTTAGGAGTTGCTGATTTCAGATATGCTAGGGTGCTAGAAATATCCCCAGGATCATTTGCCATTTCCCTTATAAAGAATCTAGCTGTTATTGAAACCAATGGGAGATAGATCAGGCCCCGAATTTGCAACCAAAAACTGCGTAAGGGGACATTAAAGAGAATGCTGAGAGAGGAGAGAAAGAAATCTATAGTTGGGGCTACTTGTCAGTCTTTCTATGTTAATAGTCTGAAATCAGAATAGTCAGCCAAAGAAATGGAGCTCTCAGCTGGGGAGAATTAGTGAGCAGGGCCAGGAAGCCAAAATTCAGATAGGCACAGAACAGGACTCCTTGTTGCCCGGCATCCTCCATTCAGGATTGCTGGGGCTGTATGTGAGGAGCAGAGCTGGAAAGGCAGATTGGGCAGCATCAGAGGGGGAAGTATATGGCAGATATCGACACATCCATTAGCTTTTCCAAATACATGTGAAAAAGGTTAGAGCACATAAAGAAATAACTTTGTTTAACTGGAAAATGTTCAGAAAGATCTGTGTCTCTGGTGTGATGGTTATATCTGTGTGTGTGTTGTTTAAGTTTGTGATGTCTGTGGCTGTTTAGCTGGAGGAAAAGGGGAAAGAAGTGAGTGTGTTAGGACCAAATTTCAAAGGTGAATGAATATTAATTGTTTTCTCTGGAAAAGTTAGTGTGTTATCCAAACAGTGCATAGCAAATTCAATTGACCCCTCAACGGTAATTGCATTGAATTTGGAGACTAACATCAGTCACCGAAGTGTGAAATAGAAGGATTTTAATCCCGCTGTAAGTGAAAAGCTCAACACAACCGTAACTACAGAGTCCTACTGACACCTCCATTATACTAACAGCCAAGGCACCAAGTCAAATTAGTTTATCCTTTCCTTTCTTTCTACATATTTCCCCCTGAAAGTTCAAATATACTTTCTATGTATTGTATTAAAGTTTTTTTCTGTAGTTCTAATTTCAGTCTACTTAAAACATTAAAAAGCAAGCTGACATCAGCATTCAACTCAATATAGATGGGCTGGTAATTCTGCCTATTAAGTTTTCCAGACATCTTACATTATAACAGCCTTATAAGCCTTTCGGTTGCTTATAACTCTGCCATTTGATCATTTGGACTGACTTTTCCATGCCACGTGTCTCTGCTGCAGGCTGATAGTTAATTATTTTTGAAATTTTCAACCAAAATGGTTCAGCCACATCAAAGATGAGGATAAGGAAAGTATGTTGTTTTGCCCATGTTAAAAATTTCTTGCAACCATTTCTTTGAAAAGCACTAGCACCCTATGCTTTGGACTTGAAATTTGGCAGGGAGATGGTCTTTGTGTCAAGGATGTGACTTTTGCCACTTCTGTGAAATTCTATCCTTTGCACATAGGAAGTAGAGCTTCTTAGATTTTAGCAAATTCCTTGAATATTCCTTCTGAATTGCGCATGTTTCAGCCAAGGGCTGAGCAGGCCTTCCCTGCTGCTGCGAGCCATGATGGGTCCAGGCATCTGACCTGATTGCAGGAAGCCTGTTTCTCCTGTGCTTTCAATAACCCCCTACTGGGCCCAGGGAGCAAAGCTGCTTGATTTGAATGCAGAGTGAGGGTGTGTGGGGAAGTAGACTGGGACAAGGAATTGGGGGACCGAAACTGGGACTGGAAGCTGAGAGGAAGGGAGAGAGAGAAAAAACTGAGACTGGGAGTTGAGGGGCAGGGGAGGGGGGGAACTGGGACTCGGAGACAGGAAGGGAAACGGGCTGGTGAGGCTTGGGAACCCATATGTGTGAGGAGACTGAGATGAGCCCGTGGCATGTGTGTGTGGAAACTAGGACTGGCTGGGCAATGAGACTGAAGACAAGAAGCTGAGGGGTAAGAGCAAATTTGTAATGGCTGGGCAAAGAGACTGAGATTGTGGGGGAGGGGAGAATGGACCTGGGTCAGGGAGTCCAGGAGGTGAGATTAGCACTTGCTGGGTGAGGAGATTGGGACTGGGATGAGAAGCCTGGGGAGCAAAGACTGGGACTGGCTAGGTGAATAGCATGGGACTAGGAGAAGGAGCCAAATGTGGGACATGGACAGGTTGGAGGGGACAGGGCAGAAGGTGTGATGCTTGGGGAGAATTGGCAGAAGAATCTGTGCCTCGAAGAGCACACTCATCTCCAGAGTGTGGAATGGAGCCCATGTTCCTGATCACACCAGTCCTCTTCTGTCAGCAAATTATCTGTGAAACCCACTGGCAAATGTCCCATGCCCCTCTAGTGCTGGTCATCATCAGTTAGTTCAAGTGGCAAAGGTTTGTGCAGTGAATCTAAAGTTTCCAACTCTGCTGCTGACCTATATGCATGTCAATATAATCCCTTTTTTCAGTTTGCTTTTTTAAAAACCTAGGAAATTACAACAAAAAACTACACTAAAAGAAAATTATCAAGGTTTCACACTAGTCACAGGTGGTCACTAATGGTGTGTTCCTCATTTTCTGGGTACCTAACTTCAGACCGTGGGGCCAAATCAAGTGCTGAGCACACTCAGCTGCATCTGAAGACAACATAAAGTATTATAGAATGCTAAATACTCGGAAAAATCAGGTCCTAGTTATCTTAGTGGATACTTTTTTACCTTAATCTCTCCATGTCTCCGTTCCCTTTCTGTAAAGTGGAGATAATACCTGCTCATCTCACAAGGGTGTTGTGAAAATATATTCATTATTATTCATGAAGCTCTGAGTACTATATTCATCTATTTCTCACTTTCCTTCTGGCAATTCCTCATCATCTGCTGTTGAAGGGATAATAAATTGAGCTCACAATTTAATACAAAAATTAAAAGTGTGATTAATTAGACTGAGATTAGAACTTTTTCAAAAATTTGATAAAATGAAATTTGAGCTTGTAAGAAAACCAAACTTATGTAGAATTGATAGTAAATCCATCAACATCTAATCTGCCCTATCTGCTTGGCTGTTAACATAAAATTATCTGGAAGTTTAATAGATTTATTAATCATAGCTAAATTAAAAGACAAGAGAAGTTGTCCACAGTTGTATTTCAAATACATTTTTTGCTTTAGTAATGGGAGTTAATCAGTTCCCTCTCTCCCTCCCTCTCTCTCTCTCTCTCTCTCTCATACCCACACACATACACACTCTAATCTTTTGGTTTTTAACTTGTGTTTCCACTCCATGAATCCTTTTTCAAATTACATTTCCTGGGGTCAACATACAATACCAAAAAACTTCGCTTTCATAAATATATAAAGGTAATGTATTTTATTGCTACCAAAATAATTATCTATTTCGCCTATTAGAATAATGTTAAACCACATACTGTATCTATAAGTGCAACACCAATTTCACTTGTCTACCCAAGGGAAGAAATTGATTCACTGCATTTTGATTTCCTACTACTAATTACTGTGTTGTGAATTAATCCACCATCAACCAAATTAATCAAAACCGCAGATGCATTTTAAAATGTTTAAATATCTCAGTTTAAATTAAATCACAAGATTTGGTAGATTTCCTAATCCTTTCTGTTTTAAGATGATTTCTAATAAAGGTGCATTTCTTGCACACTGCTATCTTAATGGATAGCTCTTCTTTATTTCATTTAGAAAATTTGTGTGCATGTAGGAAATATCATTGAGCTTTGATGGTTGCTTATGTGCTTTATCAAGTATTTTGAATTCATTTAGGAATCAGTAAGTAGAAATATGTTGGCAATATGCCAGGTAAGCTGACTGTGACTACTTTTACATTTAAGAAAGTGAGGAGCAGTCCATGTTTTAATGTCTTGACTCAGTCCCCGTAGATGCTATTGCTGGGGGGGAGGGAACACCTGACTTTTGGGACTCTGTCAGCTGCTTAAAATTCAGTATCTTCATAGCTTGTATTCTAATTGCATGCACATATGGGAGATGAATGGCTCAAGTTCATCATTTCAGAATTTGAAAACTGAAAGATGTTTGATGATGTGCTAATAGAACATACCTACACATTATTTTTAATATTTATGTAAAAATTGAAATGCAATATATTTGGGTTTAGTTTTAGGTGACCATTTAGACACTGAAACAATGTTTAGTAGGCTCACTCTTCATTATTTTCCATAATATGTTATCAGCAAGAAAATAAAGCTCTGAAGTTCATGTCTCAGGAAAAAGAAAGCCTTGCATGTAAATTCATGCTGTTTCAAATGCTCCCTTACTACAAATTAAGTTTGATATTTGAAAAAAATAGTTGTAATTGTTTTATTGGTACAGTCTTTACTAAGTCTCTGATTAGACCATGAAGGGCCAGATTCTGCAAGGTAAGGACTATTTGTAAGGTGCTGAACTCCATGAACTTGATTCACATTCCATGGGAGTTGACCATGCTCAGTATCTTACAGAGTCTGGTCCAAAATTAACCATAACTGGACAACTGACTTCCACTTTATTAAATAAAGAAGCAATGTTAAGGGAACTTTCTCTCTAAGAAAACATAAAATGTCTTCAACCTGTTAGCTAGGGAAGTTACTGTCTCCTTTTGAATGTCTTCCAGCATTTTGCAATATTGTTTTGAACTTGAAAAAACGTATTCAAATGTTTGTTTGACCTGCAGCAACTGCTGAGCCATTTAACAGAAAACCTAACATTAAAAAGCATAGTTTTGGGCATGCCAGGGACAATAACAGTCAAGAAGGCAATAGAAGCTACCAATAATTAATTCTTTCCGTGTTGCTATTGGATGTCAAGTTTTGACTTTAACAAAAAGATTGAGTCTAAACTCACTTGACCTGCATAAATATCTATTTTATTTCCTACTAGTTTTTAACAGAAGAACATCAAACACTCTGAGTGTTAATAATGAAGGGTGAAGGCCCTGCACTAGACTCCTCCATTCCACATAACCCCTGTGCTAAGACAATACAAGGAGGCTAAATGGCCGTGCATGGAATTTCTGCATACTCTGTGTGCTATAGAAGTGTTGCCACATAGGCTGGCATGAAGAGTGACATTAGAGGTGTGTTGGTTGGAGGCTAGAGAATTGTGCATGGAATCTGTAAATACATATATTCAATGGCTCTAACACCCCATGCATCCAGGTTGGATGGATGAGCAATGCTATTCTAGTATATAAACTGGAGTAGTGGCTGTAAAGGGAAATTGTGCAGCAACCATGCGCCACACTCTAGTTGGGGTTGTCAATTTTGACCCCGATAGCGTCAGTGCACTTCATCAACGTGAAGCTTAATTATTGGTTTCACACAGGAAGTTGGAGCAGAGGCAGGAATTGTGCCTAGTTCTCCCGAGTTCCACTCCCACAGCTTAGCCACAGGAATGTCCTTTCTTCCAGAAAGGATGCTCCTAGGAACTGAATAACTTTCTATGAAAATCTAAGAATCTTTCCAGGACCAGCATATATAAGGGGATTAACTTGCTCACATGGTTTATAAAACCTCAACCTAAATCTGCTCTAAATTTCTTCAAAGACAGCCTCCAGTTTCTCACGGAAGGCTTCCATATGGGATTATGCCTCAGTTACCTCAGAGTATGACTGTGCCCTGTGCTATTAAAAAAAGAGATTTTCACGGTTCCCAAGAACTTTATGCCATCTTTGGTCTCCTTCAATCATCATACAATCTGCAATAGCTTCCAATGTGGCCCCAGGTTCTGGCTGCTGTGGCCACCACTCTGTACTGGCCACAAGGAGGGCAGTGCCTCTGGTGGCCTTGCACCACCCAAGGATCCCCAGATGCAGAGGAGAATCTCCAATAGCAGATTCACAGGGATTAGTGCTGCTTTGTGCAAAGGGAAAAGCACAAATGTGCTCTAATCCACCAAATAATCATGGCCTATAGTTGTAATTCTACTGGGTTTTTTTTCAGTGTTGTAAGTCCTCACATAGAGTCAGAGGGTGGTGCACGTGTAATTCAGCTGAGGGACATATTGGTTCAAAGAAGAATGGGGGAGAGAGTAGAAACTTTATCCCATTTTACTACTCTAATCTATGAGTAGTCTCCTGACCAGTGAATTCCCTCCATTGTGAGAAATAAATATCACAGGTAAATTTGCTAATTTCCCCTTTTACTTCTTTATTGCTTCTAACAAGGGATAGGCCTGCCATGTAGTGCCCCCTGTTGGCAGAGTGTGGCTCTGTAGGCACTCCTTGCCTCAGTATCCTCCTCCCCAATGTTGTCTCCTCCAGGATTTAAGTGTGTCAGCTCTCTGGCTGGGTCACTCTGATATCAATCTCCGTTCAGGGTAACAAAACAGGAGCTTTAGGAACATAAGACATAAATTGGAAGGGACCTCCCCAGGGCTGCTGAATTCTGCCCCCTACCATCACAAGTAACCCTGTTCTAAAATTCCACTCGTAAATGTGACCCTTTCTTTCTCAAAACTAATTACGTCGTTTGCTCCCACAGGGTCATTTTCTGTCACTCCATTGCCATCCAGATCTTCCTGAATACTATTCCGATCCTCCTCTGTATTGACAATGCCTCTCATCAGCAAATTTCATTACAACACTCCTACTTTTTGTTCCAATGTCATTAATAAAGATATTGACTAAGACTGGTCCTTCGAGAACTCCCCTAGTAACCTCCCTCCAGTCAGATAATTCACCTTTCAGAATAACCTCTTGCCTTCTCTCCTTTAGCCAGTTCCTCATCCATTTTATAATTCTTATAAATCTTCTCTAATTTAAAAATTTCCCATGTGTTACCCATGTATGTCAAATGCTTTAGTCGAAGTCCAAATATATTAGATTTACTGTATTTCTTTTATCTAAAAATTCAGTTATTTTCTCAAAGAAGGAAATCAGGTTAGTCTGGCATAATCTATCTTTGTTAAACCTGTGTTGCATTATATCCCCTTTTCCATTTACTGCTAAGAATGTAATTATTCCTTCCTTCACAACATGTTCCAAAGTCTTGGAAACTACTGACATTACCCTAACAAGTCTGTAATTGCCTAGAGCACTTTTTCCCCCTTTTTAAAATATAGATACTATGTTAGCTATTCTCCGGTCATACGGTGCTACCCACAAAGAGATAGATGTATTAAAAAAACATGCTACCAGACTAGCAATCTCATGTGCCAGTTCTTTTAGTATACAGGGATGGAAATCCAGTCCCCCAGAGTTGAGAACATTAAGCTCTGAGTTTTGCTTTCACTTCAGATGTAGTAATTCCCATTTCTATACACTCATTTCCATCAGTCATCCTGCCTTCATGCTTAAATTCCATATTTTCATTCTTACTGAAAACTGGGGCAAAATATTCATTTAGTTTTGGGTCTGTACCTAGATTATCTTCAATCTCCTCTCCTTCCACACTGCATTGTGGTCCAGCCTCATCCTTCCTTATTATTTTTGTATTTATATAGCTAAAAAACTTAATTTCCTTGGCAAGATCTAATTCAGCTTGACCTCTAGCATTTCTCACTTTATTGCTACATTTTCTAACCTCCAAGATATACTTTTACTAATCAATCGCTTTTTGATTCCCTTTAGGCTCTCTCCTTACTCTTAATAATCTTTATGAGCACCAACTGGGGTCTGGAGGCTTTCCCCATAGGTTTTGTCCTTCTTGAGCTCCTCTTCAGCACACTCTTTGGGTTCAGTTCCCACTCCCTTCTGGGTTACCTCTCAGTCTCTCTGCCTCCCTCACTCCTTCCCTGGGGCTCCCTCACTAATTTCTGAAGACCCTCACTCAGGATCCTCCACAGAAGCTTGCCCACTCTGTGTGGTTCCACTCTCAAACAGAATGTTCAGTCCTTTTAAAGAAATCACCCAACTGATAAGGCCAGCTGTGTGTGAGGGTGGCTAATCTAGCACAGATGTGTTTGAGCACAGCCACCCTTAAAGGGCCAGCCAACCTATGACTGCTTCTATTCTTCTTCCCTCATATGCTCTATGTCCAGGTTCCATAGCTAGATGATGGCCTCTATATCAAGGAAGGCTAGACATTGTAAACCACCCCCAGATGTAAAGGCAGGCACTCTTCCACCACATGACATATTGTCTGCAACACTGAAGCATGCTGGTGCATAGGTGCAGCAACTCCGGGATGAGCCAGAGAATAGCCTGTGAAGCCTTGTCTAGGATCTGTGATCAAGTGGACAAGAATGCAGATACAGCAGTGGAATTTACTTAGGGTATGTCTACACTATGAAATTAGGTCGATTTTATAGAAGTCGATCTTTAGAATGCAATTTTATACAGTCTATTGTGTATGTCTCCACTAAGTGCATTAAGTCGGCAGAGTGTGTCCTCAATACCATGGCAAGCATCGACTCACAGAGCAGTGCACTGTGGGTAGCTATCCCACAGTCCCCGCAGTCTCCACTGTCCATTGGAATTCTGGGTTAAGCTCCCAATGCCTGATGTGGCAAAAACATTGTCGCGGGTGGTTTTGGGTACATGTTGTCAGTCTCCCTCCCTCCATGAAAGCAATGGCAGACAATTGTTTTGCGCCTTTTTTCCTGGGTTACCCATGCAGACACTATAGCACGGCAAGCATGAAGCCCACTCAGCTCAACACTGCTGTTGTGAGCATTGTAAACACCTCATGCATTATCCTGCAGTATGTGCAGAGACTAGCTAGGAGCTGCCAGCATGAGGACGATTGTGAGGAGGACATGGACACAGACATTCCTGAAAGCACGGGATGTGGCAATTGGGACATCATGGCAGCAGTGGGGCAGGTTGATACAGTGGAACACCGATTCTGGGCCCGGCAAACAATCACAGACTGGTGGGACCACATAGTGTTGCAGGTATGGGATGATTCCCAGTGGCTGCGAAACTTTCACATGCGTAAAGCCACTTTCCTGGAACTTTGTGAGTTACGTTCCCCTACCCTGAAGCACAGGAATACCAAGATGAGAGCTGCGCTGACAGTTGAGAAGCGAGTGGCGATAGCCCTGTGGAAGCTTGCAACGCCTGACTGCTACCGGTCAGTCAGGAATCAATTTGGAGTAGGCAAATCTACTGTGGGGGCTGCTGTGATCCAAGTAGCCAATGCAATCACTGACCTTCTGCTAACAAGGGTAGTGACTCTGGGAAATGTGCAGGTCATAGTGGATGGTTTTGCTGCAATGCGGTTCCCTAACTGTGGTGGGGCGATAGACGGAACGCATATCCCTATCTTGGCACCGGACCACCTTGCCAACCAGTACGTAAACCACAAGGGGTACTTCTCAAGGGTGCTGCAAGCACTGGTGGATCACAAGGGACATTTCACCTACATCAACTTGGAATGGCCGGGAAAGGTGCATGACGCTCGCATCTTTAGGAACTCCGGGCTATTCGAGCAGCTGCAAGAAGGGACTTACTTCCCAGACCAGAAAATTACCATTGGGGATGTTGAAATGCCAATAGTTATTGTTGGGGACCCAGCCTACCCCTTGCTCCGATGGCTCATGAAGCCATACACAGGCAGCCTGGACAGTGGTAAGGAGCAGTTCAACTATAGGCTGAGCAAGTGCAGAATGGTGGTAGAATGTGCCTTTGGACGTTTAAAAGCTCGCTGGCGCTGTTTGCTGACTAGGTTAGACCTCAGCACAACCAATATTCCCATTGTTATTGCTGCTTGCTGTGTGCTCCATTATTCCACTTCTATTAGCAGGGCCAAACCAAGACCGCTATGAAAGAGTGAAGTGGATTATCTTCTGGATTGTGCATCATGAGCAGAACTAAGGGCCAATTCTACTGATTTGTAGTGAGAATATACAGCATCAAAACCTAGGTTCTAGTTTCATCTCAAATTTGGCCCTCAGTTACGCTGGTACAACCCCAGTTGTAGATAATGGGATTACACAGGTATACCAAAGGCTGAGTTTAAGGACAATGAGGTTGAACTGGTGCAGAATCTTCATTACTGATGATTATAAACAAGCCAGAAAGAGAACAGCTTGACTTTCAGGTCCTAGAATAATTTTGCAGTTAATTGTAAACTGAGCATATTTGACATAGAAGACATTAAAAAGGGAACAAACAATGATATATGTATACACATTTTTTCCAGAGTAGAATCTCTCTCTAAGGGCCAGGATTCTGATTTCATTTAAACTGATGTAAACCAGAGTAACTCTGCTGAAGTCAACTCCAGTGGCATTAATGATGTTACCCTTTACACTAGCACAAGTAAGATCACAATCTGGCTCTAAGACTCTAGATTAAATCTTAAAATATAATATATTGCTACAATCCTTCACACCCAAAACTCCAGTTGTAATAAACTGCAGTCAGTGGGAATTTGGGGTGCACAAGGAATGCAGGATCTGTCCCTCACTTGTGAAAGCAAGTTTTAATAATAAAAATGTCTCATTTTTATTCTATAAAAAACAGTATCACTTTGCTAATAGTAAGCATTAACTGATTTCAGACTTGAGAATGTGTATCTAATTTATTTTATAAGATATAATGTTATTTGGCTTACTTATTAGAATGCAGTGCATTCATAGTACCTACTGTTTGCATTTATATATCTAACGAAACATAACATTGTCAGTTTAGACCTGTTCATTTGTATTTTACGATTTCATTCTTTAGTCCCAGTTTCTATGGAAACCCGAATTGGTATAACAATAGAGAATAAGAAATGAAGACAGTTCTTCAAAGATATAAATGATCTCAGTGCAAAATTCCCAGAATTATATAGCAGCCAGAAACAATCTAAGTATGAGCATGTGAGCTGTATATGTTGTGAAAAGAAAAATACATGCAACTTAAGTGTAAATGTAATGAGTGTAAAGTGTAAAGCTTAATTTGTGATTGGCTAGCTTTTGATAATGTTTACCTAAATGTTAGAATAGTTGTGTGATGAGGAAATATATGGGGAACATAGAAACCAATTAATTTCAGATTGTATTGCTATTTCATTAGAAGGAACTCCAGTGCACCAAATAGGTTTAAATAATTATGTCTCCCCCTATTTTATATAGCTATTAATATCTTATGACTTGGAAATACATTATATACAGTTAAGGACACTTTAAATTTGTAAGGAAAAAAATCCAATTATATTATTTAGTGTCTGTTGCTACAGTATCTGCCATGTGAATCAAAGTGAGTAAAGCAGATACTTTTGCTAGCTGAACTAATTAATATGAAATAACTAGAAAGACCTCCTAAAAGCGCTTCTTACATTCTGTGCTATATAAATAAATCCCTGGGTCACTTACATTTCAAAGGGACTTTGGGATAAGTGTGAATTTAACCATTTGAGTATATCAGCTATACCACATTTCAAATAAAGTGGTACTCTTAGGAGCTTATGACGTACAAAAGGAATATGACAGCACTCAGCAGGTCTGGATTTACAACAGCATGTCTTCTGGTGTGCTTCTCAAAAGGATGTATGCAGAAGGATGTAATGATGCTGATGACTATTCTCTGATGAGGCGGTTACTGGGAAGATTCATAAAGCTGCCCCTGAAACATTTCAACGTACTATTTAGTTTTGCTTTTAATGTCCACATGCATCAAGGTCACTGTTTCTCATCTGTGTCCCTAAAATAGTTAGAAATGTCTCTCATCACATCTTTAGGTCTTTCTCTGAGAATTAATTGTGGTGTGTACAGCACTTTGAAAATAAAACAGGCTACAGAATGTTAGGTCTTATTATCATTATTTTATTGACAAATTCAAGTCTCTTTCAGCACTTCCATTTTGAAAGCCTATTTTGCACAGTGTAATGACTCAAATCATACAAAGTTCTTCTAGATTACAATGTGACATACAAGATTTCTCTTGTCTGTACTAACTTCCATTAATACTTTAAAAAATATATATGTTTCTGAGTATCACAATAGCCCTCAAACAGTTTCCTATTCATTTGTACCTCTCGCGCCTGCTGGGAATGTTGTGCCTCTGTGCTTGTCAAGGTGCAGCACAATATATATATGCCAGTGTTACAGGAATGTCTGTTCTCTTTGGCTGGGCATCTGATTTCTTTTCTCCTCTTCCCCAGAGGAGGCATAGCACAGCTTATTTCCTGCTTGGACTTCTCCTAACTTCGGTGCATTCATGGGGCAACCATATGTGAGATGACCCTGTGTTTGGCAGATATCCTTAAGGGAGTTGATTTGGAGCGGTCATGCCCTAGCTGGCTTAGAGAGAGCAGATTTCCCATTGGGTGAAGGATCCTCCATAACGGCACCTTTTGAACCTGTTTTGTGCCAATCCTTTGATAACTATCTACTCCAGGCCAGCTCTCCATATATACATCTGCTTGTTTGCCTGCCATGTATAGTGTTTTGGGGTTACGTTCAATAAGGCCTGCTCTCAACTCATGAGAATACAGTTTATAGAACTTCTTTATTCCCATCACCTCAACGGCCTCTTCTGGCATAGAAACCCTTTTCCCATACATCTATTCCTTTATATACTCTCCCAAATGAGTTGCAAATTCAGAATAAATCTCAAAACTCTTTTTCTGAGCTCACTGAAATTTCTTTCTATATTCTTCAAGGGTTAGTTCAAATGTCTGTATCAAAGTGATTTTAAACTTCTTATATTCCAAACAATACTCGTGGGTGAATGAGTGGAGAGTGCCTTACCATTCAACAAAGGAGTTAGAAACCACATCTTATTAATGCCAGTCACTTGGTTAAATGTGCACCCCCTTTAAATAAACATCTATACTATCCCCCTCTTTATATTCATATATTATCCCTGTGGTCTGTGCAATTAGATGTGTGGCTTCTGTCTCCATTTGCAATCATTCTAGTTCACGGTGGCATCCCCTTCCCCACTTATGTGAACTTCTTTCCCCCAGCTGCAGTCTCTCCCAATATAACCTGAACTTATCCAGGGCACTCAGCCTGGATGATGATCTAGTGTTTCTCCCATCAGGGTAGACACATCTTTCATCTTCGCAAATGAT
This sequence comes from Terrapene triunguis, assembly GCF_002925995.2. NCBI lineage: Eukaryota > Metazoa > Chordata > Testudines > Emydidae > Terrapene > Terrapene triunguis. The sequence continues at coordinate 36,473,651 of NW_020664446.1, forward strand.
GCAGTCTTCCTCTGCACTCCCATTTGCAATGTACAGGAGGTCAGACTAAATGATCATGATGGTCTCTTCTGACTTAAAACCTTTGAGTTCATGAGTCTTCCTCTGCCTTGAATTCTCATGGTTAGCCTGCTCCAGTTCACCCTCCCTCAACCTCTACTGTCTGGACTGGTTCTTGGCACCGTTTGTTCCTGTTTACCCTGACTTGAGGTATCTCCAGTCTCTTCAACTTCTGAGCCTCTATTTGGCCCTGGGTGACCATTCTAGTCATGGTCCCACTGATGCAGCATATAGCAGAGCTGCTCTTTGCTAAGATGTTAAAGTAGAGGTTTCTTGCTCTGCACAGCTCTATTAGCTGCTGCTACTTTAACAACTCATCAGCTCTGTCTTTTTCCTATTATCTTAAACAGAAAATAATAAAATAACAGATTTTTTCTGACTGCTATTTCTTATAGGTTTTTAATCATATTTGTGATTGTGGCCAACACCATTCCCAACTCTCATCTCCTCCTGGGTCTTTCTGCTTCTTCCATTCTTCACATTCTGATAATAAATACAGCTGCCCATGTCCCCTTGACCTAGACTAAGAGGGATGGGTCAGTTCCAGAAACTCTTTAGGCTGTGGGGTTCTCTTTCTTCTTGGGAACATCTGCATGGAATTACCCATCCACTAGTAATCTTAACAACAATAAAAAGATCTACTAAAACAGAAAATGAAATTAAAACAAAAGAATCTAGACAGTATTTGGTCCTGCCATGCGGGCAGGGGACTGGACTCGATGACCTCTCGAGGTCCCTTTCAGTCCTAGAATCTATGAATCTATGAATCAATCAATTTGCTTAATATGGCTAGATTTACATTTCTCAAAGCTAAATTCTGCAGAGGCAGCAAGTGGGCCTAGTATGAAAACAGAGCTCTGCTGGCTGGAGTGGGGTTGTGGGGTGGGATTTTCTGTTTCAAACAGCACTACGTGAACGCACCCTAGGGAACTTTTAATGCACAGCAGCAGGGTCTGCATAACGAACCAGTTAGTGCACAACACATTGGTGTGCTTTACAGTTCAGAACCCCGTAGTGCACATTGCCATGCCATGTAGATAAACCATGAGTATACATTTTCGTACTTATCCTCATATAACTATAAAATTTAAGAAAACCACAAATGCTTCCCAGCCTCTGTCCCTCTGTTTTGTGCAATTCTAAAACAAGCTAGTCAGCCTTTTGATGAATGGTGCATGTTAAAGATCAAATCCTCCTGACCTTACTTATGTAAAATTCCCATTAACTTTAGTGAGTTAAAAAGAGCAAGAAGTCAGGTGAGCAACAACATTTGGTTCTATTTCTACTAGCGTGTGTTTTATGAATATATATATACACACACACTGTGTATATATATGGCATGACTAAAAGCAAGAGGGAAAAGATTACTGGTAAGCAATGTGTTCTCTTCAAGTATTGTCATTCTTGTGCAGTAATGCCCTAACTTCCAAGTCTAAGGAGAACTAGTTAGATAAACATTGCAGTACTACTCTCCTGAACTGGATATCACATGTGGAATGTAGGAGAAGACAGAAATGCTGTATGAATTTTTTAGATTTTGTTGAGTATTATGTTTAGGGGGGGGAAGTCGTTAAACTGGTTTGGTGCTACTTCAAGACTACTTTAGATAAGGATTCGGGGCTTGGGTGTAGAAACATCTCATTCTTCTAGAATTCTTTATATGGAGGTTCTTTCATTAGGGCCTGTACCACAATGGCTTTCCTTGCCGATGTTATTGTTATGAAGAATGTAGTCTTCAGGTACATGTCATACAGTAAACACTATCACAAAATTTCCAGTGGAGATTCTATCAAGTTGTTGAGAAGTAAATGTAGATTCCAAGAAGGTGGTTCATGCTCAGATATAATACTAATAAATGTTAAGTGTGAATCAGTCATTTTAGAAATTTTGTAACCTCTGGATGTCTGAATGCAGAAGATCCCTGAAATAAATATGTTAGGCTGATATGATTGCTAGATGAACTTTGACTATATACTGTAGTAAAAAGATTTATTTAATGATAACAAATAGTCCAAAATAGCAGATATGGAAGGAAAGGCTGGAGTAAGATGTCTTTGAAGTGCCCAGATAGAAAATCATTTCCATTTTGCTGCATAGTAGATAGTTTGTGACTTTCTGATATGATTTTCTGCACCTTGAAAGAATACTCACAGTTCCAGTCTGCAGGGTTTTATGATCTAGGCAGCCAGTTCTAGGGATTTGCAATTTAAAAGGAGAATTTGACCATCTTTTAGAGAAGAGATCTCGAAGAACTGGGAGCAGGAAAGAAACTTCTCTATCAGGTTTAGGAGGTCTAAATACCAGATGAGATCAGTTTGAGGTTATCAGTAAAACTTCAGGTCTATTCTGTATTCCTGATGACTCATGAATTTAAGGGGTTTAGAAGAAATTGATATGTCTTGTGCCACAAAAAAAGTCATATGGAGCTAATAATTTTCTGTCTGCAAGGTTACAGAGGAGTATGACTTCCCTTCCACTACATCTAATCTCCTAGCTTACTTTGCTTGAGCAGATTTGTGGGTTATGTCTGGAACAGCCTTCCCATTGAGCTGTAGGTACTACTAGGAAATTTAGTTAGTGATATTTGAGGAAGAAGTCAAAGCCAGCCTGAGGGCCTTAGGAATGGAAAGAACCTTGTTCCGCACTTATACATTGTGATCAGGTGATCCCTTAATCTTCTTTTTGTTAAACTACATAGATTGAGCTCATAAGGGATGTTTTCCTATCCTTTCATCATTCTCATGGCTCTTCTCTAAACCCTTTCTAATTTGTCAACATCCTTCTTGAATTATGGACACGGGAACTGAACACAATAGTTCAGTAGCAGTTATACCCGTGCCAAATATAGAGATCAAATAACTTCTCTTCTCCTACTGGAGATTCCCCAGTTTATGCATCCAAAAGTCACAACAGCCCTTTTGGCTCATCATCATACTGGGAGCTCATGTTACTCCTGGGGGAATTCTGCACCACAAAATTAAAAATTCTGCACACAATATTTGCAAATTCTGCAAAATTCTGCATATTTTATTTGTCAAAATAACAAATATAATCACACCAGTTTCAATTATTTTGGTCATTTGTTTCAAAATACCTGTCAGCAAGTATGTCTGTAACAATACAGACAACAAAAAAGATTCAGAAAATGTTTTTTTGACAAATAGTTTCCTTACTAGGCATATTAATACAGAACTCTGAGTAATAATTTATTTTAACTACAATACAGAACCATATTTACTGCACCCCCCAACAGCAGTGCAAAGGCTGTGGGGAGTCAGGAGTAACAGAGGAGCTGAGGGAGAGGGAAATAATTGCTGGGAAGGAGCCTGGGTGTGAACTTGGGGGGGTTGTGGGGTATGGTTGGAAAAGTATGGAACAGGTTTTTTTGACGGGTGGTGAGGGACTGTTAGGGAGCTTCCCCCATGCAGAACCTGGCTGACCCCTAGCCTCTTCCATTGAGTCAGGCACATGTGTCCCTCCACCCCCACTCAGACATCCACTCTGCCCATCCCCATGTGTCCTTGCACCTCCTCCCCCTGTCCACATGTGTCTCTGTTCCCCCCACTCAGCCATTCCCCCATCCCTATGTGGCCCTGCACCTTGTCTCCCATCACCATGTGGCCCTGCACCTCCCTCCCCCCTGTGGCCTCAAGCCTCCACTCCCATTGAACCCCCTTCCCCAGTCTATCATCCCCCAATAGCCCTTATGAGCCCCTGTCTGACCCACCAGCAGCCCCATGCTGTCTGTCTCCCCATAACCCCGTCTCCTGACCTGGCCCTACAGGCATTGTGAAGAAGGCTATGCAGGCTCTTTCTCTTCCCTAGCTGGCTGGGACAGGCTGCCCTCTGGTGGGAAAAAGGCAGAACTGCAGCAAATTTTCAGCAGAAGCATTTTTCTGTGCACAAAATTAAAAATATTCACAGCTCATTAATTATGCATGTGTGCAGTGGCACAGAATTCCCCCAGGGTTATCATGTTCAGCTGATAATCTACTCCCACCCCAAAATCTTTTTCAGAGTCACTAGTATCTCAGAAGGATTTTAAACAGAAGCTACTAAAGTAGCTCTATTTGGAATGGAAAGAGTGTTATCATATGACATGACTACATCATCTGTTTGTTTTTCCCCAAATACAGAACAGAAAAATTTACTGAACATTTGTGCCATTTCTGCATTATTTTTGACAATACCATCATTCGCATCTAGTAATGGACCAATTCCATTGTTCCTAACATACTTAAAAAACTAATTCTTATTCTCCATAATTCTGCTGGCCTTAGATTTTTCCTTATGTCACTTTGTTTCCCTTATTAATTTTATGTAATTCCTAGCATCTGATTTATACTCATTACAATCAACTTCTCCCTTCTTCCATTTGTCATTTCCCTCTCAATCAGGTCATTTTAACAACTAATATGGCCTTTTCCTAGATTCTGGGACTGTGGCTTTGGGGACATCTAGTAAAGTGTTCTTACACAATTCCCAATTATCATTCACCTTTTTCTAATTAAATTCTTCCTCCCAGCTGATTTGGCTCATAATTGTTTTCAGCTTTGTGAAATTAGCCCCTTTTAAAGCACCAACTATATATATCACTATCCCAAGAAGGGGCTTTCTGTAAATCTGGAGTCGCCAAGCATAAGAACCAGCCCAAGCTGCGGTAGCTACATGGATCTAAGAACTCCTGAAATGAACCTTGGATTCAGATGCCATCGAGCCTGCAGACCCCTACCTGTAACCTCAAATAAAATAATAGGTGAGGGATCTCTGTTCAGGCATACAGAGGAAGAGTTGGAAGAAGGAGACTGAACAGTCTTAAAAACCCATAATCATTATCTGGAAACCTATTGGCACTTGGATTCAGATTGGCCATCTGCAAAGTATTGGTAGATGTTTCTTCCCTCCTGGCTCAACAACTAGTTGCTGAAGTACTCAATTTGCTTGGTTTCAAAGACTCAATCTGTGCTGAATCCCCCCTCAAATCTTAGCCTTCCAGTTATTTTCTTGGACTTTGAATGAGGATACAGGGGCATGGTGGTGTTTTCTCCTCTTGTCTTTACCACTTCTCCTCAGAGCTAGGGAAAGGCAGAAAGAGCCATGCTTATAAGATTCTTAGTCTGTTTAGTCTCCTTGGTCCCTCCTGGCACTACTAACATCTGGAGTCTGACTTTTCCTGGTACTGGGACCGATATCAATCAAGCACCAAAACTAAAATCTTCCAGAGAGGTTCTCAAGGCCTCCTCCACAAGTGTCAGGACTCATGATCCCTTCAAGTACAGAGATAAAAATAAAACAGAGTGAGCTAGTAATCCTACCCCAGAAAATGCAGTCAAAACAAGTGGTGATTGTTGACTGACATCTTATCCCTGCAATGATGGGAACCACTTGAAACCTGTCTCTCTTTCATATTCAACCAAAATCAAAATGGCTGTAAAATAAAGGGAATCACCAGAGACAAATTAAAATATGGCATGGAACTGATAGTACAAAACTGCGACAGCCCAATGGTGCGAGACAAACAATGAAACAAATACTGACAAGAAAAAGAAACAAGAAAAATCTTACCTAATGTAGTAAAGAACCAAATGAATATGGGAGTATATGTTATTCAAGAAAATAGTAACACAAAAAAGTAAAGGGCTGCAATTAGAGTCTGCAATTGCATTGCTTCAGTGATTGGAAGGAACTGAGGGGGACTTGGGGCTGCAACAATTACAGTATATCACCTCAGGTCCAGATGCTCAGTACCATAAAGGAGAATCTGTGGCCCCAACATTCACTGCTTTCTAGGTGGTTCCAAATTCGGTGCTGAGTGTGTATATCAGTGGGGATGTCTAATGACAATACTTAATAGTCTGTTATTTGAAGGAACATGTATTTACACTGTCTAAGAAGTTCATTTTCTAGACAGCCAGTATCAAGAAAAAACAAAGAAAAAATGCTTTGTGACAGCATTACACCCCAGTTTGAAAGAACAACAAATAATAATTGTATACTAACCAGACACATTGAGAAAGCAATAGAAATAATGCAGAACAATGTATCAGCTGAGCAGAGACAAACAGCATACAAGAGAAGAGAAACATAATAAAAGGAAAAAGAAAAGAAGTGTGTTTAGTAGGAGTAGTGCAGCAGAAATGAATGAGAACCCCTGCCGGCTTAATAGCACTTAACTCTCGTTATGGTGAAATTCACCTCCACTCCCACCTACACGAAGTATAAGTAAATGTGATTTGTGCTGCGAACTAAGCCAAAGGTATGGGAGAAAAAGGCCTTGGGCAGGCCAGCGGCTGCATCCCAGCCTTTGGGTTGGAGTGTAATAGCATTTTCTGGTCCCTCTGTGTACACTATAGAGAGATTCCTGGCCACTGGATCTGGTGGCTCAATTCAAAGATTGTTGAGGTCCCTTTCCTGGTCACTATGCCAGCAAACCCTTCCTACACAGGGCTATTATAGGAACCCTGGGAGCAGAGTTTTATGTGGGTCCTCTTCAAAGGGATATATTCTGTGCTATGTGGAAAAATATATATTTTTTTATACTAACGTTGGCTAATACATTAATATCTATTTAGAAAGTAAGTGCTTCTTAGCCTTGATAAGTGCAGACATTCAGTATCATTATAATTCCCTTGTGTAACTTAAAAATTATATCTGAACTTGCCTGTAGCTCCTTTTACAACATGATTGAATTCCTTATTATAAATCAGGAGTCAGCTGTGTTTTACAGTAAAATGTTTTACAGTAAAATTCTACAATTATACTTGTTCGACATGTAGCTGAGTTCAGCCCTTCTCGTATTCATTTTCAATTCTGCCTTGCAGCAATAGGAGCTAATTTGAAACCACTGTTGCTAATACCAGGAAATGTAGAAGCCATTAACGTTCTTCTGGGAGTTTCAAGTGACGATGTGCCCATTAATGGAGAGGAAATGTAGAAAGATGATCTTCAGAAGAAAAGCAGGTGTAAGGCTAAATAGTTCTTTCCCAAAAGTCATTTGTTTTTTTCCTTTTGGCTGATAAGTGTTTTTGTTCCACTATAGAATAAATGTTGCTGTATATCAGGTCTCTTCATGCCCTTGGAAGAAATTGTAGAAAAATGACCTAGTATATTTTTGTAGTTTTACTGAAGACAATATTAAGAAAAAAGTTCCTTACTTATCAGTGGATGCACATTATGTCCTCTGTGATGGTGTGTGTGTGCATGTATGCTCATGTGTGCAGTGTGTATGTGTGTTTATTCTTCTTTTTAAGCAGCAGTGGAGCCAACTTTAAAATATTTTTAATGTATGTTTACAATAATGCTGAAAATGACTTAAAGATGATATTGGACAGTATGTTAGATGGGAATTTACAATGAAATATTGGAGTAAAAAAGACATGTGATTTGAGTCTTCATATACTGAAATATCACATCATGGAATAAGGAGGTAATACTCTCTTTATCTATGACTGGTCAGGCTACTCTTGCAAAACCAGTCGTGGGCACTTCATTACCAGAAAAATATAGACATATTAGAAGGACTTCAGAGAAAACAATCAAAGAAATAATAACCACCATAATATCTAAAATGTGGTAGGTGGATTCTCGACCCTGGTCTCTTTGCTGAAGAGCTACAAGCAGAGGGGAAACTTACCACAAGTTCTTGCTGGGGATACCTCTGGTAGGGAGAAGTCCCTAGCAAGTACGGATCCAGCTCCTACACCTCCTATCTACAACCACCAGTGCATAGTGTTTATGGGGCAAGAAATGTGTGTTGAGAGGGCAGGCACAGTGGCCAGAACATGAAACATTCTGGAAATTCCCATATGGCAGAGGACCATAGTCAGCTAGCATAGTTTAGAGCATCCCTTGGGATGTGCAAACCTGTACCCCCAGCTAGGGTGAGGCAGCGAATTAGAGAGCAGTAATTTGCAGCTGACAGTCCAGTTCCTTAGCTTCATCTGCTATGTATAGTTTGGCCAATTGACAATATTGCCCAACCGGGGGGAAGAGTATCGAGCAAAACTGATTTCTTTGAAAAGTATCCTGCTTCTCCTAGACTAGAATTTCAGGCTTTACAACACAGCCTGTCTACATTAAAAATGTATCAAAAAGCATCCAGTAGAGTTTTGTCTCTCTTGGCTGGCCCATTTAGCTTCTCATGTTCTACCTCAGTAACTGGCTGAGCTTGTCTGTTATGATTAGGGTTAGCAGAATTCAATTTTTAGTTTTGTGTAAGTTTGGCAAATAATATTGATGTTTATTTTTAAGCTTTCCTTTTGATTTTTATTGAATTTCATTTTCACAGTTGTGGGAAATTAGGGCGGGGGGAAAGACTCAGACAATAATTATTTAATGACAGTAGATGTTGAGATTCAAAAAGTTAAAGTTTCCAACCATTAGAACACAAACTGTCAACATCACATGTCAAAATGTACAAAATATACTTGTTAAAACAAACTATAATTCTCAAGCAACATTTTTCTTAGTTTGCCTATCTGTAAATTCAATTAGCGATGGAAATATTTCTCACAGGTGAAATCAACATTTACCAACATTTACTGATAAAAATCTAATCCTTCCAAGCCTAGTTATGCCCTTTGTACCATCCTGGTCAGTTGCAATTGGCATCTTTTCCTGCACTATACTTCCCAGGATCATCATGGTCTGTGGAACAGCTTGACCTTGTAAAATTTGAGGTTCAGTCGAGCAAACAGCTTCACATTCACCATCACCAGCCCTCAGTGATCTTCAGGGAAGTCAGGCAGGAGCAGAAAGGTGGCAGAACCCCAGCAAGATGTAAGGTTCCCCTAAATATAGTCTATAATTTAATAATAATTTTCCCTGCTATAGCACTATCTCAAAATGGTTTGCAGATATTAATGAATTAAGCCTTATAATCCCCATATATGGTAAGTGTTTTCTTTATTTTACAAATGAAAAAACCGAAATACGGAGAGGTTGTGTCCAAGGTCACACAGGAAGTCTGTGGCACAATTAGAAATAGAACCTTATCTGCTGCCTCTCAGTTTAGAACTCTAAGCAATTTAACACCACAGATCTCCTTGTTGCTGCTCACTGTAGAGGAGGGAGATATTTTTTGTCAAAGGAGTGAAAAATCAATTTTACCTGCAAAAAGTATTGATAAACTGATTCATTCTGGCAAACATAGAATTTTTGAAAATGTGATGTAAAAAAAAAAACCCAAACCTGCTTGACTGTGAAAGAAATAGTCTTAAAAACTCAAGATTTAAAACTTGTAACTACAAAAGGAGTGGAATTTATTTTTCTCAAGAAATTGTACATACATTCTGAAAATACACTATGTGTATCATCATCTATATTCACATGTACTTAAATTTGGAAAATATTTCTTTAAAGAAGAAGAAATTCATTATTTTCCTAACCAATGTCTATGGATGCAGGTATTTTCAAAAGAATAATCTCTTTTTGTGATAGAATAATGTTTTAGTATATTGTGTTAATCTTGAAAATGTCAAAGTAGTGAGTTGGGAAAATGCCTTTAGAAGGCCAATGCTACTATAGTTTACAAAAATTGAATTGTTAGCAAATGTAGAACACAAAAATAAAGTTTGCATCATATATAAGAACATCTGCCAGAGGCAAGAAGTAGACTAAAGTATTTTAAACAAACAAATATGTAGACATGAGCTTATATTTTGCTTGTGAAAACCTAATACGCTTGTGCCCTCCAGTGGAGGTCTGAGAAAGTACCTGACAGAAGCTTTTATTGGGTTCTGGAAAACTGATGAATGGGAACCAGCAAAGAGGCATCACAAAACAATAATGAGCTATTATTAAATTGATTACTGTACATCTTAGTGCTTCTCAGAAGATCCCCTTACCTTTTTTTTAGTTCACTCCATCCACTCTCAAAAACACACCCTCACACCTTGCTTCACTCAACCATCATCTGAGGAAGATTGAACTGTGGAAATTATCAAAGCAGTTCCCAAACCAGCCAGTTGTCTCTAAAATAACACAAGACCTTGTGTTATCCACTCTTGTTAGTTTCCAGGATGAACACACTTGTTTCTGTAACATTCACATCCCTTCTCAGCCTAAGTGTCAATGCTAGGGGAAAAGGTGAGGAGTTTTACATGTTAACTAACATTTGTAACATTCTAGTGTTGACAAGGCAGTTGTAGTTTTCACGTGTCATCTAGCTGAACTAAACCCTGGGCTCCTCCATAGTGCTTACCTAGACCTGCTAATGTGAATACTACAGACTGTCTTGTCTACACTAGAATGTAATCACATCATAGTTACCAGGGAAGTATTCAGTTTTCACATGTTAGCAGATCTAGGTAAGTACACAGGGAGAATGGACACCGGTGGGGGGGATCCCTAGGCTTACCTCAACCAGCTAACATTTACAAAAACTACAACTGTCTTGTCCCACTAACATTTTACTACATATTAGTTACCATGTGTTGGATAATATGTGGTTAAAAAACCAAAAAACTACTTTTTTCCTAGTGAAGACATGGCCTAGAGTGAAGGCCTGAGTTTGTCTTCTATTTTAATCCTCAGCCAGGTTAGGCCTCTGATAAAGTGAAATAAAACTCTTTTGGTGATCTCATTTAGTGGTGAGTAACTTCTAAGGAAAACTAAAACAGAAATGCTGATGTTCTACTCCATAGACACAATGAATTATATTAGTTTTCTAAACTAAATGTTGCTGGTTCAAAAGCATAGTGACACAGCAAGTATCCAAATCTTTACAGCATTTTATAAACTTGAGAATATTTAGCAAAATAGCAGCAATAATATGGCTAAATATATGAACATAATAATGTTTAATGCATCCCACAACTTTATCTCCCTATCAAAATAAATAAAACAAACAAACAAAAATCCTTCCCGCCTATACCTATTTTATATTTTAGTACATCCATATACATAAATCTACTTCTTCCCAGCTCCCACACTTCCAGAATGTACTTCTGAAAGATCTGGGAAAAAATATTTTTCCAAGCACATTTAGGAGAACTCACACATCACCCTATGAAGCAATTTTTTTGTTTTTTGATTTCTCTGGAAGAGAGGTCAGGCATGTCCTCTGCACTTCAGAAAAATCTTCCACCTCCCTTTTCCCAAGAGAAGAGCATGTATAGGAATAGATGTCATGCCCCCCTGCCATCCTCTCTGGATCTGCCTACTAACAGACTGAGCACATCATGGGGTGCAAGCTGGAAAAGTGCCATGAGCACATTCCCCTTCCAAGGACATAAGAACATAAAAATGGCCATACTGGGTCAGACCAAAGGTCCATCCAGCCCAATATCCTGTCTACCGACAGTGGCCAATGCCAGGTGCCCCAGAGGGAATGAACCTAACAGGTAATGATCAAGTGATCTCTCTCCTGCCATCCATCTCCACCCTCTGACAAACAGAGGCTAGGGACACCATTCCTTACCCATCCTGGCTAATAACCATTAATGGACTTAACCTCCATGAATTTATCCAGTTCTCTTTTAAACCCTGTTATAGTCCTAGCCTTCACAACCTCCTCAGGCAAGGAGTTCCATGGGTTAACTGTGTCCTGTGTGAAGAAGAACTTCTTTTTATTTGTTTTAAACCTGCTGCCCATTAATTTCATTTGGTGGCCCCTAGTTCTTATATTATGGGAACAAGTAAATAACTTTTCCTTATTCACTTTCTCCACACCACTCATGATTTTATATACCTCTATCATATCCCCCCTTAGTCTCCTCTTTTCCAAGCTGAAAAGTCCTAGCCTCTAATCTTTCCTCATATGGGACCCATTCCAGCCCCTAATCATTTTAGTTGCCCTTCTCTGAACCTGTTCTAATGCCAGTATATCTTTTTTTGAGATGAGGAGACCACATCTGTACACAGTGTTCAAGAGGTGGGCGTACCATGGATTTATATAAGGGTGATAAGATATTCTCCGTCTTATTCTCTATCCCTTTTTTAATGATTCCTAACATCCTGTTTGCTTTTTTGACTGCCACTGCACACTGCGTGGACGTCTTCAGAGAACTATCCACGATGACTCCAAGATCTCTTTCCTGATTAGTTGTAGCTAAATTAGCCCCCATCATATTGTATGTGTAGTTGGGGTTATTTTTTCCAATGTGCATTACTTTACATTTATCCATTTTACTTTCAAAGATGATTTTTTTGTTTTTTAAGCACAATCCCTCCATGAGCATCCCTGGAGGGAGTACAGTGCCACATGACCTCCAATTCAGAGCTGTATCCCATAGGCACAATCTACCCTTTACTACTCAGTTATTTTGTTGCTGCCAATAGGAACACAAAAATGGAAACTTTTGAAATGATATAGACAAGGATCATGACACATTTTAGCTTTGTTGTGTTTTGTTTGCAAAATGTTTAGTGATTTCTGTGTGCCACCACATGAATTACATTATGTTATACTGTGATACAGTAGGCTATTGGTATTGTTGAGTTAAAAGAATATTCCTGTGAACTTACTACTGATCAGTAAGAGTTTGACTCTCATTATGCCTTCAGCAAATATCCTACCTCGCCTTTCAGAAAGGATATTTCAAGCCTGTCCAAAATATTTATATAATACAAACTTTTTGTCATATTTTGAATAGTTGCAATTCTCCGGCAAATAAATTTTAAAACTGCTTCACTGTTTGATATAGGATGCAGTGGAAGTGTTATACCAATAGAATAAAAACCAGCAGGATCTTATTAAGAGGGATAAGGCAAAGATGCCACATTTATTGTAAATATAATGATAAAGCAAAAGATAAAAGTAAACAACGTTGTTTTGACTACTTATTCCTATCACTACTTATTCCTTATACACACACACACATATATATAGATATAGATATAGATAGATTCACACAATCATTCATTCAAGTTCTGTATAGGTGTTATAGTTACCGCCTAGAAGTTGCTCATGCCAAGTTACTGGCCAGGTATCTTGCTCATGAGGATGGAGCCGAGTCTGTGTCAGGTACACCTGATGCTCCTGGAGGTTGGCAGCAGAACCAGAGACTCAAAGTCATCAGTCTTGAGAGTCCATTCTTATAGGAATTAATTCCTATGTTAGTCTATGGGAGCTGTTTCATTCTGCTGTTGCTGACTCAATCAGCAGATGGCACATTCCTGGACACATTCCTGGGCACATTCCTGGTGGCTCCAAACTGTCCAAAGTTTGTGTTTCTCATCCTTCCAGGTGATGGGGTGGATCCCAGTTTACCCTCCGGGGGTTGTCTGGTCATCCACTTGACACATTCTTCGGCCGATGGATACTCCCTTTCTAGGCTGGCACCTCCCTAACCATTCATATATATCAAGCATTCATCAGCATACATTCCATATCTTAACCATATTTTAATTTACTGTCTCCACCACTTTCGGGGTGTGTGCTAATTCATTTGAGACTCCCGGCCCTTTAATCACAGAGGGTGGGGGTCTGTCCTAGGAGCCGTTGCTATTACAATGAAGTGAAAGTCACTTAACGGCTTATAGTGTTTGTTTACATTGTATCAATTACTTCAAGAACAAAGTCAATTAACTTGTTTGTAAGTTTTACATAGTAATAAAGTATCTTTCACAGGATAGATACAATCAATGGTTTCTACAGACAGTAGCTTACAAGTTTTATCAGAAGACCCAAGAGATTTTTGTACTTGGTGAAACTGTTGGATTTTAAAGTGTGGGGGACAAATTATGAGGGGGTCACTGTCACTTGGGGGAATCACTGTTAGTACCTTCTTTAATATCCCTACAGAAGAACACTACTAGCAGCTCTATTAGAAAACCAATGTTTTCCTAATCATCTCAGAAGATGTCACAGAAGTTCACTAGAGAGAGACTTTGTCCTTGAGGGTTTTAAAATGTTTCCAAAATTTAAAACACATATCATTCATTCCAGTTATCTACTGATGTTTCAGCCATTGGAGCCTTCAGCAGCAAGGCCAGAATGACTGAAATACTGCTTAATCTGTGGAATGAATGAAGGACTTAAATGTATTAAATAAAGTTTTGGAATCTTTTGAACCCTAATACAACAAATAATTCTCACTGGTGCCCTTTTGGAAATTCTTATGAGCTGCTGAAGCTTGTCAGGAACCACAGACTCCCACCCATATTTTCGTATCTGCTAAAGCAAAATTGTAACACTCTTACGATAAACCCAGGTCTCCTTAGGAATTTACACTAGATTGCGCAGCCCATGCTACATGGAAATGGCTCTCAGCACCCCTTGGTAGGTGAGACCAGGGGTTGGCAGTTGACAACTAAGTGTTGAATCAATCTTTAGCAAGTAAGTCTTTGCCTGTGAAGGAAAACCTTTAAATGATGAACAGGTTAATATGGCTGTTTCACATAACAATCCCAGCGCAGAAATCCAATCATGCAGTATTACTTGATACCTGTGTGACTTCAATCGATAAGTAATTAATGAAGAACATGGTAAGTTGCACATATATATATGTATAATATCAAGAGGTCATGAAAACGAGGCTGAGGGCATCAGATCTTTTCTTCTCTTTCCTTTTTTTATTTTTTCTTTAAAAAGCAATCAAGTTCTTCATCAGAGCATTGCTGTTGCCATGGTGAACATTTACTTATGCAAGCAGTGCAGTCTTTTTACATTCAGGCTAGAAACAAGGGGGTCATCAAGTGTTTACATGCTTAGATGAGCAGGTTTTAAGTTCACAGGCTCTAATTAGCAATATGCAATACATTTATAAACTCCTGAGATTTTGTAAAGCAGTACAAAAAAGAACAGAATTAACTGAACAAAACGACTGTGATTTGACCAATTGGAAGCTGTAATTATACTGCTTTTTCCTTGAGACTACATGCTACTTATTGAGGAGGTGTTAGCTAATGTTTTAACACCAACGCACCTTTTCCTTGCCAACTGCTGCAAATTACCTTAGAATAAGAATTTTGCTCTTCTTCAAAGTATGGTGTCAGGCACTTGCCTTAGTCTATTTATTGATCTTAGTTATTCTTGAGGTGATAGATTTGCCATTAAAGAGCACAGTACTTGTCATAATCAAAGTAAGTACCTCATGACTAAAGTCAAAGTACACAATTCTCTCACCTATGTATATAACCATCTCCCACTGAGAATAATATATGGGGTAAGGACAGAATTATACGTGGCATTTAGTATTCAGGGATTAATTTCAACCATCAAACAGGTTCTCAGCACATCCAGAAAGAAACAGAAATTTATACCAAGTGAATTAGATTAAATGTTTAACAAAACGTTCAAGCAATTTCAAATAAAATGTCCTCGGGAGATAAACTTGCAATGGGGGGAAATAGCAGATACCCATCTTTTATAGATTAGAGGCTATATCGTCTCTTCTGTTGTGCAGCAAGGAGGGTATCAGAGTAGCAGAAATTCTGTTGCAGTGGGTCCAGAACTGACAGAGGGAGAGAGAGAGAGAAAGAGAGAGAGAGAGAGATTGCATCAGGCTCACTTCTCCCTGAAAGCCACAGAAACTCATCTGCACAAACACTGGTTAGAATTCTATTGGCTTAGGTGGCATGGCCATCCAAAGGAGTCAGATGTGGGGATAGGTGTTCTACACAGCAGTGTCTTCATAGATCACTTTTTAGGTAGGTCCTCTTCCCCTTTCCCCAATCCCTGCAGGTTGGTAGAATATATTATTTAACCACAAGACAAGGATTGATGAGATAGAAAGAGATTAATTTTTCCTCAGTAGTTCAGGATGGGTGGAGGTGTCTCAGTGTTTGTAACAATGTTAAATATGTTTCATTTGCATTTGTCTGTGTTGGGAATTCCAGTACTTTCTCTGGAACTTTCTTTTAAGTGGAGATACCATTTGGTGCATTCCAATGGCAAAAATAGTGGTCTTCAGATATTTCTTTATTCATCTAAATGATATTAATTTCCTTCAGTCCTGTTCCCTAAGGATTTTTTTCGATAGAAATCAAATGGGAGGGTGGGAGGAAAACTTGAAGCCTTATCTTCCAAACATGTTTTTCATATGCACACTCAATTATAGAAAAGACAAAATTGATGAATGGGCGGTGAGTAGTAAAAGGAATTTAGTGAATTACCTCCCAGTCCTGAGATTTTTGAGGACAGGTGGGAGCTGGTAAAACTAGTGAGCCTAATACTTAGAATGTGAGACTTAATTTACTACTTCATTCTGATAATTTAAAAATTAGATTTTGAATACTAGACTCTGCAGTAATACCTGGACTCTAAAATCATGCCTCTCACTGAATACTAATGAAAATGCCCAGTGGCCAAGTCCTAGCTAATACAGTTTATGTCAATCTCTTGCTATTTTGCCCTCCTTCATATCTATCTGCCTAAAGGGCCTGGATTCCTCTCTTCCCAAAGGAAGTTGCTACCAAGCTGCAGCATTGAGAAGTGAAGAGATTTTTTAAAAGGAATTTAACCTGTGGCCTTAAGTCAGAATTTAATATTTGTTGTGTTCCATTAACTATAGTTAGAGGAATGGAAATGGATTCAGCAATTGCAAACAATATTCTGCAACAAGTCCTTGTAGAGCTGTCACCTACAGTGATACTGCCACTGACAGTTGTGTCAGCTCTGCTGCAATCAATAGGGATAC
The DNA here is from genome assembly GCF_002925995.2 of Terrapene triunguis. Taxonomy (NCBI): domain Eukaryota; kingdom Metazoa; phylum Chordata; order Testudines; family Emydidae; genus Terrapene; species Terrapene triunguis. Next base: position 36,490,288 of record NW_020664446.1, read on the forward strand.
TGGAGGCCACTGTGCAGTGCTAAAAAAGTTCAGAAAGCCAAAGCAGTAGCACTGCACTCTCAGTTTATGCTCATCTTCTGTGCAGACAGGCTTAGCATATCACTGAGCCCTGCACACATTTCTCTGTAATATTAGTCTAACACTATACCCTGTTGAAACAAGGATGGCTGAGGAAAAGGAAAACATCTCTACAGGGAGTAGAGACTAGGTATGGCCAGGGAATAGATTTAGAGGCTTAAATGTAATCCAGTGAAAATAAATTATGTGCATAGTGGCCATTTTTTAACTTCTGCCAAACAGGACTAATGGCTCACTTGAGAGTGCTTAACACCAGCATTGCAAAAGTGATAGCAGGGGCAGCTTTGAGGACCAGCCATTGGCACAGAATGTGTCTGATGTTTCTAATAAAACAGTATCTCTCCCAGCCAGCTGCAGGTGATGTATGCTGGGCACATTGTCCTTGCCAGTTTGCAGGCCCTGCTCCTCTCAACTTATTTCCTGTATCATGAGTAAAGCGGGCGAGAAATTTTGCTGATTCCTTGAACGCAAAATGTTTCATGGAAATGTGTCCATTTTGACAAAACAAAAATTTCAGTTGATCCCAAACAGTATTTTTTCAGAATTTTGTTTCACAGGAAATTTCAAAAATGTTTGGTTTTGTTCCATTTCTGAACAGAATTTTTTTCGAAATCCTGAGAAACAAAAAATCTGGCTTCCAGCCAGCCCTAACCCTGAGACTCAAAGCACCAATCTCAGCAGCCCTGCGAAAGGCTGTTCTGTGAACCCACACCTGCACTCATCCAGAATGGACTCTGATCCAAAATCAGTGGGAATCTTCCCATTGACTTCAATGGTCTTTGGACCTGGCCCTTTATGAGCTAGCCAGCGACAGGGTCAAAAATATCTTTTGCAGGGATGCTTTAGCAGTAGAAGTAAGGGAAATGAACTCTACCAGAGGGAGGAACTTTATCAGAGGCATCCTTACTCCCTTACAATTCAAAAACTGAGTTTTTATATGTTCATATATTCAGGTATGTATATAAAATTGACACAGTAGAGTGTATCAGATGCTCTGTAGCCATTATGGTCCTTGGTTCATATTATGGAAAGATACAGTGTTAAGAAAAATGTCTTTATTAAAATTAAGTAATTAAAAAATTTCTTGTTACCAGTGATGTTCAAATTTTAACTCATCTATTTTAATTAAAATAATCAAAATCCCTTCTTCCTAGTAAGGGCTAAAATTGTGCTGTGTGAGAAGTGCAAAAATTTGTTGGAAACTGTTATGTTTTTGTCATGTTTTGTTTTGTTTTAAATTCTATGGGTCTAGTCTAGTTTCTAATGAAGTCAGTGGCAAAAGTCTCAGACCAGGCCTCGGCACTCTTAAAAATCAATATGATGTTTTTAAAAAATTTTGCACATGGCAAAAAATAATTGGCTCCTGGGCCGAACCCTGCCTGACAAACTCCAGCTGGCATCACATGTTTATGGCTGAGTTTTAAATTGCTGTTATACCGAGGGGTTATACCAAATCGGGGTTATACCGAAAGTGATAAAGCAACTGTTGGATGGATGAATTGGTTGCAATGTCAACAGCAGTGTTCTGTTTAATTGTTCTAAAGAAAATAAAAGTACCAAATAAAAGATACTGCCTATTTAATCAGTCACATATATATGGAACATTAATGAGTGTATTCTTTCAGTTAGAAAGATAAAGTTCCATTGAACCCAATGGAATTTCATATTTCATTTATTTGAATTATTTGAGTACCCATTCTAAACACTAAGCACTATTAAACTGCAAATAATATTTCATGACACACTATGGGGAATTCATGTAGGCACTGAAACCCTTGTATACAGACTTCACCACTGTAAAAGCTCAACAATGCCACTGTATGCTCACTGCCCCTTGGAAAATATCTCTGGCATAAGAGTTTCCCCAAAAGATCAGCATAGTCAGCTCTACACCACATGCTACAGGACTCTTGAGTTTTTTCTAAGCCCAGGCTATTTCCAGTGGTACCCATAGGTTTGATTACAGCCAGGACACAGCCCTCGAGTCTGCCCTAACACCTGTCTTGGACTACACTGGCCCTGGCAGTCCTAAAATCAGGGACTGATGCCCTCCTCTTCAGCTCTTCACTGGAGTCAGCATCAGTGCAGATATGATTCCCCATGCTAAGTCATTTCAGTAGGTCCAATGAACTGCCCCAGGGGAAAAAAAAAACTACCCCCCTTAACATCAACACCTATCAGCAGTCCCACTACCTCCCCATCCCAGCAATCCATCTCCTCACCAAATGCCCAAGAAAGAAGGTGGGCTTTTCAGCCTATGTGAGTAGCAGGACAGAATTCGGCATTGAATACTGTAAGTACATGATATAACTATTCTGGGTGGCGTTTTCAAAAGCACCTAAGGCAGTTAGGCATCAAGTTCCCATTGGTTTTCAATAGAAATTGGGTGCCTAACTCTCTTAAGGCATTTTGAAAATCCCATCCTCAGTCAATAGCATGATACCTATAGAATTTATAATAGCAGGAGGAATTGGTGTGAAATATCTTTTGTGATCTCTTGTTCAGTTAGCACAATAAATCTCATCCTAGAGTAGAGCTTTAATTCTGTTTCATGTTAAACACATGTACTGTAAGGATTTTCTTACGTCAAATATATTTGGTGTCTGAACTGATTACATTAAAATTCATGTTGTTCTCAGACCTATTGAATGTACAGTTTAACATTTTAAGGAAGTTACCAATTTTATTTGAGGACTGCAAGTAAACTCATTAATACAGTGACCAAAGATTTGCTTTGGATTTGCTTTGTCTGTCTGTACAGTAAGCCTGACCCAGTGAATTGCTCTGTTGTTTTTTAATCTAATTGCAAAATTGTCATGAAAATTGGTCAGACACAAAATATATTCCCCAAACTTTACAGTTAGGATGATAATGAAAAAACCATTTTATTCTCCCATCAAAAAAAATATTTATTTTAATAAAGTATTTATTTAAATGGGCAGATAGAATTTTGTAAGACTGCAGTAAACAGTGTGTGAGCCACCTAAACACATCTTGTTACAATGAGGAGTTTTGGAGTCATAATACACATTTTTTTCTGCCAACAGGTTGAATTTGGACTCAGACAAAAGCAAAAACAGTGATGCTTTTTGAAAAGAATAATATATTTTTTCACTTCAGAGGAGAGCAGGTTATCGACTTAGCAAACAATAGGATGAGATGAGCCATTTCTGGCAATCTTTCTCACTTCATTCGCAGGGTTGTCAGGTTTATTTTTCAATTAAGGCTGATCAAGTACTCTCCACACATTATTTATCCAGAGAAGGAAGGTCCTCTAGATATAATCCTACTAATTTCTAGTCATAACATGTGTAAAGTACTGTTAGGCATAATCCTTTTACTAAAGAGCTGCTATTTTTTTTTTTTTTTTCATTTAGAAATACAACTGTATCAGCTTGGAAATAAGATATGACTTTGTATCTAAGATATTGTATCTAAGATAAATCTGAGTGCATTCAATGACAGTTTTATGTAAAACTGGACCCATTACAATACCTACTCTGCGGTGTCCTTGAATTCAGACTTATTTATTTATCTATTAAAATAGTTCAAAAACATTTAAATTATTATGAACCAATTGTGAACATAGATACTACATGCATATTACTTAATAATTCTACTTCCTAAGTAATGTAGTTTGAAAATAAATAAAAATATTTTTTCTAGTGAAAAATCACTTCTTTGTTAGTTTTTAACTTTATGTTTTTAATTTCAGATCTCCTTCCCCTTCCAGAGGAAGTTAGTGATGCCATAGCTTTAATGTCTCTTTTAGCTGCAACTCAAATGTTCACTTTCTGTTAGAAAATCTAAACTAGGAGGTATGCTATTTCTCCTGATTTGGAATTCATTAAAGGCAAGTACGCTGTAATTTAAAGTGGTGGTAGGTTAAACCAAAATGCATAGCCTTAGCAACATTAACTTGAAAAGAAAGAAAACCTTTCTTTTTAATGCAATTGTCTGTGAAGTTGTAACTTTCAATTGCATAGTTGCCACAAGCACAACAAGCTCAGTATTCATTGCTTTTAAAAATCCAAATATAAACTCTCTGATTTGGATTTTCAGTAGAAAGTAAAAAGGGTAAAATGAAGTGGTAGCAGCTAAACCAGGAATTAAAGCCACTGCACTGCTGACCTCAGAAGGATCTTGGTCTGGAAGAAGGAGACCTGAACTAAAGAAAGGTTTTATTATCCTCTTCTTTTAGAATATTTTTCCTGTGAATATATATTTCTTTCTCCCTTTCCTTTAATATTTATGAAAAAATAAGATTGGGGTGAAAGATTAATGTGATGATTTCGTCTTTCTTGCTCTTATTGGGAGTGCAGCAAATTCCTGTCTGTTACTGTTTTAATAAGTAAAGATCTGTTTTTATTCCAAGTGTTGATCATGTCTGTCCCCTGTAGATATGGTCTACCATGAGGACAGCAAATAAGTGCAGAAAATGGACTGTATGGACATACTAGAATGCCTCCTGTTCCATATGCATGTGGAAAGGGCAAACGGTCCTGTTCAGAATCATAGCAGTAACAGGCCAGCCCCTTCTGGTCAGCAGCACTGGGAGCTGTAGTGGACAAAAATGACAATCCTTCAATAAGGGGATGTCAAAGTCTTGTTGTGTCATTATTTTTATCTAACAGTGCAGTGTCTTGTTAGAATCATTTTGTCTTTTCCTATAAATGGAGAAGTCCCAATATGATTTTGTGATACTGTATTAATAAATGAACTAATAAACTAATCTGATGTAATGGGACATTACTAGTATGATTTGATGGGACATAAAAATGAATACAGTTTTCTGTACTACTATATAACTACTATATACAGTATTTGTCAGTAAAATAATTGAAGAGAAGGCCTCTTTCTTGACATTTTTATCTTACCAATGGCAGAGTTCATTCAAAAAGGGTCTGTATGAAACGGCATTTTTGTGCCATGAAAGAGCATCTAAAAATCAGTTAATGGGTACCTGGAGGTAGGAGATACAAAACATAGGCATTTACCTATACAAGTGTTTTTTTCCACTCAGGAAAATTCAGTCTACTGCTGTTGCCTCTTGTACTCAGACTTGGACATCTCAGCCATCACTGCACCTAATGATAACTTGGGGGTCAATTCTGGGAGGTGCTGAGGTCCTTCAGCTCCCAGTGAAGCCAGTGGGAGCTGGGGATGCTCAGCACCTTGCAGGATTGAATCCTGAAAGAGCAATATCATCTTCATAATTCTTTGTACTACAATGGTCCATTAAGGGACATCTCCACCAGCTGTATGTAATATTGAAGATGACCAACACACTGAGCATACGATAGAAGATCACTGGTGCCCACACATAGGGTGGGAGCTCTGAGAGGATGACTGACAACACCTCTGCAGCTGTTCAGCCTTATAAAGAAACACAAAATGCCTCTCAAGAATCTGATACAGGCATTTCCAGGCTCTGGATCATGCTGCTTGTAATATATTCTGTCGATCTTCCGTACTTCTCTCTGTTGCCTGAATGTGGCTAAGGTGTGCAAGTTGATTTATCGTCTGTGCCCCACACAAACAGGGCATAGTTGAAGGTAAGGATCTCATGCAAAACCAACATGAGAAGTTTATTTTTTGCTTTTGCCCATGTGTTCGTTCATAAATTCCATATTCTCCAAGGGTAAATCACATATAGTAGAAATAAAATATTTGAAATTTGACCTTTAAATAAATATCCTAATCTACATTACAAAAAATTGGACAGTCAATAATACAGTGGGAATGGAAACAATAATATAATTTACCTCTTGTTTACATTACTAACAAATATGAATACTCATTGCTTGAATTTAATCCCCCAATGCCTACAATTGCACTTCTATTTACCAACTGGTGTACACAAATCCAATCCAGAAAACATACCTAGAACTGGCGTAGCAAGTTATCTGTATAGCCATCAGAAGCCATGGGAGGGCAGCAGTTTGTATATAAGCGTAAGTATACAAGATCATAGAGAAAAGAAGTGAGAAAAATACTTTATCATCGAAATGATGATAAATTCTTTTTCATAAACTTTGTTCTTAAGTGTTCAACGTTGCAGTTTCATTAGGTGAAATTCATTCTTTCACTAATTTAAACCAGTTTATCACCTTCAATTTACTTACCCTAAAAAGCAGGTTCATTACCATCACTGAAGAATCTGTTGCTTGCTAACAAATTTTCAATACACAGTTCAGGATAACAGTTCCTCCTAAAACTGTTCTGGTGCAGGAGTTGATTGACTGTGTTATTTAATATAATGAAAACCAACAGTTTTAGAAGTTCTTGTCATATCACAAAATATCCCCAGCTACATACGCACATGTGTAAGTTTAAGCACATAAGTCTTAATGTATTCAATGGAATCCATTCACATATTTACAGCTACATCTGTTAAAGTATTTTGGGGCCTTAGAGATGACCCTAAGTTGCAATGGCTTTCCTTCTGCTCCCTGTGTAACACAAACACAAGATTCTATAGGGATGAAATCCTGACCTCAATTAAGTCAATAAAAGTTTTGCCATTAATTTCAGTGAGGCCAGGATTTCACCCAGGGAGGAGATTAGGTGTAACTAGCTTTCTGAAACAAATCATAATCATTTTGCATCAGTCCCCTTTTAGACCAAACACATCCCACTAGTGCACCTCTAATACTGCACAACACATATATAAGTATTCCAGTGGCAGAAAACTAATATTAAAGATGACAAGTATGCCACTTTACAAAGCTTTTGTTTAAAGCACATGAAAATCAGTAGGAAATGATAAACCACAACAAAATAAAGGTCAGTTCAATGATATTGAAATTGAGATAGTTAAGGTCACAATGCATAGAATAAAGAAACTTTTGTTTCACTTTCTCATAGATTATTTAAATTATATTCTTTAAACAGAGTACTCACAGAGAGCTAAAATGTTCTTTTTGACTATTAGGAAGAGGGAGCTAGACTAAGAATTTTTTATTTTTATTTAGGTTGTGTTATTGAATGTTTTTCTGATTAAAATACAGGTTGATTCCTGGAGCCAGAACAAGTACTAGTTAGCACTGTGCAGCCTTCTGCATTAGTCCTACAAATGTGCCCACCCCGGATCCAATTTATTGCAGTTCTAGACTCTTACTGAGCAAGCAATATTAATTGTTTGGAAATATGTTTTGCTTTTGGGGTATTGTCCTGTGCCAATTAAATAGGTTGAGATCATAAAGCTTATTACATATTATTACACTGCATATGTGACCTACTGTAGGCCAGACTTGAACAGTCGTCCAGATGCTAGAAAACTAGTTTATCTAACATTCTGCAAAGAGTCCAAAAATCTCTTTTGCAAAATTACACTGAGTATGGCAAAATAGCTAGAGTATGGAAACAATTCAGCTGGCCAATAAAATGGAATGTAAAACCCAAGAAATTAGCCATTGAATAAATGGATATAATTGAAAAAGGCACAGAAATTCTTTTTTTTCTTTAAAGTCATTTTATTAGTTTCAGTGAGTTTATTGTTGGCTCCCAATTGGTTACAATTTACATCTAGTTGGCAGTGTACATGGAATAAAGCCAAGTTTTGTATTGGAGATGACTGCTTAGTAACAGATGTCTAATGTTTCCCAACACATTAAGTTCATTTATTAGCCAGCTCAGTAAAACTAATCAATAGGGTAATTACAAATTTCTGTTCTTGTGTCATTTTCTCATTCTTTTTTGAGTGCCTGAGTGATTAAGATTGTGGTGACTCTTGATACATTTCAAGCCCTATTTAAAATTTATTTCAAAGTAATTCTTTGTGTTTTTATGCAGCAATTTGTTAGTTAAATACTATGCAAATGGCCAAAAGCTTTCCTCACCACAGCCTCCCTGCATAACGTGTGTTATACAAATACTTACAGCTTGATTCAGTGACTACTGTTTGAAAATAATGGGAACTTCTGTGCAATGGGATTTCTGCACAGTGACCAGCAACAGGTTGGGGCCTCTTGACAACTTTTTTTTTAACATATAACTTCAGATAATACTAAATGTGGTATAAAATCAGGACACTGATTGGAACTCTTTGAATTTTGGGAAGGAGGTGATTTGGATACAAGACCAAAACCTGCCAAAACAAGAACCAGCAGAAGCCTGATTTCTAGTATTTGTTTTGTTTTCTGAGATATCAAAAAGATAACCATTTTCATGAGAGTTCAGAAGAAATAAGGTGGCAAAATTGCTTCTAGGCAGATTTGCAAAAAATCTTACTAGAACAGCTCATGAGATTTTGTCACCGTCAAATCTGAACTATAGCTTATGTTTTATTTTCTGTCCATCTCTAACATAAATGGACATTAAACATCCAAGGCAAGGAGATTAGACGCCTAAATGTTTGCAAAGACAAGGGGAATCTCTCCTATTAAAAGAGTGAGGTATTATCTTTATCTAAGGAAAAAAAGATCTTGAGGGAGTTAGGCAGACAGTTTCCATTGGAATTCAGTAGGTGTTGATTGCCTAACTCCCTTCATCTCCTTTGAAAATTGCTGCCTAAATTCTTGAAAATGCTTTAAAAGAAGAAGTTTGGTTGCTTTGCATGGATAACTTGGGTTATAAGGCATGTTTGTTTGTTTTTCCTCCTATCAGCTGAATACTTTGGTGAGAATCCATGTTCGCTAAGAATAAGCTAACTCCCCCTTACACATTTGACGCATCAACTTTTTTTTGTTGGAAAAATTTCAATCCACTTTTTTTCCTTTGTATTTTCACTTGCATTTTCCCGGCCCTCTGCCTGGTGGTTCTAAGACCAGAAGTGGAAATAACTAAATATTATTTTTATGGCTGTCACCAACCCTTCCAGTGGTCAAAAAGGATCATGGCTAATTCAAACAAACCTGGAGACCATATTTACAAGGCCAGATATCTAGTGTATAACCTTCTCCCCTAACCTACCTCAAACACTTCTGCCATGCCAGCTGGAGAAAGGTTTTAGAATCTCTGTCATGGAAATCATTAAGAAATATGACCAGAACTTGTGTGTATATTTTTCCAAGGAGATTCAAGTTATTTCAGATTGTACAACACACCAGTTATCACTAGAGCATGAGTAATACACATCCCACTAGCATTTCATCCTGTCCCTGCTGGGTTGGGTTTCCAAGGACTTGGATGTCTCTGTCAGCAGCTGGTTCTTTGAGCTGCCCAAAACAAGACATGTCTGTGTACATACATTATTTAACTTTCACATGTATCTGTATTTCATTGAACTGCCCTCCTAATCCTTTATGACTAAATGCACTTTGGAGAATATTTTTGGAATTAAGCAAATTCACTATAGAATAACTCATGTAACATGTAGTTGGTAAAAGTATAAGATACTGCTTCTCTTTTACATGAAATTGAGAAATCTTATTTCAATGTTGTAGACAGAATGGTTTGAACGTACTATATTTGCCCATTGTCTGCCATTAGTAGTGTGACTGAAACTGTTTCTGAGAGAGTGCACACTCCAGTATCATTCAGTTTTTGGTTTAGAAAGCAGCACACAATCAAATTAATGGATAAGAAGAAAGTAGATTGAAGTCATATCCTTGGTATTAAGGGCAACTAGGATAAAGGGTTGATTCCTAATTTATGGCACGAACAGGCATGTTTTCACTCTGATATTTTTGTTTAAATTACATTAGAGATTTACTGCTAGGTTTCCCCAGTGTTGAGCTATATGACTCCTGTTAAAGTTAGCTGTACAGCTAAAACCCAATGCAAATCTTTGACTGTTAGAGGTAGGGGCTAAATTTTCTCCTTAGATATGTAGGGAAAGCTTTCCATGGCCTGTGGGCCAATCTTTTTTTAACTGACATCCAGGAAATCTGAAGTAACTGACTTCAGTGAAGTTACTCCAGACTGACTTCAATTTTTTCAAGGATTTACATGCACATATATAAGGGCAGAATTTGGCCCTAAATAATTTTCCTTAAGAAATAGAATAGGATGAGAGTCTCCTTCTTTTATCGGAGGTTGAATGGGATTAAAGTTTGACCTTTACTTTTAGGAATGAAACAGAATTAGGGTGTAATTATCATTGTTGGACCAAATAGGATTGTTGTCTGGTCTGTACGCTTTCTTTTACATATATTTTTGTTTCAGAATATATATAATTCATTTCTTTCTTTTCTATAATGCCCCTGACAAAGTATCTGGCACACTGTACAAAATTTGCTTTGCAGTCTTCCTTGAACTGACCATAGAAGACCAGGCTATCTACCAAACAAAATTAGCCAAAAAGAAGAAAAATTAAATAATGCATCGTAGAAGCTTAAAAATATTTTTTAATTAACTTTTTTTATTAAGACAGAAAGCCCAATTTAAAAGCTGTCATTAGAGCATCAATTTTTGTGACTCTCTACACAGAAAGATGAAGGATATATGCTTGCTGCAAAATGCTCTTTTGTACTGAGGGTTGTAAAGAGGGTTCATGGAATACCCAAGAATCAGAAAGAGCACCTGTTCGTCTGAACTCTATTTTGGGATGTTGGGGCAGGCTTTCTCCTCTCAAGTGGAATTGAATGAACTGTACACAGTTTATGCAGCACTTTGCAGTCTTTCAGCATAAAAGGCATTATAGAAATGAAAACGATTTATTCCATGTCTTTCCTATGCAAAAACTGATCATGGAGGCCTTAACAACACTTGAAAAAATGCACTTAGCATGTCAGATCCCCTGTTTCCTCAGCATTGGGGAAATCCAATCAAGTTTCCCAGGATTGGGGAAGAGGGCTGGACTACCTGATCCTATGCCTCCCTGACATCATGGGTTGGCCAGCATGGCACTCCCCAAGTGCATATCACATGTCCTATGTTGTGGAATAAATGACTTGGCTTAATGCATATAGAGCTCCTCATTTGATAAACCCAGTCACCACATTGTCTTGCTCCTTCCCGCCGCACCATTACAAAATGAGTTTCCACAGGTACGGGACAGAATCAGGATGGCTAATGTGGTGCTTTGTGACTTGGAAATGGGAAGCATTCCATCAGTTGGTTCAATACTAGGGTGCAAATCCTTGACAGGATCTCAGCCCTACCAGTACATCTAGAAACTATTAAATGTAGCAAATCAGCCAAAAGAGCTACAACATTAGAACTCACAAACTGTAATATATTTATAGTTTAAATTGGTGCAGGCAGCCAGACTGAAGTAACAGCTTTCCTGACTGGATTGCAACTGCTAATTTAATTTGTTCTTTGTTATTTAGAAATAAGGAGATTTATAAGTAGACCTTTTATTTACCACCAACACTTAGTTTTTATGTTGCCAGTTTAATATGCACATCATGGCTAGTATAAAATGATCAATAAGCAGCCATGTCATGCAAGGTTATTCCAAGTACTAAACAGACTCAGCACTGATTAGCTTCCAATATCAGATGCAGTCAGACTGCTATGGCCATAGGCTCAAGGTTATTGAGAGAATCTGACGACATTATAAATAATAAAGCAGAACTCAACTAATTTGTCATCAGAAACCACAAGATAGGATTGCCTTGTATTATGTTTTAATTTGGTCTTTGTTATATATGGCCACTCCAAACTCATTCCCCGCCCCCATCCCCCATCCCTCTTTTTCTGCTCCTCTGTTACCTTGGAACAGGTCAACTGCTGCTTTCCCTGCCCTCACAATGTCCTTTCACTTTTAAAAAGAATAATGAATGCTGGTTTGAGGGGAATAAGGTGGGAGTAAATCAGTTACATTCCATTATTGAATTAGATTAGATTATTCAGTGACAGCCCTGACAGTTTAGATAGATAGATTAGCTACATTAAAAAGATAGGTGGATGGATAGGTGTATATGATCATCAATAACATTATGACATTTTATCATGACTGTATTATCAGAAAATATTAAAACCTTATCTGTAGTGAGCCATGCTTACTTGTTATGTTATCATGAAATAGTACTTTGTAGGCTATTTGGATCCTCTAAATGCAAAATATGGGCATAAAATTAAATATTGTATATCGGTAAACTCACTAAACAATTCCTACCCTGCATGCTTGTGTTCATAATCTTGTCAACATTACTTTCACATACAATTCTGTGTTCCTGAAGGTCAAAGGTTGCATTTGACTATGCACATGCACTGGGGACTTTTTTGGCAACTGAATGCCTCCTTGTCCAAAGTTTATTAAGTGGGTGGATCCTGTTCATCCATCTGCCTTCTGAGCCTTCTAAAAATACCATAACCCTCAACAAGGAGATATTTTAAGGGATTCATATTCACAAGTATATTTGTGGGAAGCTTATTTTGGCAGGCTTGCATGTGTCAGATTTGCATGCTTGCATAGTTAGTGCTTTGTGAACTTTTATTGCAAGCAACTTGTACACAGGCTAAGGAGAGAGCTTCAGGACTGTCAGATACTAGGTGGGAATTTCTGCTCTAAATAAGCTTATAAATATAAAAGAAGAGAAGATACATTTTTAGGAATGTTAATATGTGTCTGAAGTCATTCATTTCAGACATTTGCATGCCAACCCTCAGCTTATTGGATCTGATTTCATATAACTTGGCTGTGATTGCTCTCCAGGGACCTTAATGATCTTGCTACTTTCAATAAACATTTATAGAAACTACTGCCTGTGGATAAGGGAAACTCATATGAGAGACTTTATCTTCCAGGAATACTAAAAGGCAAAGCAGACCTCAGCAGAAGATTAATAGGAAGTGTCAAAATGTAGCATTCAATTGATAACTGGAATTGAATTACAGTACAAAAAATTTGTTTTATAGACACACAGTAGAAACTTTGATTTTCCTACTTTGGGGGAAAAAATGCAAATATATGTTATACTTTACAATTGAGACCAACAAAACTATGAGTGTGAACAAACACAGACTTTGACACAAGATGGAAGTTAAACAGGTAAATCCTGTTCCACACTCATGCCATTCAGGTACAATCTTATGCAATACTCAGGTTTGCACCTCTAAGAAATTTCCATTTTTTCACATAAAAAAATCCAGATATGAAGCCGAAGCTGCCTTCTTCGCCAACCTGAAACTGTCTGATTTCAACATCATTGACACTCTTGGAGTTGGAGGTTTTGGACGAGTTGAACTGGTAGGTAACCTTTCTTTGTTTTTTAAATAACTTTGACATCTATATAATTGTATTGTTCTGGGACAAATGCGGCTTTCCCATCTTTTAGTCATTCCTTATTATAGGATTTGATTTACTGTAAATTAACTACATTCCAGGATTCTAAAGTTTCCAGTAACTGAGGAAAGCTATATTAAATTTTAGAGTGAATAGGAATGAATGAACTTCAAGCAGTTAACCTTAAGGAAATCCCATCACTAAGGGCTGCATTCATTATGCCTTCATCCTCCAGTGTAGTCTTATGTTTAAACAGTACTACCTATGAACATAGCTTATGTTTTATTTAAAAAAATGATATGGATGAACATACAAATGTTAAAGATAAAATGTAAGCAGAAATTTAAAATCTTAATTAGCCATAATTGAAAAAAAAACAATTCAGAAGCAGAGACAAATAATGCCATTGATTAACAAGAAAACTGGATTCTGTAGATATTTTGAAATATGTCGTTTAATTGTAATAACTGAAATTCATAGAAGAATGTTCTTTGCAAAATTTGTAAGGAAGAAATATAAATGATGCAAAATCTACCCTTGCATTTTGGTATGTATGGATAGTTTTTTTATTAAAAGCAAAGATTAAGCAGGGAAAAACATGAGATGTTATCAGTTGAATGACCCATTTGAAATATCAAGTGAATAAGAAACTTATATTAGTAACTGAAGGTTAGTTTATTTACTGTGCTGACCAAGGAGTCCCTGATATACGACACTAGTTCAGTATGTTAGGAACTCCTATAAGTTATGTACAGTGCAGTAAACAGAGTTACTGATGCCATCACAAAAAGAACGGGAACCCCCATTCCATAAAAGTATAGGGATAAAGCACTATTTTTACATTAACCCCTTAGTACTTAGATCTTGAAAATCAGAAAAAAGCAGTTAAACATATAGCCATCAATCAGCATTTGTATTACTACTTATGAAATATTGTAAAAATAACACTGGAATGTTTGTGAAAGTTGCTAAAAGCCAGTAAGTTCTATGTTAAAACTGTGACCCTCTGATTTACATCATTTAGCTGTGCCTTGTGACTATAGCTCATATGTTATGTCAGGTCAGAGTACAGAGTGTCAATGAGAACTTTGACTCTCCTGATTTCTGTTAGTTTAGCAATCTTAACTTAGTCTCAACATTTTGTAATATTGAATGACATATGTTTCATTTGTTTGGTTTTATTTTTGAAAGGGTTTATTTGGTTTGTTTTTATTTTGTTTTTGGACTTTCATTTTTATTAAAATTTAACCGAAGATGATCCTTCATGGGAGTTTTAGAGTTGTTGTTTCTAGGACTCTAATCCTGTAAAGATTTCTGGACTAGGACATAACTTGAACTGTGTTATTCATAGTCAGTTACGATGTCGGTGCCTCCAACTGGTTATAACATTAGTCAGAAGTCATATTATGTGGGCAGGACCTAAGTCAGTATCCTATTATAGTATGCAAAACAGGACTTGGTTGAGAAACAAGAGCAGACACAGCAACATTGGTGCTATAACCTCAGTACCTATGTAATATAGGAAAGCTATTACATTTAACACTGCAAAAAAGATCCACAAATTTGATATTAGGACTTTATACACAGATGGTGAAATACTATCCAGTACAGAGGGCAAAAACCCTGTTCACCACTAAGCACATGCTAAAGGCTTGAATGAAAGCTCATTGTTCACATGGCCTTATGGGGTCCTCTTCAGAGGGGAATTTAACCTTAACCAACAAAACATTTAAGATAATGTTGTTTCTGAATAAATTCCAAGTGTGTTGCTGAATTATACAAGCTTTCTATTTTCTAGTCAACCTGCCCCTTGTTCTTGATTCAGTCACTGATGACACATTTCTTTGTTTGTGACATCAAAATTATCGACACTGTATAATTACAGTTACATTCATTGTTGTACTAGTACTTAATGAACCAGCCAGTAGAAGGAGGAGGATTGGAAAAGAGATGTTTTCTCTTCCCAAAAGTATCTTGATAATCAACAATAATTAGACAGGAAATATAGAAAACATATGTGAAAATTTAAAAGCTTTCAGATTTCATATACTAAGAGACTTTAGCCACAGCCACAGATCTGGTCCTAACAAAAATGCACACACAGTGGTTCAAAACTGCAGTCAGGACACCTTCATATAAGCTTGTAAATAGAGCTCTAGGTGCCTAACTTTAGGTATCCAATTCTGAAAAATTCTGGCCTAAGAAAGTGTTGCATATAATTTAATAGTTATGATATATTACCGTTCAAGTGACCATGATTGTTTTTGATAGATGATTAGCACTTTGCATATCAAATTACTATATAATGGTCACAGACATTATTATGATTAGTGCTTTTAAAATAAGTTCCAGAGTAGCTTATGATTTAATATCATTCTTTATCACACTAGAACATATGTAATAGAATTTTTCTTGACTTAATTTAGTTTTTTTAAGTTTTAAACACTTTTCGAAAGTTGCCATCACTGTTCCATATACTGGTAGGAGGGCTGGCTATAAAAGGATGACTAATTATCCTTCCCATAAAGACCAAGCATATCACATCATCTTGCATTGCCACCTATTTCAGAGAGAAATCTATCTTGCCTAAAAAAAGTGTGATATGACATTTTACAATGTGAACCTATAAAGTGCTGATGCTATATGTACCAAGGAAATCTATTTCCATCTTTTATTACATAAGTGTAATAAAAATGTTATACAAGCTTGTCATCATGTAGCAGGGGTGAAATTTGTTGCTCAGAAATGTTATAATTATTGTGCTTCTCCAGAAAAACTGTGATCAAGTAAAATGCACTATATTGGAAAGAACAATGTTTATAGTTTAATCTCAACTTTTGCGGTGATAGCTTTCCCATCCTCAAGGTGTGACTTTAAGCCCTTCAATAGTGTACCCGGTAAGGAGGTTAGAAATTGGAATGTCTGGGATTCAAATCCTGGCTAAAGAGCAAGAATGTTACTATTGGACTGTAGGTTAACTTTCAGATATGGTTAGACACCTCTGTGAATGCTAGACTGTTTTGAGAGCTCATCCCTTGAGTCAATGTAGATGCAGATACATGTCTCTTGGCGAGACAGTCAGTTACTTAATTGTCAATTCTATGGAGATCAGAGTGGAATTGATTGGTGTTTTTTGTAGCAAAAAGTTGAAATATAGTAGTCATATAAAATAATCTGTAATGAAAAATCTTAGCTGTCAAATGTGGTGATGTGATCTTTCCTGTGTAATTTTGTTGTCTGTATAAGTTAATAGACATTTTCAGTAGGCTTGTATTGTTATACATGGAGTTTGCACAGTTTTTGTTAGATATCTGACCTCTGTTCCATATTACTCTTTTCATCATGGGTGCCATTTTATTTTTGCCCCCAAACAGACTTCCTCTGTAGTAAGCATCTATCAAAGTCTTTAATTGGAAGGAGAGACCAGAAGAGGCTCCCAAGTTGTTGTCACTGCTATTCCAGCCATTGGCAGTCTTGTTAGTTATAAAAAGAATGGCACATTTCAATTAAGCAAAAACCAAACTAAGCTTATGCTTTTCTATCAAGCACACACCATATGCCAATTCTTTCCTTCCACATAGAACCATTAAAGAACTCTTAGCTACTGGTAAAAGGGACTGTCAATGAATTCCAATTTTCTCACTCTTCTTCTACTGGCAGTTTGTTGGCTTCTACGTTGTTTGACCCATCCACTTAGGAACTCAGTAGTCCTCCCTTCCCCAGTCACTAGTGCTCACTTTACCTAAGACAAAGAACAGCTATTGAATTAATAGACATCTGATGTTGATACCGCTAGGATGTCACTGAGGTAGAAAAGAAAGAGCTGGGGCTTCACTTCAAACTGTAAGTGAACATGGAAGTGTTTAATGCTATGTAGCTGGGACAACATAACCAATGGAAACTATAAAGAGAGCATTCATCCCTGAAAAATACTTAATAGATATATTCATTCAAACTTATTTTGTATCAGCATGCACTGCTTACAGAGTTAATTGCCATTAAATTCCATTGTAGGGCACTCAGCTGGAGTAAGCATGGCTAGAGCAATACTAACATGTAAACATGCAAAAAATAGCGTTTTTTTTCATATGGCAAATAGAGACATAAGAGGCACATAACTACACGCTAACATGAATTCACAACAAAAATGTGATACCTGGTGGAATGTATGGATTGTATAGCCCTGGAGGCAAGTTTATAGAACAACCATAAAATAGACAAAGTAAGCTAAGGGTTCTTATTTACAAAGAGTTGAAATTGTGTCTTGTATTCCTAGTCCAAAATATATCAAAGATAAACAGGACTGTTCAGACAGCCCACAATCTGCACATGTATTAGACCTTGAGGCATTCCCAGAGCTACCCTCATACATTGCTAATGTCTGCCAAGTAGGTAGAAACTACTCCGGGAAATATCTTCCACAACTTGGTATCCAGGCCCTTGGACAGTTGTCCGAGGGTGTGAGAAAAGGAAGTAAAACAAGATATCTAGGTATTCTGTTTTTAATTACATAACCTAAAAGGAAAAAAAAATCACACAATGATGCTGATTCTCCTAGGACATCATTGTGGGGAAAAAGAAGGAGCTTTTTGACCAAGCCTAGCTGTAGTCTACAAAGGCAAGTCCCTCAATGCTATCTATCTCTCTATCTTACTGTTGACTCATTTACTTACATGGCATTCATCAAGGTTATATCTAAGCATCTTCCATTGAGGCGACAATCTGCGCATATGGAGTATGAAGTCAAGTTACTGAACATTAAATTGATATGAAATATAAAGAAACATTATGTAAAATAAAAATGTCTTTTTGTGGTTTTTTCCCTGAAAAATAATACAATTGTCTTATTTTCTGAAAAATATCTTGCACATTTTCATTCTTTTTGGGAGACCTAAAATTTAAATGAATGTTATTACCCATAGAATGACATTTTCCATTAAGGTCCACCACATGTTCACCTGCCCCCCAACACCAGGTCATATCTTCTAATTTATTTATTACTGTTATTATTGCTCTCTGGTTTCCTCCTGATTTCAATCCTTTTTTAGAACTATCTGCCCCAAACTCTACATATTTTAGACTTAAACGCAGGTTATTCTTGTCAGCATTGGAATAAGTATATCAGTTTATCTAGAAATATAAATCTAAATTCAAAGCTGCAAGAAAACTGAGTCAAGTGAAGGGGCACTGAGCACAATGAGAGTAAAAATCAGTTCCTTATGCAGTTATCACCTCAGAGATGCTTGAATATCACTCAGAGACCTTGCCAGGTGAATGGCAAAGAAAAGGTTTTAAATTTCTAAAGCTGTGTTTATAAAATTGCAAAATTAGTACCACTGCTCCATACCTAATCATAGACATGAGTGAAGCCATTGTCCAATTTGACAACATATCTGAAACTATAGTCAACTCTTTAGGTTCTGTATGTCAATCAAAACTATTGACTATGAAAAGCTCATCTTTCCCACTTCCTGTTTTCATGGATATATAAGTTGATAGTGAGCAGTTGATATACCTAATATTCAAGCATAAAGCACTGCCAAAGGGCAGCATTCTGTTATTGGTGCCATGTAGACAAATAGATTGTGAAAACCAAATTATAAACAACTGGGTAATTTAGTCTGGTCTTTTAGGTCTCAGTTCAGCAAAGCACTTAATTATGTGTTTAACACTGTGCATGTACTAATGTTCCATTACTGTCAATGGAACTTAAGCACATGCTTAACTTCTTTGCTGAGATGGGATGGACTTAGGCATATGATTAAAGTTATGCATATGTTTAAGAATTTGGCTGCATTGGGTCTATACAAAACAGGTTTTAAACAGACAGTATGGACATTTTTCATGCTAATTTACATTTTTAAGAGATAGCTGGCCATGGAATTATTCCTAGAGTGCTATTAAATTTGTTGCAGCCTCTAGGCATTCTTGTAAATACTCCTTTTTATGGGTTTCCAGAAGCCCTACTTGATTAATTAGCTGGCTTGGGAAAATCTAATTTTACTCCAACGGGATGACAGAAGTGAGATTCTGACACTTATTTGGGTATATTTCCAAGTGCATAGACATTATCTCTGTTTTTGTATAAGCAGCCTTTTCTTCCTCACTCTTTTTTAATTTGCAAAGAATACAAGATTTAATAAAGCAAGCTTTCTATGTGTGTGTGTGTGTGCGTGCATGTGCGCACATATGCACACAAGGAAACAACTAAGGGCCTTATCTTGGAAGGTTCTGAATCCCTTCCTTAAAAAGAATGGGTATTCTGAATGCTGTAATTGGCAAGGAAGATGATTGGATAATTATTTTTGAAGGCTTTGAATAACACTATCATAGTAGGCTTGAATACTACAGAAAGTGAATTTTCTTTATTTGTCTTTCTCTGGTATTTAATATTTATTGAAAGCGGCATATTAAAATACTTTGTGAGTGTTACTTTTTATATGGAAACTCTTACCCAGAAGGAATGACATGGAGTTCCAAAAATGATGAGGTATTGTCTGTGGCACATCTATCAAACCTAACATTTATGCTTAATTTTCTCGACTGTAGTGGCTAGGTGGATATGAAAAGGAAAAAATGAATAAGGAAGAAAGAGTTTGATTGCTGTTGTATTTGTTTTTTGTTTTTGCCAATTGGCCTTGGTAGGTTGAAAAAAATGGTTTAAGATTAGTGAATGAAATTATTTGAAAACTTTGCAATTTACAATCTATTTGGGAGTAATAAGTCCAATAATTATAAATAATGAGTGAAATCCTGGCTCCATTGGCATCAATGGCAAAACTCCAATTGACCTCAAAGAAG